>NW_028274820.1:75817789-76120819 GCF_037043125.1 Eumetopias jubatus
GGTGAAAGGAAGCAGGGTGTATTCAGCAGTTGCTTTGTATCAGATGTTTCATATAGATAGAATGCATTCATTTAGGGCGCCTGGGTGGCTCAGTCGGTTAAGCGACTGCCTTCGGCTCAGGTCATGATCCTGGAGTCCCGGGATCGAGTCCCACATCGGGCTCCCTGCTCGGCAGGGAGTCTGCTTCTCCCTCTGACCCTCTTCCCTCTCGTGCTCTCTCCATCTCTCATTCTCTCTCTCTCTCAAATAAATAAATAAAATCTTAAAAAAAAAAGAATGCATTCATTTATACCTTACAACAACTCCATGAGGAATATGTTATCAGTGTTTCGTAGGAAGTGATTCAGGGATATTATGCATTCTACTTAAAGACTCAAATCCATGTCTGTCCGCTTTTCCAGTCCTGCCACACTGCCTCTCTGGCTGTGCCCCATCACCTGTGGGATGAGCCCTGTTTCCTAAGCATGGCATATAAGACCCTTTTGGTCTGCATTCAGCCTGTCTGACGAGCCTTAGTTTTTCTCTTTCTTCTGGACACTGTCAACTCCAGCTTCTCTTTAAAGGCTTGCTTTTTACCTAATAGGTCATCTGCTTACAGCCTCACCCCTCTGCAGACTGCTTTTCCACTAACTGAAGTGCCTTCCGCCTTCTGCCTGGGGAAGTCTCTGCTTGTCCTTAGAGCCCCAGCTCGCGTGCCACCTCCTCCATGTAGCCTGGTCTCGCTTCTCTTGGGGAGGTAGTCGGTCGCTGCCCACTGCTTCCCAGAATGCCGCCCATCACGTGGTAATTACTTATCCTTTCCACGATGTTCTAGTTAGTCCCCAGGAATGGAGCTCTCTTTTCTTCTTCATTGCTTTACCAGTACCTAGGACAGGGCCTACTATATGCCACACCCTGGGTGAATGTTTCTTCACTCACTTAATAGTAATTCGAGCTATAATGGGTAATGGAAGCTGGGATTTTCAATGAAAAAAACAAAAGAACAACAGTTATAATCTGAGAAAAGTCTAGACGACACCTCAGAAATGTTCTGTGGATCAAACATTCATTCGTATATTCATTGCTTTTGGGTAGTTACTAAGTATATGGACTTAATGGGTTCAACACCCAGCTCTGTCACTTACTTCAGGCTTAACGTTGCCCGGTTACTTATTTCTCTGAACCTCCACCTGGTCTGTGAAATGGGGGATAACATTGGTGCCTACCTATTAGTATGGCTGGGAGGATTTAATGCAATGTATATAAAAGGACTGTCATACATTAAGCACTAATATAAAGCAACAAAGTTTTCTGGAGGAGTTAATATTTTTACTACATGGTCTCAGATTTAAATTGTATTGAATAGATTGAGCAAAATACTAAACTAAGGACATCAATCATGAAAAAATGTGTAAGCCGCTTGTTTTTTATGTTACCTTGAGGGTTCATCTCTCAGAATTATTTCTGATACTCATCTTTTTTTCTACACAGAGCCCTAGTTTGAAGTGGTGAACTGAACATTTTAAGCATTTAAATGGAAATGGATGAATTGATTTTTTTTTTTAAGTTTACATAAATTGAATGAAAAATTTAAGAAATAATACCCACCCATTTTAAATGAAGGGGGTTTAGAAGTGGTCATTATCAAGGGGAAACAGTTGGAACCTGAGAGTTGTGTGTTCCATCAGAACAATTTAATTACAAGCATATGGTAGTCTTAGTGTTGTTTATGAGATGAGTTAGGAAGAAGTTTTAACAAGTAGAGCATTTGATTGCAAGAACTGAAGCTCTCCCAGAATCTGTGTAGGTGGGCCCTGTGATATGGTGTCCATATGATAAAATTATGTTTAGAGTCTTCTATGAGAATTTTAAAACCATGCAAATGTGCAAATGTCCAGCTGCAGTTTGATTTTACATTGATTTAGTGTCTGGCACTTTATACTCTGTGCATTGTCAGGAAACTTCCTAGGCTGGCAGTAATTAAAGGATTTGGATTATATCAATGTAATGTGAAGTCTGTGACATCTGAGAGTAGGTTAGCCAGCCTCATACCAGGTGTTTGATGGCTGGGGATGTTTTTCATGGTTATAAGTCTCCATGCCAAATTTTATTCCAGAAATTGGCCTGAGAGGGTGCGCTTTGGATACAGATGCAGAAGTAAACAATGACTTAAGAAATTGGCTTGGAAGTCAGGGATTTATTTTCTCTGTCCCGCTCTGATATAGTTCTAGAAATAACCATAATTATGGATAAAACAAAGTATTCTTCAATTCATTAAAACATAGTGTGTTTAGCTACTAGAGATAGAACAGTGAACAAGATGGAAATGGTTCCTACCCTCATGGAGCTTACAGTTTTATGGATAAGGCATATATCAAACAAACACATAACACATACATATTTTTCACACAGGTGCCAAGGTAGAGGATCATCAGGCTCTGAATACAGATAAGGTGGTCAGAAAAAGCCTTTCTGAGGACTTGAGAGTTAAGGTGCAGAAATGCAGCCTTGTGAAGGAAGGGCCTTTCAGGCAGAGACTCTGCATGTGCAAGAGCCCTGAGGAGGGAAGGAGCACGGGTCTTGCCAGTACAGGAGAGAGGCCGGTAGGGCTGCAGTGGTGGAGTGAGGAAGCGGGAGACCTACCAGGTGGCTGTTGTGTCAGATGGGAGGTGATGGTGGCAAGGATCAGGATGGGGAGTGGTTGAGAGAGAGAGACGATGTGTTCAGGATATATTTGCAGGGTAAAACTAGTGAGGCTTGTTGAGTTGGGCAAGGAGAGTGACGTAGATGGAGAGATCAAGGATGCTCCCAGGTTTCTAGCTTGAGGAACTGAATGGATGGGAGTGCCATTAACCGACATAGGACATTATCTGAAGGAAACAGAGAAGAACACAGAACAAATGCCAAAGGAAATATGAAGGTTGGCAACCCTTAGTAGAGTCTAGCCACCCACATGTTTTTATTCCCATTCTCTTGCGTTTTATCAAAATAAAAGCTTTTCATCTGCTGCAGACTCTTTGAGCACAGTGCAGTCTCTGTGTCATCAATAATTTATGCAGAGTTCTCAAGTAAAAGCGTTAGTGTCCAAGGCCTTGTGATTCTCATCTAGTTTCCCAGAATATTTCACAGGGCAGATATGAAAGGAAAGACTTAAAAACGAAAAATACCATCATTTATTAGTATGGCACAATTTTAAAGGGCCATCATTCCATTTTATTCAGGGTCACCCTCCTTTTTGTAGCTATGTAATCTAACTCTAAAGGTTATCGTTCCCCTAGGACTGGTTGTGCTAACATCTGCAACCCTATCTGTAGGAAACTAAACAGGTTGATTGGTATGTTTTGCTTTCAGCTGATTTTTTTCCCATAACAACCAGAAAGGTTTTTGGAGGTATAGCTTTTAACCTTCCATCTGACATTGACAGTTGCTTTTTCAGGAAATTATTCATATCTGTTCTTATTCTTTTAATAATAAATAACTTTTTATGTTATAAGTAAACTATCTTCATTGTAAATAATTTGGAAAGTCCAGAAAGTTATACAATCATTTGTAATCCCATTCTGAGCAGTAAATTTTTTTTCATTTTTTTTGTCTAATCAGTGGGATGCTCCACTATCTATGTGCAGTTTTGTATCCTCCATTTTTTCACTTAACATTTTGTTATGACTCTTTTCTGTATCTTATTAACTGTTATTCAAAGATGACATTTTAAGTGGCTAAGTACTATTTTATGGCATGGAGTATTTCATCATTTTCCTATTGTTAAGCATTTAGGTTATTTGCTCTTTTTCGTAGAGAAACTTTATTTTTTTATTTTAATTTATTTTTTAAAGATTTTGTTTATTTATTTGACGGAGAGAGGGCACAAGTAGGCAGAGCGGCAGGCAGAGGGAGAGGGAGAAGCAGGCTCCCCACTAAGCAGAGAGCCCGATGCGGGGCTCGATCCCAGGACCCTGGGATCATGACCTGAGCTGAAGGCAGTTGCTTAACTGACTGAGCCACCCAGGCTTCCCTCATAGAGAAATTTTAATTGAAGGACAAAAGTCAGACGGTTTTTTGCAGGACACAGTGTTTTAACAAAAGAAACAACCCTCTACTCAAGTCCCAATTGGTAAATCCACAGTCTTCTCCAGGCAGCTTTAGAAGAGTGACTGGGGCACCTGAATAACAGCAGTAACAGCCCTAGTCTGCGGGGCTCTCCGCCCTTGCAGTACGTTTCTGTGTCCTGGGAGGTGCGGGAGCTAAACCTGGACTCCCATTGCTAAGCTCCTCAGCACAGTTACTCACTAGGATCTTTGCCCGTGTCCTTCGAAGCCTCTCTGTATTTCCACTTTTGTCTAGCGCCTCTGCATCTTGCCTTGAAGCACTGGCTGGAATCAGGGAGAGTTAGTTACCCGCCTCTTACCACAGTTCTGGGCTGCTCAATGTGCACTGCTTCATCCCCAGCCCAGTCCTTCTCTGGGGCAGTCCCTCAGGTCTCAGCAGCTTACCTCCTCCTAGCCATCCATCCACTTGACAACTGCTTACTGAGCACCTATCAAGTTCCAGGAATTGGGCTAGATATTGGGGATATGGTGGTAGACAGAGACAGCTGCCCTCATAGTTTATGCTTAGTAGGAAGTAACTGCATGGGAGGGAGTAGAGATTGTTGCATAGGGTTTGGGAGAGTGATGTACCCAGACAGTGTTCTAAATAGTTCTGACCTGAGCTAGCTCTTCCATGCATACCACACACTGAGCGCTTGGTACATTTTATATTTTAAAACCTATACACACATCCTTTTAGGTATGAACTGCATGTGTCAAAACTATAAAATAAGACAGAAGAACACCATGAGTGGAGGAGAAGCACTGCTTGGTAATGCTGCGTCTCTGCCGGCCTTTTGCATTTTTGGAATTGCCGGGGTATATCTTCGGGTGCTGCAGTGCAAGCCCATTATAGTCCTTAGTCCTATGAGGGTCAGGAACTACTCTTCCCTGCTCTGCTTGTGACAGGCTGCACACCCATGCTGAAGGTGGAGGTGGTGGACCTCAGCGTGTGGTCTGCCTGGAAGGTGACGTTTATTCTTCGTGTGTTTCTCTCCTCTTCTTAAAAGTATACCATGAACACAGAGTTTAAGTGAATTTTGCCTTTGTCTGGTCATTCCTTTATCACACTAGGTCTGTACCATAAATGTGCTGTGCTTGAGGGCAGGGTACCATGTTGTGTGTTTTCGTTTGCTTTGGTTTATTTGGTAATTTGGCAAATGTATATTCATGGGTGAGGAACAGAACAGTTTCACCTGCTAAGAAGTTCTATATGAGCATTTTCCCAGCACATTAATTAATTTTAAAAAACAACCAGTACTTTTGATGGATGTAACTGCTATGGAATTCTCTGCTGGACGTATCAGGAAAGTGTAGCAGACAAATACATTTGGATTTTAACAATATATCCATCTCATGATATTCCTTTGCCAAGATGAAGACATATGGGCTAGATAAAAGGAAAAGCAGATGAATTAGGAACATTAACTATTGTTTTTAGTGATGATGTGGTACAAGGAACCCTTGGACACACATTCGTTGGTTCTGAGTTGACATTTTTTTCTTTACCTCTTATTAGTCACGTGGCCTTGGACAGTTTAATGGTACTAACCATAATTACGTGTAATAGTGGTTCACATTTACTTAGTAATTGCTCAATTACTAAAAAGTAATTCACTATACTAAGGAGTAGATATGATTGACTTAATCCTCTGTGAGTTGTAGGTACTATTAGTTTTTTAAAAGATTTTATTTATTTGAGAGAGAGAGAATGAGAGAGAGAGAGAGAGAGAGCACATGAGGGGGGGAGGGTCAGAGGGAGAAGCAGACTCCCTGCTGAGCAGGGAGCCAGATGCGGGACTCGATCCCGGGACTCCAAGATCATGACCTGAGCCGAAGGCAGTCGCTCAATCAACTGAGCCACCCAGGCGCCCCTGTAGGGTACTATTATTATTCCCCAATTTGTATGTGAAGAAACCGAGGTGCAGAGAAATTGAATGAAGAATCCCAGATCACGCAGCTTGCCATTGCTGGATCTGGGCTTTGCATAGGCCATTGAGATCAAGCAATCCATGCACCAACCCCTGTGCTGTACCTAACCTACCTAAGTCCCAGTTGGCCCAGTCGGATAGTGGGAATGTGTTTACTCGATGAAATACGAGGTCCTGTTGATGTGCATATTTCAGTAAATGCTAAGTCTCTGCCTTTCTGGTACTCCACCTTCTTTCTGTTCGAATTGGCAGTTGGACTTTTTGTTCCAGCTTAACAAGCCAGGTGAGATGGGAGAGTTGATTTGTGTCAGGTGAAAAAAGGATTTCCGTGCATTACTGAAGAGTGTGTTTCTTGCTCAGAGTTGTGGGAGTTATATGCGATTAAGTGAGATAAAATAGAAGAAAATGGAAATTGGAAGGAGCTTTGTGTCTATAAGGGATTCTTTTACATCAGAGTCACCCTGGGTGAAGATTCTGGTGGTATATTGCAGGGTCCTAACTTCAGTCCTGTCCATTTCAACATTGTGTCAGTATCTGGGATGAAGAAAATAAAGGGGATGCTTATCATTGGCTTGTGGATGATCTAAAGCTGTAGATTTAGTTTTCATTGATTCCTTATATTTTATTTTCTCTAATGATTTGAAAGGTAGATTATTTAAGATATGATGAATTTAAATTGTGCCTTGTTTAGGGCACCTGGGTGGCTCAATTGGTTAAGCGACTGCCTTCGGCTCAGGTCATGATCCTGGAGTCCCGGGATCGAGACCCGCATCCAGCTCCCTGCTCAGCGGGGAGTCTGCTGCTCCCTCTGACCCTCTTCCCTCTCGTGCTCTCTATCTCTCATTCTCTCTCTCTCAAATAAATAAAATCTTTAAAAAAAAAGAACTTTTAAAAAAAATTGTGCCTTGTTTAAAGCTTTTCGTAAATATGCTTAGTGCTGTATTGCACTAATTTATCTTGTTATGTATTTGTTCATTCTTTTTAAAAATTGATGCATAATTGACATATAACATTGTATTAGATTTAGGTATACAACACAATGATTTGATTTGTACATTCATTCTTAATATGTCTGAAAGTGCCTTTCTAATGCCCTATGTATGAATAATAAATGGCCCAGGATAAAACTAAAACTAGAATTTTAAATTTGTTAGGCCAAGAACTATTGTTGGTTTTGTTTTACTTCTCTGTTTTTCATATAGTGCTCAACATTATGTTTTGGATATAATTGATGTTTTTCCATAGTGTTGATTTGATGTGAATTTTTTTAAAGTTAAGTACTAAGCCTTAGGGAATTGTGAGATGTTTGTTTACATGCTTTGAGTAAGGCTTCTCCTAAGAGGAGATTGTTTGATTGAGTTATGTACTAACATGCCTGTGCTTGATTAGTTGGCTTCAAATGTCTAAACATAGCAAATAATGGCCCACTTGAAGATCTCTAACATCAACTAGTTATTATGTTATTTCAGACCCGTACTAAATCATGAATTTGAATATAGTACAAGAAACTTTTTTTTTTTAAGATTTTATTTATTTATTTGAGAAAGAGAGAGACAGCGAGAGAGGGACCACAAGCAGGGGGAGTGGGAGAGGGAGAAACAGGCTCCCTCCTGAGCAGGGAGCCCGATGCGGGACTCAATCCCAGGACCCTGAGATCATGACCTGAGCCAAAGGCAGACGCTTAACAACTGAGCCACCCAGGCGCCCCAGTACAAGGAACTTTTTCTTTTTTTTTTTTAGATTTTATTTATTTAACAAGGAACTTTTTTTTTTAAAGATTTTATTTCTTTATTTGAGAGAGAGAATGAGATCGAGAGAAAGCACGAGAGGGGGGAGTCAGAGGGAGAAGCAGACTCCCTGCTGAGCAGGGAGCCTGATGCGGGACTCGATCCCGGAACTCCAGGATCATGACCTGAGCCGAAGGCAGTTGCTTAACCAACTGAGCCACCCAGGCTCCTTAACAAGGAACTTTTTTATTGGGACTTATTTTTTTCCTCTTAACAGAAAGCTTTGAAACAAAATAGTGATGTAGTAGAAAGAATCAAGGTACCTGAGTTTTGTCACTATGTAGTATGTGAACATGGGCCTGTCACTTTAACTTGCTGGGATCAACAATTTGTGCTATAAATATAGAGTAAGAGGGTTAAAAATCAAGATCCCTTCCGGTTCTTTTTCAAGTCCTACCATCTGTAGAGTCTGGCAACTATAGTAATCCTATCAAAGTGGGATGTTTTGCAGAATCCCAGTTGGTTTGAGGCAGTGCCTCTGACTACACTGACTTAGGATAACAGCTGTTTCTTGTGTGTGGGCCACAGATTCCAGGATTTATATAAGCTGTCATTGGAAAGCAAGCTAATTTTCCTAAATTTTTATTTTTTAATTATTTGTTGTTATATTTGCAAGAGGGAATCAAGTGTATCAGGAATATTGACTAACTTGTGTTAAGTGAGTGGTTGGAATCACATCTGTGTTTGCTTTTTGAGACTAGCAGTAGCTTTTTTGAGAATAGTCGGTCAGGTTATCTTTCTAAATAAGACAGGGAAATCAATAACACATTTCATTTTTGCAGAAGAGCAGTTATTTTCCATAAGGTTTGCATTTGCATTTTTTGTTTTTATTTCCCAGTAAAACATAAGCATTCAACTTTCTTTAGCTTTATCTGTCTTCAGAAATTAATGAAGTCAATTTGCATAAGAAGCAGTTAATGTGGAAAACCTAAAATTTTTATTTAATACCAGTTTGTGTTGTACATCTTTTTTTGTTGGTTGTTACTAGAAACCTCTTTTTCATGAAGACACATTGTTCTTACTTACTTGAAGCTAAATTGCTTTGATTTCTTGGTTCATTGTGGTGAAATTGAGTACCATAATTCTTAAGAGGAAGTCAAGTATCAAAAAAATGCTTAAGAATTATAAATCCTATTTTCATTTCTATCCTGTATTTTATGAGAAATTGCAATATGGAAAAATTTTAACTCAACTTCTAATTGGCCGTATTTATGCAACTACTGTGTGATTGGCATCAAAGAAATATCACATATAATTCCTGCTCTTGAATAGATTATTATTTAAAGGAAAAAGAAAAAGTGTTCAAGTCAAAAAGTGTTTCTTTGCCTAACATGGGCTAGAATAAACACAGATCATGGTAAAGTTTCATTTGTGCGTGCGTGCGTGTGTGTGTGTGTGTGTGTGTGTATGTGTGTTTGTGTGTATAGTATTTCTGGTAAATATATATATATATAGGAAATTCATGCTAATTTTAACCAACTGAGCCACCCAGGTGCCCCAATTCATGTTAATTTTAGACATATAGATCTCGATTTCTTATGGAATTGAGAATTATGTTATCCCTCAGACACTTCATTCCATGGAGGTAGTGCCTCTGGTCAGAAGTACTATGGATTATACTCTTGATATTGAATCAAATTCTTACACACCGACTAATTGTTAGTTATATTTTATTTCTGACTGTGGGCCTTAGGATTCCATAAATTTTCAGAATTTGTTTGATTACGCATCAAAATTTAGTTTTGATATTTCATATCCATTTGATTAGTGTAACCAGTTGATGCATGTGCAATGGGACAATTTGGTGTGAAGGTCTGGGTGTGGCAAAGAACCTGGACAGGATAGGATGGGTCCAGTAGAGAGAGGCTGTAGGTGGGGCTAGATGCTGGCTAGTTAAGAAGAAGAGCATATGGGTAATGAAGGTCAAAACGAGTCTGGAGGCTGTGGAATCAGTTGAAGCAGGAAATGCAAACAAGGCAAGCAGGATATCAAGTAGCTCATGACTGCAACAGCAATATAATAAGGGAAAGGTTTCTAATTTCAGTGCTGGAACTGATTTCCCTCTTTTTAATGATTCCAGCTGAGTGTAAAACCTTGCCTCTTCCAGGTATTTTGTAGCTAGAAGAGATGGTGGGCCTTCAAGTATGTTCTGAAGTAAGTACCGGCAGAGCATGAAAACAGAATTATAGAGAACTTGTTATATACAACAGAAGTCTCAAAAATGAACATAAAGCTTCTTCACCCCGAGAGAAACTAAAAACAAGTATTAGAAAACCAAAGCATTCTTTCATTGTGTGTGCAACACTTTAATTTGTAAATCCAGTCCCTGACCTTTCAGAGCTAATTTATGCATGTAATATCATTTCAGCCAAAATCATTCTGGGATTTTTTTGGCGGTGGGGGACTTGAAAGGATGATCTAATGGGAAAATAAACATGAGAGCTTCCCAAGAAACTTTCCAAAAAGAAGAGCAATGGGTAATAATGATTAAAAAATGTAAACAGATCTGGGGAACAATATTTGAGTCTAGAAATAGATTCAACTATATATAAACAATATAATAAAATATGTTTTCTCCAAAAAAGGAAGAATTGTAGTGGTGTTGAGAAGCTGAGTAGCATTTTTTGAAAAGGTAGTTACATCAACATCTTTTACTGTATACCAATATAAATTTAAAAAAATTAGTGAACTTGATGAATTAATGAAATTAATGAAAAGAATCATTTTCTAGAAAGACCAAAAGAAAATTGAATAAGAATATAAAATAGAACCATGAAAGGATTTTAAGGTTTTTTTTTTTAAGATTTTATTTATTTTATTTTTAGAGAGTGTGTGTGCACAGTGAGGGGCAGAGGGGGAGGGAAAGGGAGAGAATCTCAAGCAGACTCTGTGCTCAGCGTGGAGCATAATGTGGTGGGGCTTGATCCCAGGACCCTGAGATCATGACCTGATCTGAAACCAAGAGTTGGATGCTCAACAGACTGAGTCACCCAGGTGCTCCTGGATTTTTTTCTAGTTTTAAAAGAATAGAAGAGGGGCACCTGGGGGGTTCAGTTGGTTAAACGTCTGCCTTTGGCTCAGGTCATGATTTCGGGGTCCTGGGATCGAGCTCCCCCTCAGGCTCTCTGCTCAGTGGGGAGTCTACTTTTCCCTCTCACTTTCTCTCTGTGCTCTCCCTCTTTCTCTCTCTCTGTCTCAAATAAATAAATAAAATCTTTAAAAAAATAAAAGAATAGAAGAAATAAAAAGATAGATTTGAAAAATATTTAAAATATATGCTCAGTGATAACAGATTTTTCAATATGATAGTAACAAAGTGGGAAGATAGATTTGTACCAATATGACTGAAAAAGAATATGTATAAAGTATAAAATGATTGTTCATTTTTTTTAAGATTTTTTATTTATTTGCGAGAGAGAGAATGAGAGAGAGCATGAGAGGGAGGAGGGTCAGAGGGAGAAGCAGACTCCCTGCTGAGCAGGGATCCTGATGTGGGACTCGATCCCAGGACTCCAGGATCATGACCTGAACCAAAGGCAGTTGCTTAACCAACTAAGCCACCCAGGCGCCCTGATTGTTCATTTTTATTCCACAAACACTAAGACTTTTACAGATGAATGGGCAAAACAAATAATTTACACAAAGGGAAATATAGTTAATAAGGTGAACATGAAAAAATGTTTATCATAATTCATAATCAAAGATTTTGCTCAAGTTTATAGCACATAGATATTTTATAATTATTGAGGTCATCTCCCCTCCCATTACAAAGAGAACATCTCATGTTGGCAGATTTTCAGTAAAATTTGCACAGCCGTTTTTGAAAAAAAAAAAAAGGAAAAGTGAAAAAAATTTTCAAACCCTTTGGCTTAGTAATTCCATCTCTAGGAATCTATCCCAAGGAAATATGTGTACATACCATCATTAGACGCTGTTGTTTTCCATAAATAGCAAATGATTGGAAATAACCTCAATGTTTATAGAAAAGGAACTGATACATTTTGATGCTGCATCAACATAATAAAATCTGATTGAGTCATTACAATGAAATGTATAAAGACTGAATACTTGAGAAATACATCTAAGGTGTAATATGTTGCCACAATATGATTTCAAGAACAGGATAGTTAGTGTGTGTGAAAGCTAAATAGGTAATAATGAAAGTAATTCCATTGAAATGATAGTTTACAGGATATTTTAAAATAATTACAATAATATTTAAAGTGATATTCCCTTTCTCATAAACAAATAGGAAAAGGAATCTAATTCCTGCCCTTGTGAAGCATCATGAAATTGAAATTCCAGGACATGGAGTCTCAGGAGCCTGAGGTGAATGCGTGGTAGATAATCAGACACATCGACCGTTTGGCTTTTTTCTAACAGTCCTAGTCACACAATTCAGCTCTAAAGACTCCTTCACTAACAGGGGAAATAGGGAGGGAGGTTTCATAAGATTCAAGCTCATTAGCCCAAGCATTTTTACTGGCCAACTTGATGAAATTTATTTGAATTTTACTTTTTACAGTGTGTGTGTGTGTGTGTGTGTGTGTGTGTGTGTGTGTGTGTGTGTGTGTGTGTGTGTGTTGCAGGGGGGAGGGAAGCAAGTGAGGGGGTAGAAATAACTTACAATGCTTTTTTTTAAAAAAAGATTTTATTTATTTGAGAGAGAGAGGGAGGGAGAGAGAGATTGAGAGAGAGAGAGAGAGAGAATGAGAGAACGAGTAGGGGGAGGGGCAGAGGAAGAAGCAGACTCCCCGCTGCGCAGTGAGCCTGACTCAGGACTTGATCCCAGGACCTGAGCTGAAGGCAGATGCTTAACTGACTGAGCCACCCAGGTGTCCACTTAGGATGCTTTTATAAGTCGTTTGCATAAAATAATTAGATACCCAAAGAATAACTTCTATAAACGGTCTGAATTCCAGCTTTACTGTTAAGAAAAAATTAGATATGAACACTCTACTTTCCAGAAAACATCAATCAGTGAGTTTGAATTTTACTCCTTTGAAGGTACACAGGAGGAATATAAGTTGAGGTAGTACTGTAAATAGCAGGTCTGTAGCCATTGCTATGCCAGAAAATAAAATAAACAATAGTTACACTAGTTGGCATTTGGAAAATTGGACAAAGCTTAAGAATTCAAGCACATTTTCAAATTGTATTCTTAGTTTGTTTTCTATTCAAAAGGGTACCTTCTTTGTCACTGATTTGATGGAGTATTAGTCATCTTGGGCTGCCATAACAAAATGTCATAGACTGAATGGCTTAAACAACAGAAATTTTTTTCTCAGTCTGAAGGTTGGATTCCAAGTTCTAAGTGCTGTGGGCCATTCATTTCCATAGTGAGGGCTCTCTTCCTGGTTTTCAGACACCCGCCTTCTTGCTATCTCTTCACATGGCGACAGAGGGAGAGGGAGAAACCTGTCTGATGTCTCTTCTTCTAAGGGCACTAATCCCATCATGAAGGCTCCATTTTTATGATCTCATCTAAACCTATTACCTCCCAAAAGTCCCACCTTTAAATACTATCACACTGGGGGTAAGGTCTTCAGCATATGAATTTTAAAGATTTATTTGAGAGAGAGAGAAAGCGAGAGACAGAGTACAAGTGGAGGGGAAGGGGCAGAGGGAGAAGGACAAGCAGACTCCCCACTGGGCTGGGAGCTCCATCCTAGGATCCTGGGATCATGACCTGAATTGAAGGTAGATGCTTAACCAACTGAGCTACCCAGGCTCCCTCAACATATGAATTTTAGGGGGACACAATTCAGTCCATAGCAGATGGTAAATAATCTTGCCAACAAGGACCCTATCTTATACTTTTTTAGTTTCCAAGCAGGGAACTCATTCTACTTACACATGTGCTGCCATGGAGATCAGAATCTGTATTGGTTAATTAAAGGTGGTAGCTTGTTAATCTTTTGTTCATTGTGATATGAAATTCAATCACACTTTCATAGTAATCCATGGGATTTTGTCATTGAGTTATCCTTCTGTTAGAATGCTAATAAGCAACAATAGCATTTCAGTTTATGTGTTTAATTATTCTCTTTTCCTTTTCTAGAACATTAACATCTTTTAGGTATGCTAAATTTTCTAGGTTATGATAAATTTGTGAGATCTCCTCAAAAGATATAATTACACTAGTTTATCATAGGTGAATTAAGTTCAGATTCTTTGTAGGGAAAAGTGAATGTTTTTGTACTCTTTACATCAAACATTGAATAGACATGAGGACAAGAGACAAAGGAAGAAATGGCACATCCTGAGTTTAGCCAGCACTCCTTATAACCAACCTACTTTGTTTTTTCTGTGCCAAAATAGTGGGTTAGTTCAGTCACTTCAGTTAGAGATATTGGTGCCTTAATCCCCTACGTAGACAGTCAGATAGATTAGAGCACAGAATGCTGGGAACTTTCTTTTAGTTTTTTACATCTTTCAGGAGGAAGAAAGGAAAAGAAAAAGTTAAGAAATCCTTTGGCTTTGACTTTGCTGAGACTTTCTGATGAATCTATGTCTAACAATATTTGAAAGTACTGATTTTTTTTTTAGCATACTATGATAGGACATTGTCCTGTAAATGGAAAAATATCTCATTCAAATAAAAATAAAAAATAACGGGAAATAGAATCTTAAGTGTTTGTTTTTGTTCTTGTTTTTGAATTTCACTCAATTCTCTTTTGAGGTTCTAGGCAGAATTAAATAAGAAAGAAAATGTGCGTGATAAGGTTCTTAATGAGTGGTGATTTCTTAATGAGTGGTGATTTTATGTAAATGATAAAATACAGCTCCAATTTCTTTTTTTTTTTTGCTTTAAGCCTAGGACAAAGATAAAAAGTTTTCAGAATGATAAAGCTTGTGTTTCCATTCATTGTGTTTCATTCGGTTGAGAGGCTATGGAAGAAGATTTTTATTTTTACATTTGTATAAAATAATTACATCTGCTACTTTCTTAGTTTCTTTTTCTATAGTAACATAGTTTACTAAACACTAACTCAGAAAATACTTGTAAAACTGTTATCCTTCGGTGTCTCCTTTACGCATGGGACATCATTTTATGCCAGTGTATGCCATTTATAGCAATTTCCAATAGGTATTATTTATAATAATCTGTATCACTATCTGTGTATAAGATTGGAGGCACACTAATTTTCAGAACATTAAATCCCTATTTAGGGAATTTATTTATAATAATTAATATAGCTATGACAATATAATATGGCATTTATTTAAAGATGTTTTTTGTTTTGCTACCTTGGCTTTTTAATATGGTATTTTACTAAACTGTAAACAAAATTTATCTTGTTCTGTTGAACTTAAAATTTATAGGATGATGTATATGGGAAAGGTTTTGTTTTTGTTTTTTTTTTCTTTTTCATTATCTGGTTCAACATACTGGTAAATAAACACATATCCCTTTGCTTTTCCTAATTAACACTTTTTTAGAGCATTTTTAAGAAGAAATGTGATATAATTATCATAAAAAGTCAGCAAAAACATTAATGAAATATCAAGGTAATTAAAAAACTACTTTCCTATAGGCTTCTGTCAGGGGCTTGCAGAAAAGTCTCAGAAGAATTTGCTTTTTTCACAGCTATTTAATTAACTTGAGAGAAGTCCCAAGTGTACACTTAATACAAATATGCTTCACAAAAGGTGGTGACTCTAATATATACAGGGGTGTCTTCACCAGCGGCCAGACCAAGACCAAAATGTTGTGCTTTTCATGGGCAATTTGGTTATAATTTATTAATTTCAGCAGAAGTTTAAGCATATAAACAGGGTAATTTCATTGTGAGCTTGGTCAGAATAGCTCCTAAAATCATTCCTTATATTGGTTGCCTCATAAATCTGTTTTATAGCCAAATGTTCACCAATTTTCTTCAAGTCCGGATATTCCTGGCCCAGGCTTCTTCAGGAAAAAGATTTCTTTATGTAACATTTGCTCCTCAGAGATGTGTCTGTGGGAGAGGACTTTTGTCTGCAACAATTGTAAGGGTTTCCTAGCAAGTGGTGCCGAGGAACAGAAGTAGATGGATTCCTTCTGTGTTCTCTACAGGCCAGAGTATATTGCAGAAACTTAACACATATTAATTAAAGCAAAGCAAAACAAAGAAAACACAACTGGACCTTAAAGAGGAACAAATAAGTAATCACAATCTGTATTTTGTTTTTTGTTTTTTTTTGGGGGGGGGTGTATCTCTTAAATTGACTAGCACTTATAGAGCATACTGCTCTGATTGATACTCCAGAGGCACTTTCACATATATTGTTAGTTGTTATTATTATAGTTATTGGTATTGTTTCACATATATTATTAGTTAAGTCTTAGAGTAACCTTGTGAGGTTCAGCTATTTTTTCCAATTTATTTATTTGAGAGAGAGAGAGAGCGCGTGCATGCGCCTGTGCGCAGGGGGAGGGGCAGAGGGAGAGGGAGAGAGAATCTCAAGCAGACTCCCCGCCAAGTGGGGAACCCAATTCAGGGCTTGATCTCACAACCCTGAGATCATGACTGGAGTTGAAATCAAGAGTCAGACGTTTAACCCACTGAGCCACCAGGCACCCAGGTTCAGCTGTTTTTCTAATTATACTGATAAGGAACTGAAGTTCAAGGGGAAGCCTTAGGCAAGATTCCATAGCTGGTTGGGAATAGAACTAGAAATTCGAGGGCCTTTTTCGTTCTAGTTGGTTCGCTACCCTTCCATACTGTGTTCCCCTCTTCCTTTTGTGTTCTCTCCAGTGCAGGCTGCATATGTAGAACAGAAAGGAAGGGATTCAGCCGAAAATCCTTGTTTTCTTTTCTGTGTGACTCAGCCCAGCTGAGATTACTGGACTCTACGACAGCGTAATCCAAGTCACCATTATTTCTGCCCTAGCACGCCTCAGTAGCCTTCTGACTGCATGCTCTCCCCCTCACAGCAGCCAGTGATCTTTCTGAAACGTAGTTTGGATCATGTCATCCTTCTGCCGAAAAGCCTTCAGCGATTTTCCATTGTACTTAAAATAAAATCCAAAATGCTTATTTTGGTCTACAAGACCCAACCCATTCTGGCTCCTGCTTATCTTTGCCTCACTTGTTTAGTGTCACCTAACCATACACAGTTCCTGGAATGCCTCGAGCTTTTTCCTGGCCTCAAAACCTTGCACCGGCACTTTTGTCTGCAGTTTAAGTTCTTTCTGACTACCTTCAGCTGATTGAGCCTTCAGTTTTTAGCCCAGATGTCATTTCCTGAAGAAATACCTTCTCTCACCTCTTGATCGAAGACTTCTTGTTTTATTTATATTCTTTTTCTCTCCTGGCATTAATAATTTGCCTTTATGTTCCTGTAATAAGTAACATTTAGAGAGCCCTTGCAGTGTGCCAGTCACTGAGTACTGCCTTTAGCCCTGTTTAATAGATGAGGGAAGTAAGATGCTGTCCTGGATTACAGTAAATCCTGAGCCAGGCTTTCAATCCAGACTTCCTCCACAAGACTGCAAGTTCTCGGAGGGCAGGAACCAGGCCCATGTGTTGCTACGTGCCCATGTGCCTGGCATGTGGTAGACCCTCAACAATTGAACAAATGACTTGTTTTCATAAGAGTGTTATTGAAATGTAGTGAACATACGTAAAACCTACCCTTTTAAAGTATGCAGTTCAGTGCTTTTTAGTATTTCCAGAGTTGGGCAACCATCAACACTAATTTTAGAATGTTTGCATCACTCCTAAAAGAAACCCTGTACCCATTAACAGTCACTTCTCATTTCCCCCTTCCCCATTCCCTGGAAACCGTAATCTACTTTCTGTCTCTGTGGATTTTCTTATTCTGGAAATTTCATGTAAATAGAATCATACAGCATATGGTTTTCTGTGACTGGCTTTTTTCACTTAGCATAATCTTTTCAAGCTCCACCCATGTGATGGCATGTGTCAGTGCTCCATTTTTTTTTCCTGAATATGATTCTCTTATACAGATGGAAATATTGCCTATTATTTATCCATTCATCATTTGATGGGGATTTGAGTTGTTTCTACTTTTTGGTTTTATGAATAATATTGCTGTGAACATTTGTGTGCACTTTTTGTGAGGATATATGCTTTCAATTCTCATGGGCATATACTTAGGAGTAGAATTGCTGGGTCATGTGGTAACTCTGTTTAACATTTGGAAGAATTGACAAACTATTTTCCAAAGTGGCACAGTGACTAAGACCTGTCAAAGAAAACCAGAACTGGATAGTAGTTAAAAGAAGTAAAGACAAACTTTATTCAGGACTATCGCAGTAGGGGAAAGAGACCTCAGTATGCAACTGAGCTCAATTCTGAATACAACAAGGAAAAGTGGGGATTTATAGCCAAGGAGCGGGGTAGGGGTAGGGGGAATCAGTGGTTGGAAAATTACTATGAGGGTAATCGTTGCTGAACTGATCTAACAGAATTCTTGCTGAAGGCAGGCCAGGGTGATATGACATGGGGGATGGTGGGGGATGAAGAATTTGATGAGCTATTGAGGATGATCAGATATTAAGGGTGGGGGGTTCTGGCTAAACCTAAACAGGATTCTTGCTAAAATTGGGCAATGGAAAGGCAGATGTGCAAGTCCAAAAGTCAAGGCCTACAGGAAAGAGGATTCAGAGAAACCTGATTAAGATTTGGTTAGAGAGACTTGTCAGACTCTTAACAGATAATTCATGTTACCTTTCTAGTGCTTTCCTCCATTGTATCAGTAAGGAAGCTAACAATAAATTCTCTTAAATTCCCTTAAATTCTACACGGTCCATTTCATTCAGGATCCAACAGATATTTATTGACATGGTGTTGGCTGAGCTCTGGGATACAGCGTATGAGTATTTTCTTAAAGCTGATAAAGCTGTTTAATTTTCTATTTCATGCTTACAAATTAGTATCTCTGTTTTGTTTTTAGATCTATATGGGAAGATTTAGCAAGTCTGATAGATTAGGCCTGTTTGGAAATCTCATTTATGCTTTAAAGAGTGAAAGACAACATCATGTATTATTGTAGGGTTCACAGTTTAGGACACTGGTCTCATTTAAGTAAATTACTGTTCCCACCATAAATAAACATTTTAAGCATAATGAATATCTTTTCTTTCTTCCTTTTCCTTTTTTACTCTTCTTCCCTTTTATAAAAAGCATTTCCTTTCTGTGCCTCAGGGTGGGTGGTGGCTCTGGTTCAGGACTAAGTTGTTTTTCTTATTATTTTATCCCACTTAATGCAACATTGTTAGAGTAGATTGTTTATAACTTAACGAGCTATTGCTAAGAATGATTTTTAACTTTCTCATAAACTGTTTCATCCCATGTTTCTTTCTGCTTTACCATCACCCATCTACAACATGTCACAAATTTTCAGTTAATGCAAATTCAAATTTATTCTGAGAATTTACCAGTGTTCCTGAAAATAATAATTGGCCATCTTGGGGAGTTGGGAATCCAGAGTTGTTACTCAATTAGAAAAATGAAGGCCTCGGGCGCCTGGGTAGCTCAGTTGGTTAAGCGGCTGCCTTCGGCTCAGGTCATGATCCTGGAGTCCTGGGATCCAGTCCCGCATCGGGCTCCCTGCTCAGCAGGGAGTCTGCTTCTCCCTCTGACCCTCTTCCCTCTCGTGCTCTCTATCTCTCATTCTCTCTCTCTCAAATGAATAAATAAAATCTTAAAAAAAAAAAAAGAAAAATGAAGGCCTCTGAGTGACTAAAGCAGAGCTTCCTAACCTTCACCAAGGTTAACTGGAGCCTTTTCTGCGTGGTAAGTAACTAATCTGTGCCAGCTCCCATTGTAATGATTATAATTGCTTGGGTTACATTAATATTCATGGCACATGCCTCGCACCTTATGTGGCGCTCATTCTCTGTGTCTCTGACTAATGTACCATTTTGCCTTTCACTTTGGCATGGGGAACCATGATTTTAGAGGATGTGAAGCAGAGAGCAGCTGAGGGAAGAACGAATACCCAGAAACCAGTGCCAGGATTAACATACTGATGTAGATATTCTGAGAAGGGATCTTTTGAGTCAGGTTAAAAGGAAATGCCAAGTGGAGCTGAAGCTGACCTTGCCCTGGCACGTGATACTCATCAAGAAGGTGCTTGGCTTCACTGGGCTACATTTTGTTCTTGGGTTGCCGGCTGCCTCGAGCCAGCTGCTTAGGCACAGCTACAATAAAGGCAAGAAAATTTTCACTATATATTTGATATTTGAGACTCTGCCAGTAATTTCTCAAGCTTAGAATGTTGGCAGCAGCATATGAATGAAAGCTAATACCTTCAAGATCTGAAAGAAAAATAGCTTATCCTTCTTGCCTCTGCAGAATGATTTCTAAAAGGCTATACCTTCTCTCTTTGGATGCTTTTTGGAGGAAAGGGGAAAAACATTTTTCATTTTTACTCTTGTGTAATGTGATTAGATGTAAAATTGAATTTTAATAAGTACATTGCAAACATGAATGGGCAGTACAGCCATGTAAAGTTTTGCGGATTTAGGATCACAGAAAGAAGTAGCTACTGGAATTTAAATGCCCTCCCACAGTGGACCTTCCAAGTAGAAACCTGATGTGTAATTAAACCCTTCTCTTCCACTACCAGCTTTCCCATTGCATCCTAAACTTGATATCTAGCAATAGACAGTATCACTCCTCTTTGTGTTCTTTTGATTATTATTATTGGAAGACTCCCCAACTTGTTCCTTCTCTGGAGCCTTTGGATGCTCGTTTGAGAGACACAGGCCGATAAGAGGATCCAAAGTGACATGAACCCCCTCGGTACACGTGGAAGTAGTTTGGTTCATGGGTTTTCAGGGCACCCCTCCTGAACCGGGTCCTACTATAGATTTTAGGCTCTTCCCCTCTGTGTAGTGTTTCTCATGTTTCTTTGTCAGAGACAGATATGGGAATGGATGCCCTAGGCAGATGTGGTCACAGGCCAAAGCTCACTGCTGAAACGGAATCCCCTTGAAGTCTTTTTAGGTTAATTTTGCATCTTGCCTTTTAGTATATCCAGATGATTTTAGTATCAAAATATTTAATTGTCATTTAATCATCAAATAAAATGGATGCTCTAGGAAGGTATTATGGCATGTTTAAATTGGGGCTTCCTGATGTTACATGCACCCCAGTTTGGAGAATTGTGGACTTAGTGTGACTTCGGGAAAATTTTTACCTAATACTCAGTCCTTTATTCGAAATGGACCTGGTAGATACCAGGTATTTTCAGAGCATCTGGTGGTAGAATTTGGGTAATTATTAACTTATTTCACCTGTCTATTCATAGTGTGAAAAGAGGTCAGACTGAAAGTCCAGAAGTCTGAGTTCTAGATTTGGCTCACTATTAACTTGTGACATTGGACAGGCCCATTTTCTCATCAATAAAATGAAGGCGTGAACTATGAGAGATAAAGCAGCATTTTCCAAAGTATGTTTTGTGGATTATTGCTTTCTAAAGATATTTTAAGAGTGGTTGCCAGGGGCTGGGTGGAGGGGGAAATGGGGAGTTGTGGTTTAATGGGTTTAGAGTTTCAGTTTCACAAGATGAAAAGTTCTGGAGATTGGTTGCACAACAGTGTGAACGTATTTAACTCTACTGAACTATACTCTTAAAAATAGTTAAGATCATAAATTTTTGTTATATGTATTTTACCACAATTGGAAAAAAAAAGTATTCTAAGAGTTCCACCCTTAAATAAACATAAATAGTATATTAAATTCCCCTTCTGGAGAGTTACAGTGCATTCAGCATGTAGAAGCTTCTGAGACATCCTGTACTGAAAAAAAATCTGCTTAACTTCCACCCAGTATTTCTCAAGTTGCCCCTCCCCCAGTTAAACTAACATCTCTTAATAGCCTATGAAACTTACATTTGGAAGAGTCCCATTTAGGAAGTGGTGATCTGAGGTCTTTTCCAATTCAAACATGTTACCCTTCTTCAAAGACATCAGATGATAATGTGGGCTATTCCAAAGTAAGGCCTTAGGGTAGCACAACTGATAAAGATTAATTCAGGCCTTCCCAACCTTTTCCACATCATGGCAGGTATAGAAAGTAATAATATTCGAATGACACAGCGGGGTAAACAGATAAGGTGACTCAGAGCTGGGAGTTAACCCAATCAGCACAGTGGTTGGATAAAGACCTGGTAATCAGATCTGTAAAAAGTGAACACTGAGCATGAAATGTCTTGTTCTTCAGATGTCATGTTCAGCCTGTGAAAGAGGCATTAGAGGCAAAATATACTACACCAAATTCATTTTCCTTAAAAAATACTAAACTATGTTCCTTTTGCTTTTTCCTTGGCAACAATTTCCACTTTAGGTAAACCAGAAACTGCCTTGACCTACGGTTATTACTGGTCTTTAGACCTAACTGGAAATCTCCAGTGGTGTGAGAGCGAGGGTAAGAGTTTTCTGGCAGGGTAATACTTTTCCACAGTTTATTTAATACACTTAGTGACTAATTCAACAGCCTTTTATTTTTAAAGTGAGAACATAATGTCATAAGCAGAATAATTTTCATTAATGGTAGAAATTTTTTTCAACCTCCCATTTCCTAGAGGAATAATTATCTGGGGCAGTGATATAGATTGGATGTGGGGAAGAAAATCATATTCATATTAGTGTGTTTTTAAATATGGCATAGATCAGTGTGTGAAAGCAACATTTCACATTAAGACCTCTTAACTGAAGTCATCCTTAGGCCTTACCCTCTACTCTATTCCCCTCAGTTGCTGTTATTCTACAATATTATATTCTGAATGGCTTGCTTAAAAATTTTAGACTGAAGGAAAAAACCAAGAGGATGGGTTAGATTTGAAAACGACCTATATCATTGTTCAGTTAGTGTTTCTGTTCATCTCACCTAGAAACGAAGATTGGTTATGATCTACTTGTTTTGATTTCAGAAATGCCAGGTCTTCTCTAGATTATCTTTTGCACTTATTGCTGTTTTTTTCCTTAGAACAATTCTTATTTTTGCCTTTATTCACTCTTTACTATTTTCTAAGAATCCTGTTGGAGAGAGTTCATGTTTTTAAACCTAACATAAAATTGCATCCTTACTTAGTGGCAGGGATCTACTGTGAAATCCTATTGACAACCTCTTCTGGGTTTTGGAGGCAGAAATTTAATTACTACCTATTGGTTGAGTTTGATTTTGCACTTCTTGGGACCTGGGCAGGCAGAGCTAGTTCCTTCTGGCAGAGCAAGGTTGGTGCGCAGGAGCCAGAATTGGGAAAGAGATACAGCCAATGCAGTTGGTCTAGCTTTAGGGGTGGATGAAGGAAATGAAGTGTGTCACATCAAGTCCAGAGTCCAAAGAGGTGCTTAGGCAGTAAGGCATGTGGTAGGCTATCACAGAAGGGAGCTTGAGACAAAGAAAGGGGGAGCATGGTAGCTAAAAACGGTTGGCTTACGATTCTCTGAAGTCCAGGCAGGCTGTGCTGGTGCCCACCAGGGAGCCCTGAGGCTGGCCTTCTGTCTTTGAAGAACAGGAGTGAAGAGGGAAGGCAAATTAGCAGGTTACTGGAATGAGGCCTGAGGAAAAAAGCAGAAGAAACTCTGTAATAAACAGTGGGAGAAATCAATAGGCCATTTAACCATATTTCTAGGCCTCCACCTGGTCTACTGCTGTATAGCAGTTTAAGTGAATGACATAGGTCTGGATGTTCTGAAATAGAAAACTATCCAAAATATTAAGTGGAAGTGAAAATTGTAGTATATTATGTAACGTCTTTTTCTAGGGAAAAATATACTATCTCAGTGAGATTGCAGAAATACACTATTTCACTGAGATAGTAAAAGGAACCTGGGGATGTGGTAAAGTGGAACTCTATTCAGATGAATGATACAGACACCTCAGGCATACTTTGTGGAGACAGTTATATTGTTTGCCTTTTAAAAGTTTCCATTTTTCTGTCTCCCTGAGAATATCCATGATTATTGAATAATAACTGCCTAAAGCCTCCGAATGCTGCTGGTACTCCAGAAGAGAGGCAGCCTGTCATGGAGGGCAGCATGTAAAGGGTTAGGAGGCACAGACTCCAGATCCAGGCTGCCTGGGTTTAAATCCTGCTTCTACCCTGAGTACTTGTTTCACTTTGAGTAAGTCACTTAACTTCTCTTTGCCTGTTCTATCATCTGTAAAGTGGGGACAATAGTACTTAATTTTACACAGTAGTTATGAGGATTACATGAGCCAATATTTGTAAAATGTATAGAACAGGATCTGGTCCATACTAAGCTCTACACAAATGTCCATTAAGCAGATAAAACACATTTTTTGTCAGCTGCTAGTGACCAGTCAGGAACTAATCTCAGACTTTTCTTTCTGTTTCATGTAGATGTCTTTCTCTTAGGGCATTAAATTTTTAAAAAAGTAGTTTCAAGCACTATGGAAAAAATACAGTTAAAATTCTTGTGAGATCACTGGATTGGATTTTTATTTTACTTTAATCCTTCTGAAATTAAGGGGGGAAAATCACACCAATTACTTTAAACTGGCTATTTTATGCATTTGTCCTCCACTGGTATAGTAAGTAGATATTGTTACATGATTTCTTATATACAATTAATCTAGTATCTAGTTTGGATGGCCGGTCTATTTTCCCTCATGGATAATGCTTTGACAGACAAAGTAAACCACACAAAAACTGTTTCTGGGCTCCTGCCACACCCACACCATGAGCTCGTCTGGCAGAAGATAATGCACTTTGTACATTGGGAATGGCCAGGCCCAATAGGTACATGGAAAAGAAAAGTCATTAGATACCCTGTGACTTCAAATAATGAAGTAGAGTAATAGGCTTTTGTTTTAATAAGGCTTTGAGAGATTAAACCTCCTACCTAGATCTTTGTAATGCCATCGGGTAAAGTTAAGGAAACCATCACAAGATAATAAATAAATAATGGTGTTCTAGTTAGAATCCCTGCAAAATTTGGAAATTTGGCTTCTCCTGAGACAGTGAGCTATACTTAGCTGACATGTTTGTTTGCCAGTAAGTAGTGATGCTATGGTGAATAATGCTCCTTTTGTACTTGTACTCTTTTGTACAATTTCATTGAATGATTTCAAATTAGTTAGCACTGCAGCAGAGCTATGAGATGATATCACAATTTGGGTTATTGAATGAATTTAATAATCTTAGGTATAGTTAGTTTATTCTTTCTAGCTTAATTCCAAGCAACTGAACACTTAAAAATTATTTCTTGGTGAACGTGATACCAGTGGTTTGCTTATATGGTGAAAATAATTCTTATCTCTTCCTGAGGATTTTCAGGAACGAAAATGAAAGTAATTACTGTAAAACACATTGCAAATATGTTCAAATATATTCTATTCAAAAAAATTGTACTGACTAGTATCCTTCATGTTGCTTAAGTATATAAGAACCTATAGTTTAAAGGTTTAAAATTTAAAAAATTTTTGAATATACATTGTAATGCCCATTGAATTCATCATGGTGACAATTTTTACTTTGCTCCATGGCAGAAGTTCTAGGAGCTCGTTATTAGTGAGTTGAGTCGTTTGTGATATGAATTGCAGAGTTTGTAGTTTTTAGCTTAAATCCTATGCTGGATTTGTCATTGGAGATTTGTCATTTGTCTTAGAGTTGAAAAGGACCTTAGAGTCCAAATCCTTCAATTTATCAATGAGAAAAATTAGCTCAGAGAGACATTAAGCTTTTGGCTCAAGAGAGAGCAAATCTGATCCCTAGATCTTTTCTAGGAAGAAGTGTTCCACTTAGAAGAAATTGAGAGGCAAAGGGAAGAACTTTAGTTGCAGTATGTTTATGTAATGGTTTTATACAACACTGACATAGAATCCAAAGCATGGTTTGCAGCTTCTTAATGTCGAGAAGGTACAACTTAGCATTTCACCAATTTAACAGTAGAACAGAAAAAATAAGAATTTCAAGAACTAAGCCTTCTTTTTACAACCTTAGTTTTAGGAGCATTGCTGATTATTAATCTAGCCACCTGGAGACACAAATTAATTGCACTTATTGGGTTATTATATAAACATTGTGGATCCAAGTTATCATATTACTTTCATTTTTTTCTAATGGAGTTATTATACTATTATCAACTTATTTCCATGCAGTAACTTACATTATTTAAACAACACTGCTTAAAGCCCATGGTGAAGCACTGAAATTCATGCCCATCTGGAAAAAGCTGAATGCCAAGAAGGATGCTTTGCATCAGGTCATTCCTACTGTTATAAAGCATGAAAAAGAATGTAACAACAAAGAGTCATGGTTGTATGAATGCCTTTATGGGTGATAAAGTTTGAATTAGCATATGCAGAGCATTCTAAGACAATTAATGTCCACTCTGTTAGTTAATTGGTCGGGGTGAATTCTTTCTTAGTGTTTCATTTGCCTTATAATTAGCTGTAGCTCAGCAATTAAATCATGTCACCAGCCCACTGTGGTACTGAAGGATGGTGATAGTGCTTTGGTGGGTGGCACAGCTCCATGCAGACTGTGCATATTAAATCAGAGTTGCCAGACTTCTTAAATGGCTCTCCTTCTTGGGCTTGGGAGCAGTTTTTTAAGTTCTTGAATAATCTGTGTGTTATCCATATACAGTCGTAAATGCACTGAAACAATTCCATGTAAGATTTTGACTAGCAAGACTGTACCCTTTGTAAACGTTAAAAATCGTCCTCACGTACCGTCTTTCTGAAACTGGAATTCAGGTACATATAAACATATATAACTTCTCCTATTTATTTCTCCTAGAAAACTTCCTAAGAAAGGTAGGAGAGTTGTGTTGCTGTTGTTGCTGCTGCTATTATCTGTCAACATATCCTTAAATATCTCATTTAAACTAAAATAAATTGAAATATTCTTTTAAAAATTCCCCTAAATTGCTGCTTTAAAAAATGTCTCATTCAAGGAAATAAAAAATAGCATGCATTAGTTGTTTCTAAATCTATGTATATATTGATTGGTTACCAGAATAACACATGTGCATAACAGATCTCAGACTACCGAGAATGTAAAAAGTATAAAAATTCATGTAATCCCACCTCTGAAGATTACTATTTTATGATTTCTAGTTTTATGTCATGTTTTGAAAATCTTTACTCCCCCCCACCCCTGATTAAAAAAACAACAGTGCATATAGTTGAAAATTTCAAGTCTACAGTGAAGGAAAAAAAAAATCCCATGTAGTTCTTCCATTCAGAGGTGAGCACTACTGGAGTGTTTGCCTTGTAACTGCCACTTTTTTTTCTGTACTTAGAAACTGTAGCTACATTGATAGCAAATGTATCATCTATGAATTTTTAAATAAAAGGTGTCGAACTATTAAGTTGTATATTCTGCTTTTTTTTTTTAAGATTTTAATTATTTATTTGACAGAGAGAGACACAGCGAGAGAGGGAACACAAGCAGGGGGAGAGGGAGAGGGAGAAGCAGGCCTCCCGCCGAGCAGGGAGCCCGATGCAGGGCTCGATCCCAGGACCCTGGAACCATGACCTGAGCCGAAGGCAGACACTTAATGACTGAGCCACCCAGGCGCCCCTATATATTCTGCTTTTTAAAAAGATTTTATTTATTTGAGAGAGAGCACGCAAGCATGAGCAGAGGGAGGGGCAGAGGGAGAGGGACAAGCAGATTTCCCTGCTGAGCAGGGAGCCCGACATGACACCGCCAGATCCCAGGACCCCGAGATCATGACCTGAGCCAGAGTCAGACACTTAACTGACTGAGCCACCCAGGTGCCCTATATTCTGTTTTTTACACTAAAAGGTGGTGATCATTTTTCATGTCATTATAATGTGATTTTTAATGGCTGGTACTATTTCATAATGGGCATATAATGTTTAAACATTTTTCCTTTTGGATAGTTTTATTTTTTTGCTTTTAAAATAGTATATTTATAAACATATTTTGCTGAATATCTTGAATTCCTGGATGTGTAGTGATTAAAAAAAAAAACAACAGAAATGTGCTCAATTCACATGTACAAAACTTCTAAGATGGACAAGTGGATGAACAAGATTTCATCATATTTTTAGGATGATGTTAACACTAAATTTGAAAATTCCAAGTTTAAGGCTTTTAATTTATATAGATAATATTCTAGGTTTAAACATTCTGGGTCTAGGTATTCAAACTCTTTAGTTTAATGTATAGTCACCCCATTTGTGCAGGGGAGGCCTTGCAAGGTTTATGTTTTAATATATTCTTGTTTATGTCCCTGAGTTTTATATTCATTGAATGTTTGGAGCTGTGTGTACATATCACAGCAGAACCTAAATCCAAAGTGAAAGAGTCAAACACAGGATTTATGGGATTCTCAGTAACAAGTATGACAGGCCTTCTTGGGTATGGTAACTTTAGGATGCTTTCGATTTCCTTCTTGTTTTAGCAGACCTCACTCTAGGAGTAGAAAATATATTAGTTATTTTGTTTCAAAATAAAAGCAAAATTATTATTATTTGAAAATGTAAAAGGATACTACCTCAAGTGTTGATTAAGGCAGTAATTATGTGATTAGAACAGAACCACAGTTTTGTAGATATAGTAACTGTAATAGGTGTTGTATAAAGAGCTGATATGATTTGGTATCCAACAGTGCCCTAGGAGCTTCTTGCCACTCCAATGAATCCTCACTAAGGCCAGGATAATAACATATGTGTGGCAGGTCTGAATACTTTGATTTTAAACATTAGACAGTGCTGCCTCTTTCTGTGTGAAATATCTGGCCCTGCTTTTATCTTGACCCAAAGTGAGATAAATGAACAAGACAGAGAATAAAATAGAATACAGAATAGAATGCATCAGAATGTGCAGACATCATCCTTCATGGCTAATAATAGCCTTAAGGGAGAGTCAGTTATTTAACATGAGGTTTGTGTGGTAATGAATGGCTCAGTAATCAGCCGCCATTCTCCCTTACCCTCAACTCAGGAGGAAGTCATTGTCAGGCCTGCATGCCCTAGACTGAGACTGTGGTTTGGGGCAGCCCTTGCTCTCAGATCCCAGAGGGCTTCCTGAGCCCAGCCATCGGGCCTGGCTTTGGAGCAAGCACCAGATTGCCGTTTCAGAAGAGGCAGTGAGCATTGGAACCCTCAAAAAGCAAATCTGAAACTTAGATATTTCTCTTTGTTTTGTCTCCCCAAATGTAGGGTTAGTTATCCAGAAGAAAGATATGTTCCTAAGGGGAAAGAGCACAGGCTTTGGGTTCAGGTAGAGCTGTGTTCAAATTAGGGCTCAGCCCTTAACAGCTGTATGTCCTTGGGGGCGTCATTTGACCTCAGTAAGCTTTAGTTTCATCCATATAAAATCCATGTAAAATTCATGGGTAATCTAACTTTGCAGGGCTGTGGTGGGAATCAAATGATTAAAAATATACATTAAACACCCAGAATAGCGCCTGACACATAGTAGCCCGTGGTAGATGGTCAGTAACTATTAGCCCTTCTCTCCACAGTATTTATTTGTTGAAGTGAAACAAGTATTTAAAAGTATGGCCTGATAAGACTTTTTTTTTTGGCCCCATAACAATGATGTTGGACATTTTACAGATAATGATCTAAATGATATTGAAGGTGGCATTTTTGCAAATCACGTGCTTACTGAGTAGTCATGTTAAGTATTTCTTTATGCTTTGGTCTTTACGTCTGTCAGTTAGCATTATTTTATCTTAGCAAATTATTCCCAAGAGAAACTTAGCCTTTGCGTGTTATCATTAGAAGTGCTGTGTGTGCTAGTTTTTCTTTTTTTTTCCTTTTGGCAGTGCTGGGTTGGGGGTCGTGGTGGTATTTTTAAAAAAATTTTTCTGTGGTAATTTTTAGAATGTTTTGGAAAAACAACTTTGAAAATCCACTTTTTTCTTTTAAAATGGGCTTGTTTCTTTTAAAATAGTAACATGGTGCTTGGCCTTTCAGTGGTAGTACGGTTTGTAATACAGCTAGTCAGGGGTGCCTTCTGAGCTTGTGGCACAGGATTTCTTGGTGTGAGGTTGACTGACTCAGGTCAGGTCAGACCCAGGACTGTGGCCTCATTAACTTTGGATTTTAGCCGACTACTGATCCACCTGGAGGTGAACTGCCTGGGCTGTGAGGATCTGTGCTTTAGACAGTTGCTAATTAAAAACATGTCCCTCCCTTCCTCCCTCCCTCCCTCCCTCCCCTCCTTCCCTTTCTCTCTCTTCTTTCTTTTTCTTCCTTCTTTCCTCCCTCCCTCTCTTCCTCCCCCTTCCTTCCTTTCCTTTCTCTCTCTTTCTTTTTCTTTCTTTCTCTCTCTTTTTTCTTTTCTTTTCTTTCTTTCTTTCTTTCTTTCTTTCTTTCTTTCTTTCTTTCTTTCTTTCTTTCTTTCCTTTTCTTTTCTTTTCTTTCTTTCTTTCTTTCTTTCTTTCTTTCTTTCTTTCTTTCTTTCTTTCTTTCTTTCTTTCTTTCTTTCTTTCTTTCTTTCTTTCTTTTCCTTCCTTCCTTCCTTCCTTCCTTCCTTCCTTCCTTCCTTCCTTCCTTTCTTTTGCATTACAGATGAATGGGTCATTCACAGTGAGATATGACAATGTCTGAAAACTATTCAAGATAGTAAGAATAGATTCAAAAGGGAGAGAGGGATTGGGAGCATTGTATTTTAGGGATTGGGAGCATTTGTATTAGGGATGACAAAGGGCTTCTGGAATTTAGATGCATCTTTTAATACATTTAAGAAAAACTAGCTTACCGAAATTTGAAAATACCGGTGCTCCAGTTTCTGTTTACTGTCACCTATAGACCTTACTTAGAGCTAGGTGCATTTGTGATTTGCCACTTATAATTTGCTGCCAGCCCTGGATGTGGGGAGATCATTTTAGGTGCCCTCTGGGGTATTAACCACTCATTTGATGCAAATGCAAAGGCAAATCGAGTTACTGGAATTGAAAATAATGAAGCCAGCCTTTGAACAACTGGGCAGTTGGAACAGCTGAATACTTAAAATATTGGTCTGTCTAGTGGTTTCCCCTGCGGTTTCTTATCTCTCTTGGTTAGGCATCTCACCCAGAGAGAGACAGCCATCACACAGCTTCCAGAAAACCATCTATTGTAGGGCAGCTTTTCACTCATAAGAGAAGTAAATTAGTCATTGAACTTTTAGAGAATGTAATGAAAACAAAAACCTAACTTAGAATCAGATTTGAATTTTACTACCCCATGAATTACAGTTGCTTCTTTGGCCCAAACTAATGTCTTCCTTTAAGGCAAACTCTTCAGCTGTAAGTTAGCAGAGGGTTTCAAAACAAAGCAAGTAAAGTAATAGAAAGTGCAAAAATCAGAATCAATAAAGTAGAAAATAGATTTATTTTTGTTTTGTCATTTTGTCATTTTGTCATTTAATCTCAACTGATAAAACAGAAATATACATATGTAAGGTTCAAGCTTCTGTCACTTAAAGTGTTTCTGTCAGGTTCAAGCTTCTGTCACTTAAAGTGCTTCACTAATTATTCTTTAAGATCTACATAAAAAGAAGAATCTCAGAGAAAGTAAACACATTGCCAGTGATTATCCCTAAAGGTTTGGTATAAGAGTGACTCATTATTGGATTTCTCAGGGTGGATCTTGTTGCAGTGGAATAAAGGTTTAAATTTTATTCCTAATTCACTTACTAGTTCATGCGGTGCCATTTATATTTTCTTTTAACTTCAGTCCCACTTAATGATAAATTCTCTTCTTCTCTTTCCTGCCAGACTTCCTGTAGAAGTAGCCTGTGCTTGCTGCCATAATTCCTTACCACTTACTCTCTGGAATCACTTGCAATTTGACTTGGGCCCCACTTTGCAAACGGTTCTCCAGACTCTCACCCTTTATGTCACACTGTTAAGAGCCACAGTGTTGAATTTACCTCTGCAAATCTGATATGCCCAACCTCCCACCCTGGTAGTATTACAGGAGCTTCCCTCTGAGGTAACTCTCAGAGCTGTATGTTTCCCACACTATTTCACTATTACTAGACATGTGTCTTACTCACATTGCTGTTCAGTGAGTATTTTCTAACTGTCTCTATAGAAAGTGTGATTTTTCTCGACCTGACATTTGAGCCAGCATAATCTCCCACTGCTGCTCCTCATCCTACCTACAGTACTCCAACCCAGTTCTTTTGTGTATGCGCTGGTATCTATGTGGCATCTGTACCCTCTCTTCACTTCTCTCCAATCTAATGATAAAAGCTTATCCTTCTTTCAAAGCCCTTAAGGGCTACTGAAGTTTGTATGTGACCAGGCTTTGGACATTCCTTCATGGCTTGACAGAAGCAAGGGACAAGGAGCCTTGAAGACTGAACACTCTGATATAGTTTCCCAGATCACAGTTGAGAGAAGAAAGAAGGAATGTGCTTGCTCTACTCCTCAGTGGAGCCAGATGCCCAGTAAAGCAGAAATAGATTACCTGTAAAGTTGCCAAGGCAACATCAAGGGTAGAGAGAAGAGTAGACAGAATGATTTATGAGGATTTCTTGCCATTGGAATGGGTCTAAAATTATACTTCCATGTCTTCCTCACCAGGATAAATTCCACAGGATTTATCAAGGGAATTGTAATGCATAAAAGCTTGAGATGCTATCAGAGCTCAAGGAGACTGGGGTGAAGGGCAAGGAGAGGAGAAGCAAAAGCAACAAATAAGAAAATGTGCTTGCAGTATGTTTTTAATCTTCTCTTGAACTGATGCTGTGCCCAGATGTAAAACTGATTTTTTGGGAACATGCAAATGTTGTATATTTAAAATGTGCCTAGAAAAAAGCAAGTCCATTTACTAGAGTAAAATGGAGATGCTTGATTTCCATATTAAAAAATTACTCTGGGCTTCTACTTTAATATTAGTTGATTTACAAAGACAATTATGGATCAGCATGTGGAATGACATGTTGTTATGGCAACAGAGTTGAAGTTGCATTTTATTTATGAACAGTGGGAAAAGAAGCTCTGGGGCAGATAGAATTGGCATATCTTAACACCCTTTCTGGGCATACTGCAGTTAGCCACAGTTATCAGATATCCACACTGATTTATACTTTCATGAATTATACATGACTGCATCAATTTTATATTGCTGCATAACAAATTACCACAAATATAGCAGCTTAAAACAACACACATTTATTATCTCATGGTTTCCATGGGTCAGGAATTACAGGCACAGCTTAGCTGGGACTTTTGCTCTGGGTCTTACAAGGCCATAATCAAGGTGTCAGTTAGCCTGTGATCTTACTTGCAAGCTCAGCTGAGGAAGAATCTGCTTCCAAGTTAACTCAGACTGTTGGCAGAAACCACCGTTGTTGAACTGAGGGCTTCAGTTTCATATTGGCTGCTGGCCTCAGTCCCTAGAGGCTGCTTATAATCCATTGCCACATAGCCCTCTCAACATGGTCACTCTCTTCATTACACTAGCAAGGAGAATCTCCAGCATGTCTGCTACTGAGAGAGTATCTTACATATGTGTTTGCTAGAAGCAAGTCACATGTCCCACCCACATTCAGGGGGAGAGTTACATAAAGATATGAACACCAGGAGGCAGGGATCATTATGGGTCACTTGAGAGTTTATCCATCATAGTGTCATTGTGAGAAAAGAGCAAGTTTTTTTTCATTTTAAAAGCTGTGCCATCTGGAAATCTGTTCAAAATTAGCATATGTGTAAGTTAAAATATTAAAGCTTACATTTTTAATTTTCTTGTCCTTTGGTAAATGAGGAAGAGAAGTGAAGTTGCAACTCTACTTAATGGAATCTGATGGGAGGGAAGAGGTTAGCACGGTTGAAAGAACAATAAAATGAAAGAAGAGAATATTCCCTATTCTCACATAGAAAAATGCAAGTGATGGATTAAACTCTTCCTGTGTGTTCCTTACCCACTTTGGAGGTCGGAGAAAACAGTTTGATAGAAGGTTCCTGCAAGGCTAGCATGTGCCTTAATGCATCTTATGTAGACATGGAACTCTGTGTACTTTCTGTAATTAAATCAGAAATGTTGCTTTGCATGAAATGGATAATTTTCTAGTGTATCTTGATATTGCTGTCTCAGGGCGTGGAAGGTCCTGTGGCCTTAATTATTTGTTATTTGTATTTAAGACATTTGTAAACCCTCATGCTTAGGTTATAGTTTAGGCTTTAATACAGTGTATGTCCTAAGCCACACAAGGACTTGAAGAAAACTAAGGAACAGGATTGTAGGTTTCCACGTGGCCTGTGGCTGAATTGATTGTTCCCACAGCATCTAGTAAGGCAGAGATCAGAGATTTAGAATCATATGGTTGAGTTAGGGGATTCAGTAATTTATTTGCCTTCTAAAACGGCTGCTTTCAAACTCACCCTCCAGTTTATTACCACCTCTAGCAACTAGAATTCAGTTAAAAGGACCCTTTTACTTCCTGGTGCTTCATTTATTTTGTAGGGCATAGGACAAATCACAGTGCAGGTGATTTATTTCTTGGGCTGTGATCTGTACCACAGTGGCTGGCACACAGAAGCGGGTGCTCAGTAAATGCTGGTATACTGCAGCCGCTACTACTATTAATATTAACTCGGTCAGCTGAGTTTCTTCTGTTTTTTACAACTGGACCAGTATGAGATGTCACATCACAAAAGGAAGAATAACATAGGGCACTTGGGGGGCTCAGTGGGTTAAGCATCTGCCTTCAGCTCAGGTCATGATCCCAGGATCCTGGGATCGAGTCCCGCATCCGGCTCCCTGCTCCGTGGAGGGTCTGCTTCCCCCTCTTCCACTCTCCCCCCCCCCCATTCTCTCTCTTTCTCTCTCTCTCTCAAATAAATAAATAAAATCTTTAAAAAACGAAGAGTAACATAAACATAAATAACGACAACGATACACATATTATTTGCTGAGGTTTGCTGTAGTAGGCACTTTATTTATACTAAGGTATATAGTCCTCACAGCAGCCCTGTAACAAGATAGATGTTATTTTATGGACAGTGAAACAGCCTCAAAAGTACAGATTTGGGCCTTTGTTGAGATAAATGTTACTTTATTTACTAAGAAAAGTAAGTAAAGCAGAGTCCCTTATTCCTTAAGTGTTTTTTAGCTAGGCTGCATTGTACATCTACTCATTGCATGTAGTTGTTAGTGAGAAGTCCTCTGTAGGTAATCTTGGAGACCAAATAGCAGGGAACACCCTTAAGTTTTAGAAATCCAATTTGGACCCATTCGAATTTGTCTCATCTGAGAAGAGCCATTTGCTGTTAGTCAGCATTCCATGTATTTGTATAGCAGGCACTTTAGAAAGTAGCTTCACATCTTTAGTACGAATCCCCACCAGTGCCTCAACGCGCACAAGTAAGTCTGTGGCACTTGTACTGCCTTTCCCTTGCCTTCCGTGTCCTTGTACCTTCAGGCCCCTGAGCTGCAGTACTCTGCGTGGAATGCTCTGCAGCTCTACCTTTCACGGTCCCTTCACCCCTGCAGCTGCAGGCAACATCTGGACAACTCCTAATTCCTCTTACAAGTCTTAGACGGGATGCTTTTTCTTGGCAGAAATGTTTCTTGATGTCCTAATCCCTTTGCGTACCCTGTGTTTTTATAATTCCCTGACGTGTCCTCTTCGATATTTGCTTCTCCATTTCCTTGCTTCTCTCACCATTGGATTGTGAACCGTCAGAGGCAGGACCCGTGCTTCCCGCATCTGGCCCAGGGTAGGCCCCCAGAGAGTCTGTGCTGGAGTACTGAGGGAATGCGCATTTCATCTGCGCCTCACAGCAGCCCTGGGAGGGTGTGGGGCTTTCCCGGGTCCTCCACATCATAGCTGACGTCACAAGTTACAGTCCGAGGCTCCTCACCCTGGTCTCTCTCCCAGGGATAATGCTGTTCCTTAAAATCTCTTCAGTTTTTTTTTTTTTTTTCCCGCCCAGCCTAAATAAACTTAGTTTCTTTAACTTTTCTTCCTAGGGACTTTATTTCTAACATTTTCAATGGTGGATGATTGTTATTTTATAACTTCTTAAAGTTTTTCTATTTCACATGCCATATTTTAGAAAGACATTAAAAGAGACACAGGACAGTAACTTTGGGTGTTGTAGACTTTACCACACTGCTTATTCAGTTCTTTCTAGTCAGTACCTCCAAGTCTTTGATGCTGCCTTAGCCTTTTCATTCCAGGGCTTCTCTGTGTGAGGTAGAATATGTCCGAGGAGACAAACACAGGGTTGTGTGTTCGCCCTGTTTTGCAGAGGTCTTTTCCAGGAGTGTGGTTTGGGGATTGCTTGTGCTCTAAAGAATATGAAAGAAGGCTGGTATTGTCTTGAGAGACAGAAATGTGGCTGGCTCCTCACAGACACAGCCTCACAGGGCCATTCCTCATGAGCCCTGCTCATAGAAGTGATCCCTTGCTTCCCATAGCAGACCTATTATCTCCTCTCTTCTGTGATCTAGAGAGGTCATTTAATTTTCTTTAAAAAACTTTTTTTTTTTTTTTTATTAAGTAATCTCTACTCCCAACATGGGACTCGAACTCAACCCCGAGATCAAGAGTCACATGCTCTACTGACTGAGCCAGCCAGGCACCCTTAGGTCATTTAATTTTCAATCCATGTTCCCATCCCTCCTACCTAGTTTCTTCTCAGGGCCATGCTTTATTCCTTCCCATTTGCTCATTAGTTAAATGAGGAGACTATACTATGTTGAAGTTGCGCATCATCAGAATGCCCCGTGATTCAGTCCCTGAGGCTGCCCTTGACTACCGCAGTGTTCTTGGAGCAGTGACCAGTTAGGAGTGCCCTGCTGGAGCAGATGAAAATTTTGTCTTCTGATTTATTAATTTTTGTCTCTAGGTTGAAACAGGACATTATTGAAATTTTATGAATTTATTCTTCACAAAGCTAGATTAGTCTTTGTTTTTGAATTTGTTTTGTCTAGCCCCAGCAGGTATGGAGGAAACAGTTGAATAGGTCTATAGCAGGAAAATCCTGTTTCAAAGCATATACCCCACAGTTTTCTGCTGCAGTTTTTAGGTACTTTATCAGGCCCTCATATGTTTTAACAAATAATTGCTAGTGGCCCTCATTGCTGATGAAACTAGGCAAGGTATTGTTTTAAGGCAGTCTGGTCTGCAGCGTGCAACCCTCCTGATTTAATGAGGGAATCTTCAATTAGATTCTCCCTTCTTTCTAGATGCCTACCTGCCTTTCCCCACCCTGGGGCTGCACACGCCAATGTTAGATAACAGGGAACTTATCTTTAAAGGTCAGAGGTAAAAATAAGTACAGTATTAAAAACATCCAATCTTTTAGTATGATTATTTAGAGTTCTCCTTTTGAAAGGAAAGGCTTTCCATTTACTATTTTGTTTTTTCTTGCTTGTCAGCAATATCCGCACGCACCCTGTGATGCCATGAGCCTGAACTTTGGGGGCAGGACTGCTGGCGTTCAGGTCTTTGCCCGCCTCCAGCTGTGAAATACCATGAATAATAATATTGACCTCATGGAGCTGAAGTGAGAATTAAACTCTCTAATATGTGAAAGTGCTTTGTTATTAACTTTAAATACATAGATAGATGGAAATGGCAAGTATTAAGTGTTGATATTTATGCCCAGAATTGCCAAATGCCATGTCTTAGTGATTTCAGCCAGGATATTCAGAAAGACCATAAAGTTAATAGATTATTAAAGGAAGACCTCCCACTCTCTGAAGTGTTTCTGTTTCTGCTACTGTCATTCTCTGTGTGTGTCTCTATTTCTTTTAATGACTTCCCATGATCTCTCAACTCTAGTAGCTTTCTACAACTGGATATAACAGAGAAGAATCTTTTAATTATTAATTACTGCTGCTATGTAATCTTAAGTAAGTGAAACCAAATGGGAACACTGTATAGTTTTATCTCTTTAGATAACTCACATAATTTTCTTTTTCTTTTTCTTTTTTAAAGATTGTATTTACTTATTCAACAGAGAGAGAGAGCACAAGCAGGGGAGTAGTAGAGGGAAAGGAAGAAGCAGGCTTCCCACTGAGCAGGGAGCCTGATGTGTGGGGCTCGATCTCAGGACCCTGAGATCATGACCTGAGCTGAAGGCAGACGCTTAGCCATCTGAGCCACCCAGACGCCCCAATTTTCTTTTTCATTGATCAATTGATTCTTGAGTTAATGATTTTCAGTAGATCTTTCCCCTCCATTGACTTGTGCTTTTGTTGCTGGGGAGTTATAGCAGGGCTACTAAAGCACTTTTCTAATTCAGGCACATCTTTTCCTCTTTCTTTTAGAAATGGAGTTCGTAGAATTTTATACTCAATTTGTCCCCAGAAACCTACTGAAAAGTATATGATACAGATATGAGAGTTCATAACTATAAAATAAAGCAAATAGTCTGTTAGGATGACCTTTTAAAAAAATAATGGGGAATGTGGGGTCATTTATAGTGTGAGGATGGGAATTTGGAGAATTTTAGGTGCTTCAGAATCAGACTGGCATTTACAAGCTCTAGGTTTGTTTGTTTAATTTTCTCCTTTTAAAACATCTTCCCTTTTCCACCAAATTGCTTGGGAAATGACAAATCACCACATCTTTGGGTTTTTAATGGCCAAGCAAACCCAACCTTAACTCAGCTGTACCTCTACAGGCTTGGCTGATTGCATCTTCTGTGCCTTTCTCTATCTCCCCAAAAGAGTGACTATCAACCGAGCACATTGTGTTAGTTCAGACTCTTGAGATTACAAATGATAGCCCGCAAGTCAAACAAACTCAGTTAAGAGTGGGTGCAGGGGAGGGATGGCAGGTAGCCAGGAAGGATGGAATCCGTGCGCCCTTCTACATCTGCATCTCTGCGAAGGGTCCACAGCTCAAGCTGCTTCCCTCCTCAGCCTCTACAAATGTTTGGAAAGGCTGTGATCTTTTCTCAGCACCTCAAAGCAGCCCCCTTATTCTGCTGACCTTTCCCTCTGTCTGTCCCTCCTCCTGCCTGCGCTGGTCTAATTAACTCCTGCTTATTCTCCTGGACATCTTTTCCAGCCTTCAGCCTGAGGTGCATCCCTTTTGTGTGTGTCTGTCTGTGTGTGTGTGTGTGTGTGTGTGTGTTTAATTTAAATTCAATTAGCCAACCTATAGTACATCACTAGTTTCAGATGCAGCGTTCAACACCTTTAATGTGTTTTTATAACATCCTATGCTCAGGACTTGTCTATGCACTTATCAGACTTTATGGTAATTACTTATTCATTTCCCAATTAGACTGTGGCCTTCTGGATGGTGGGAACTGTGTCTGATTCATGCTTCCATTCCTTGTCCATGGTCTCATTCATAAACAGAGAGAAGTATTTGTTGAATGAGTGAACATGGGATCTGTGGTCATGTTGGTGACTTGGCTTTCTGGGCCGAGCTCAGGACAAATGCCAAAGCCTTTTCCCCTAATGATGTCAAAGCCCTACTTCTAACATCCTTCATTCTAAAACCAGATAATGTGATACCCTTCCACAAACAGACTCAGTAAAGAAATGTGAATATGCATGCAAAAAGCTCTTTAGGTCAGTTGTTGTTTCGGTAATAATCAAAGTTTCATGCAATACTAGGTACAAATGATAATGACTTAACGTATATTTATAAAATATGGAAGTGAACCTTACTTAATGGATAGCCAGATCAACTGTATAGTTGATATGAACAGAGTGGCAGAAATTGGTCAGAAAAGTTCTTGATTGCACATTCCTTTTTAGTGGTTTATTTTTTATCTTTTTTTCAATGACTCCAGTTATTTTGATGAGCAGTCTAACAGCCTTTTAAGTAAGGTGAAAAAACTTTTACTAATGCATGCTAACTTTGTCAATTTGTCCTTCCTTCTTAGGAGTAATAATAGTATTAAAATCTTTAATAACTGCCAAAAATATATAGTTGACCCTTGAACAACATGGGATTGAACCTCCTGGGTCCACTTACACATGGATTTTTTCCAATAAATACCATATAGCATTGAAAATGTATTTTCTTTTCCTTATGGTTTTCTTAACATTTTCTTTTCTCTACCTTATTTTATTGTAAGAATACAGTATTCAATGCAAATAACATGCAAAATACATGTTAATTGACTTTATGTTACTGGCAAGGCTTCGGGTGATAGTAGACTATTAGTAAAGTTTTGTGGGGGGAGTCAAAAGTTATGTGCTGATTTTGACTGTGTGGAGGTTTGGCGCCTCTAATACCCACACATTCAAGGATCAACTGTAGTTATTTTCCATTTGTTCTAAGGTTGAAGTATTCCTTGTTGGTTCATCAAGAACTCTAATGTGTGGTTCTGACAAAATATATAAGATCTTCTCTTTCTGACTGACAGTTTAGTAATAGTTTTGATTAGATTCCTCAGTGGTTATGAATCCATGAAGACCATTCACAACAATAGTTTTGGGAGGCAGAAACTTTTTAAAAAGCTGCTTTTTTCTCTTTTATGTGGCTATTTTCTCTCAGGATATAGCGCTTGACATCTAGCATTCTGAGCCTTGGTGGTGCTGAACCATTTTAATGGGACTTTGTTATGGTTCTAAGAATTGTCATCAGAAACAAATGATTTCACCAGAGAGAAAAATAGGGAACCCTCTGTTTTATTGACATACTTATGCCTTCCTTATTCTTCTCCTTCTCTCTTTTTTTTCAGTGAGCATGTTTTTGAACACATTGACACCGAAGTTCTACGTGGCCCTGACAGGCACTTCCTCACTAATATCAGGGCTCATTTTGGTAAGTGGTAGAATCCTTTTTTGAAAGTATGCTGATTACTAATATGTTAGTATATGTACAGGAAATAATTCTGGAAGAATATATACCAGCAGCTTATGGTGATTTATCTTGCATGTGTGTATATGTTGGGTAGTTGGACTTATAGAGCCTTCCACTGCCCAGGTTACATATTTCTAAAATATTTGAAAAAATTTAAATAGTCATATATTGCTTTTGTTGAAGGCGAGAAACAAAATATAAATAAAATGGAAAATAAAGGAAGACAATTCTATGTCAAATTCTAGTGTCTGAGATACTATAAAATACATGTGACTCAGTTCAACTAAAAATGTTTTTCTTCATTTGTTTCAAAATGGATTATTGGCCATAATCAAGATAAGTAGAAATATAGCCCAGTTTCTTTATTTTTTAATAAATTAATTAGATTCTATTTAAATTCAAGTTAGTTAACATACAGTATATTATTAGTTTCAGGGGCAGAATTTAGTGATTCAGCAGTTGCATATAATACCCAGTGCTCATTAAATCAAATGCCCTCCTTAATGCCCGTCACCCAATTACCTCATCCCCGCCACCTCCCGTCTAGCAACCCTCAGCTGGTTTTGTATAGTTAAGAGTCTCTTATGGTTTGCCTCTCTCTGTTTTTGTCTTATTATTCCTTCCCTTCCCCTATGTTCATCAGTTCTGTTCCTTAAATTCCACATGAGTGAAATCATGGGGTATTTGTCTTTCTCTGACTGACTTACTTTGCTTAGCATAATACACTCTAGTTCCACCCCCGTCATTGAAAATGGCAAGATTTCATTCTTTTTGTTGGTTGAGTACTATTCCGTTGTACATATGAACCACATCTTCTTTATCAATTTGTCCGTTGATGGACATCTGGGCTCTTTCCATAGTTTGGCTATTGTGGACATTGCTACTATAAACACTGGGGTGCAGGTGCTCCTTTGGATCCCTATATTTGTATCTTTGGGGTAAATACCGAGTAGTGCATTTCCTGGGTCATAGGCTGGTTCTATTTTTAACTTTTTGAGGAACTTCCATACTGTTTTCCAGAGTGGCTGCACCAGTTGGCATTCCCACCTACAGTTTAAGAGGGTTCCCCTTTTTTCACATCCTTGCCAACATTTGTTGTTTACTGAGTTGTTAATTTTAGCCCTTCTGATTGGTTTTAGGTGGTATCTCATTGTGGTTAGCCCAGTTTCTTTAAATGTATGAGGTGGAGATGGCAGTTCTGAGCTTTTCTTCCCTTTATCTTCTTTTCTTTTAAAATTTACATTTCCCTGTTTCTTTTCTTTAATTTCTTTTTTTTTAAGATTTTATTTATTTATTTGACAGAGAGAGAGAGAGAGCACAAGCAGGGGGAGTGGCAGAGGGAGAGAGAGAAGCAGGCTCCTGACTGAGCCAGGAGCCCGATGTGGGGCTCTATCCCAGGACCCTGATATCATGACCTGAGCCAAAGGCAGACGCTTAACCAAGTGAGCCACCCAGGCGCTCCCATTTCCCTATTTCTTTGTTTCAAAAATTCCAAGTAGGCAAAAGCAATGATAATCATCTCTATGGCTCCATTAGTTTATGCTCTAAATAATTACAAGTGTGTTAAATTGTAACGCCCGAAGTAGGTTTGTTTGTTTGTTTGTTTTTTTAATTTAAGTGACCTTACATAGGGCCATCTAATTTACTGTAATCATGCTAATATAATTAAATGGCCTTTAAGGAGAAAGAAGTTTTAGAATGTTTTGTTGTTTTGTTTTTTTGTCTACACATAATACTGTGATTACCTATTACTAATTTTTATAGAGATAAGAATAAGAAAGATATTACAGAGTTGATGTTAAGAGAAGAGCACTAGAAAAACACAAGTTTTAGGGGAGAAGGGCACAAAAACGTGGAACAAATACATATATGAACCTAGAGCAATGTATACAGGGCAGAAACCTGCAAACAGCTTAAAGGAATGGTGGTGGCTTGGGGAGCAATTTTTTTTTTTTTGTGGTCAAAGCATATTCAGGTTAATCTTGCTCTGTGTATCATATGGGTTGCTGGACTCAAGGGAGGAGATGTTTTAACTTGATACTACTGGGCCAGGAATGTGAAGAACATTAGCAAGAACCACTCCAAGATGGTTATATAAATGGAAATCTGCATAGAAAGCCCAGTACTGAGCAGAGACCAAGCCAAGGTGAAAGGAAGCATATTAAAACTTATCCTTGGGGTGCCTGGGTGGCTCAGTTGTTAAGTGTCTGCCTTCGGCTCAGGTCATGATCCCAGGGTCCTGGAATTGAGCCCTGCGTTGGGCTCCCTGCTCAGCAGGGAGTCTGCCTCTCCCTCCCCCACTCCCCCTGCTTGTGTTCCTTCTCTCGCTGTCTGTCAAATAAATAAATAAAATCTTAAAAAATAAATAAATAAAACTTCTCCTGACATGGGTTGAAATAAGGTGTGTATAGTAATTTGTACCCTATTGCCTCTTAAATGCAGATCTGCACACCCATCAGTGTCTCTAAGTCTTCTCTGTTCTGTGGGGACATGCGAAAAATAGGGATACTGGAAAGAGTTGTTCACAAAGCTATAAGGTGATTTGCTTTAGCTCATGTTAGTTTGTGGCAAAGCCAGGCCTAGAACCTATGTCCTCAGGTTCCCACCTTGATATTCTTGATGGACTGAAGAAACTTCAAACTTAGAAAATGCTTTCAAATGCTTGATAAATGATTAATAAATATGTGCTGAACATGGCAGCCTTTTAGCACGTGTATTTTTGGGTGAGAGGAGAAGGTATTCCAAGTCCCCATCTAATAATTATTTACATTTAAAATAATATTTTAATATTTTCTTTCTAAAATATCTTTGAAATATTTTTTGATTAAACAAACCAAAAAAAGTGAACTTTTAGGTACAATTTGAATAGCAATTTCATGCTAAAATCAGTAATTCACTATGATGCAGAAAGTAGCTTTCTGTTTGTGTATTCTTCTCTCAGGGATGTTTACTTAAGAACGTTTACCCACTTCGATGGTGCTTATTGTGTGCCAGGCACTGATCTAAGCACTTTACATGTGAATTCATTTACTCCTCACAACAGTAGGAGGAGGTAATTGCCAGCCTTGTGTCCATTTTACTACCGTATAGGCTGAATAGGTAGCCCAGGCAAGGAAGTAACCTGCCTGAGGTCACCTTGCTGGCAAATAGTGAAAAACAGGGTTTCCGCCCAGGCCCTTGCTGGCAAATAGTGAAAAGCAGGGTTTCAGCCCAGGCAGGCTCTCACTCATTTCACCACCTTCTGGTTCAGTTCTCAGCGGTTTTCCTAGCTTGCTGAACAAATGGCAGGCTGGATTTTATCTTGGTGTGGGGGTTCGCTAGGCTATAAATTGATTGCCAGAGTGTGGGTGATTTCCTTTTTCTTGGTAAGCTAGGTCCAGCAGTCATTTTACCTGCTAAGTCAGGGAGTGAAGTCCCATCCGCTTACTTTTCGTGTTCTCCAAATGAAGGGATTTCAGTAGAGCGGGACCCCCTGTGCCAGACCCCCTCTCCCTGTGTGCGGAGGGCAGCTGCTGAAACCTGACGGGCACTGCGGTGCGTCTCAGGCAGTATCTGTCCTGCAGCCTTCTCAGGAGGTGCAGGAAGTGCCTGCTGTGGAACTTGGAGCATTGGAAAACCTCTGATGTTTGAAGATTTTGAAAGACCTTTCTCAAAAATGCTTGGTCTGTACTGAGGGCAAAATCACTAGATGCGGGAATAGTTCTTGATAGCTTTAGACTCCTGCTTTAGAGATTATGGGCATTGGTGTTGTCCTGCCTTTGAGGACTTAGCTTTGCTAGCCCTTAAATGTACCCAGGGTTGAGGTTTCTGTTTAGCCACTATTCTTTTCGGCCCAGAGCATTCATGGAGAGGCAGCATTGAGGTAAAGGATCAGGTAGGTGCTTAGCGGTTTGTTTCCTGGCACAGAGAGACAATTACCTAACTGCTCTCCCCTGAGCAATGGGAGGGGAGCCAGACAGTGAATGCTGAAAGTACAGGGATGCCCCTGGGGACATGGTTGTTTGGGGACCTTAGGATTCTTATGCTGGAGACTGAAATTGTCATGCAGTGTGATGTCTTAGGGGAAGAGGGGTAAATAAAAACAAAAACACCCTGAAAAAGTCATCTGACTGAACAAATATACAAAAAAATAAAATGTCTTTGGCAAAGGCTACTGTCTTTTATACTAACGTGTTTAAAAATAAATGAGGACTGATCCTAATCCGTATGTATTTTCCTAGATACCACTGCTAGTTCTTAATTTTGCAGGTTGGAAGCCAGCAAAGAGTTTGGTCATACCACCTACCTTTCACTCTTCCCTTTTCGTCCTGTGCCCACATACCCATCCGGCCAGCTCTCTCCCTTGCTTAACTCCAAGCGGCCCCTCTGCCCTCTTGGCACAAGCCTCCCGATCTCAGTCCAATTCCAGCCCCAGGAACTGCACCTGTCATCACAGTCCAAACCCACCAATTTAGTCTTTTAGTTGCTCTAGCAAGGACATGCCCAGTCTGCTTGAAGTAGCCTCTCAGAATAATGTTAATTTCAATGGAGAAAATTTCTGGGTTTTGTTTTTGTTTTTGAGAGTGGTAAGGTGGTTACGTGGAGAAAATGCTACCCTTAATTTTTTCAAAATGTTGGTAGAATGGAGAAAATGCTGTATGTTATATTGACATTTATACACAGATCCCAATAACATGGATGTAGATATGCTCCTACACCTACATTTTACACACATATTAGATATAAAAAGAGGCATCTGAGGCATAATTTTAAAAAGTGAGAATCAAGAACTACAAAAGGAGGAACTTAGAATAGTAAATAAAAGATTTAATTCATAGATTACATGTAAAAAATTATGTTTTTGGGAAAGTGTAGAAGAGATGATAATTAGGAATAAGTTGAATCAAAAGGTCCATTTATTGAGTTCCTACTCTATGCCAGATATTAAGCACTTTGTATATATTACTTCATTTAATTCTCTTTAAAATTATAAGTGGTAGAGGTAGCAGTGGCTTTATGCTGCTGAGTATAAACAGACACAAGCATTAAATAATGTGACCAAAGTTATATAGTAGACAAATGGTAAGATTTCAATCTGGATCTCTTTGACCATGTCTCCATCCCCTCCTGTTCAAAAGTAAGGGAGTGGGACTGGAAGGTTGTTATGGATCCTTTCAGCTTTTCCTTATCCATCTAAAGAACTTGACTTGCACTTGAGATTGCACTTTAGTTGACAGACATGTGGATCACCCTAATGCTGGTGATTCTGGAGGTAAGTAAAAAAAGACTGAGGGAAACTTGATTGGAAGGGCTCTTTGGGTGCAGGAAGCTGCATATAACTGTCAGGCTGTGTTGATTTATGAGGCAAGTTATCTCTTGTCTCTAGAATAAAGAAGGAGAGATGCTGTGGGGATCACATGGTAGGGGAGCCTGCAGATAATTGGAGGAAACCAAGGCTCATTCAGCTTTATCAGATTACAGTTTCTTGGGGTCACCATGGATAATGATTTTCCACAGGAGACCAAGCAAAGTGCCAGGCGAGACAGTAGACATACGCCTGTCGGGGTCTGACTATAGACAGGAGTATCTGAGTGGATCACATTAATGATTAGATGGGCAGAAGTGAAGAAGGTGAAGAAGAGAATGGCAGATAAAGGGACAAAACTACCCTTTTGGCTTTATCAGTTTGGATTTGAGCACAATTTGAGAGGCTTGAAAATCATGTATTTACAGGGCTGGGGAAAGGAACCCTCAGAAGCCATCCAGTTTAAACCAGTAAAGACTTAAAAACTAGGCATCCTGGGGCGCCTGGGTGGCTCAGTTGGTTGGGCGACTGCCTTCGGCTCAGGTCATGATCCTCGAGTCCCGGGATCGAGTCCCGCATCGGGCTCGCTGCTCGGCGGGGAGTCTGCTTCTCCCTCTGACCCTCTTCCCTCTCATGTTCTCTATCTCTCATTCTCTCTCTCTCAAATAAATAAATAAAATAAAATCTTTAAAAAACAAACAAACAAACAAACAAAAAAAACTAGGCGTCCAGAAAGCTTATGACTTAGCTCAGGTTACTTTAGTAGGTAAGGGTGGAGTGAGGACCGGAATTTAAATTTCCACTGCTTTGCCATAGTATCATTCTGTGTCTCATAAAGGTGTTGATTAAGAAGGTGGATAGAGAGTGGATCAGGTAGATAAGAAAGGGGGTAGAGGGAACATTTTTTCTTTATCCAATTGGCCGTGGATACTTACCATAATTTATATTTTATTTGTGTCATCATTTATAGCCTTTGTTCTCTGTATAATGGAAGCTTCACAAAGACTGGGACCGTATCTGTGTTTTTGTATATAATAGTATAATGCCTGGGTAGACTCTTACAAAATATTTGTTGAAAGCACAGAGATCCAGTGAGTGAATGAATTAACTGATTGTGTCAGAATTATCTGGGGGGCTTGTTTAAAGTGATGGATCCGACCACCACTCCAGACCAACTGAATCAGAATCTCTAAGAGAGGGACCACAGAATAGCTGCCACCACAGCATGAGCTGACAGGGCCTGAGGCACATGGTGCAGGATGACTTCTTCCCATGTCAGTACTCTTCATGATTTTCCCTCAGGAGAGTGACGCTCCTTTCCAGGCCATACACATTAATGCTACAGTGGAAAATTTAATCCTGTGCATATACAGACACGGAGGTGGGGCTGGATCATTGACTGTTGACCTTGAAGAGAACCTCACTTTTCTGTCTTCTCTCTTTTCTTAAAACTGTGGTGATATGTGGCCAAGAAAGGAGCATGAACACCAGTTCCACACACAGCCCCCTCAGTTGTTGAGGGGAACAGTGACTGAAGAGGGACTGGCTGAGACCAAGGAAGTGGGAAGCTAAGACCCCTTCCATAATACGTCAGATATATTTCTGAAGACTTAGAGCAGGTGTCAATTTTGCAGTCTTTCCATTTGGGAGCAGACTGCGGGAAAGTTTCATATTTCCTCTTTAATCTCCAGCATCACTATCTATTCTCCTGTGATATCATCACCTACTCTAATCCTTAGGAAGCACTTAGCCAATTTCAGGCTGAGACATCATTGTATTTCCTGTGGGTTTAATGGAACTGGTGTGGAATTACTAGGGTGCCGCTGTATGGGAATCTTGAAGCATTTTTAAGTGTGGTGTAGGGTATAGGGAAGGCCCTGATTCACAAGAAGTGTTTTATATATAGAACATGCAGTTCAAGAAGAAGAGGGCTTATCGGCTAGGAAGAATCTAGGCATCTTCAGGGAAGACTCAGCTTTTAGGTTTGCAGGGTAGATGGAAGGGTCTTGTTTGTTTATCCCTTTGCCAGATTTTTGTTCCTTCCCGGTGGGAGAGTTGTACTTTAGGCCAGCTCCAAACCTGGATCTCCACCCCTAGTCCCAGTGCTTTTTGATCATTCTCTCTGCTTCTGCCAAATCGTATGGAGGAGGTCACAAGGCATTGCTAATGGGCTCCTTGACAAATGTGTCTTTATTTTAAATATAATCTGGGTCTCAAGTATAGTTTTTGGTCCTTCTGTCCTGCAAGGTATAGATCCAAACTACCACTTCAACTCTCACATTCCCAATTCCATCCCCACTCTCCTTATTCTCAGAAGGCAAGCCTTACCCACATCTCCACTGAGATCAGTGTCACCCACTTTATCCCTTTGTTGCCTTCTTACTGGTGAAACAGCTCATATCACACCCTATTTTCCAAAATAGACTGTTCCCCTCTATTCATTCATCCTTCCTTTTCTTCCTGTCTCAGGGCAAGAAATGGTAGGTTACCTTTTGAAGGCGGGGTGGGTGTGCTTTCTGGGCTCTTGGCATCATGCCTCTTGGTCATTTCTACTCTTTTATATCTTTAATGTCTCTCTTTTTGCTGGATTCTTTACCCTTCCACAAATATGTGTAAGTCTATCTTTTTTATAACAAATAAAAAGAACACAAGAACTTTCATTGGTCCTGCTGTTGATTTAGACTATCTTCCATTAAAGCACTGGGCCAGCCCTTGTCATCCATCCGTTTAATTCTCCAACCGTCCATCCATCCAGTCTTGTAATCATTCATCTGTGTATCCATCCAACATTAACTGAGTGGTTACTGTGACATTATTTTGCATATCAGATAATTGAGCCCTAGAGAATCAGGAGAACCAAACAAAGTCACAAAACTTGGCTATCATGGAATGTATTTGGGTTTTGAATTCAGCTAGATGGGAGGGCCACTGTTGATTTCCTAAATGCCAAGTCGAATGGATGCTTTTTAGTTCTCATCTTACTTGATCTGTATAATCTTTGGGGTGAAGCATGAGTTGGAAAAAAAGCACTAGAGGGATTATGCATTTAAGACTATGAAATAGTAAATTTATATTTTAATTCTATGGTTGTCAGATTAAAACCTGTTTTATTCCACTGAGGCATGCCCACTAAGCTACTAGCATGTGCAAGGACTAATTTTTAAAATCTAAATTTGTTTATGAGAGCTTTGCTGTTTACATTGTCGGTTATGCACCAGGGAGAAGAATTCAAAGTGACACCAAATATGTATGTGTTAAATAACACCATCTGCCCACTTGGATCTGTGCAGATATTTAAAAATACTGTGAGGTGCTGGCCCAAAGCCTGTCATGTTTCGGGGTAAGGGGCAAATTATTTTGCTAACCCCAAATTAAAAGACTTAGTTTGAGGTTTAAGAGGGCTTCAAGTCCTTTCCTACTTTCTTTTGCTAGTTGCTCCTTCAACACGTATTAGAGTCCCCAGTACCCTATGGGAACATTCGTATAGTACAAAGAAGGACCATGATAGATAAGAAGCCCCATCTACTGCTGTGAAAAAGACAGGCCTGAGAAGACCCTCCCCGACCCCCCCAAATAGCTGCATGAATAACCCAGTCTTTACTGAGATCTGTTAATCCTGCGTTAGAAATACTGGGTGGAAGGTCTGTCTCCTATTATAATGCAAATACCTCATTAATATGAATCATTTAGAATAAATTATCCAGTCCCACTTGAGTGACTACTTCTGGATTGGTTTTGATAGCTGAGAAAGCAAAGGGACAGTGGAGTCATCAGAAGGCACTAGGAAATAAAGATTTGAAAGGGGAAATGATAGGCTACATCTGTCTGTGTTTCAATGCGCAACAGAGTTACAAAAAGATGTCTTCTTATAGAGCCCTGGTGAGATTAGTGGCACAGAACTGTGGCTTTAGGCTGAGCAGCTACTTAATTTGCTGTGTGACTTTGGTCATTCCTCATTCTTTATTTTTTTTTAAGATTTTATTTATTTATTTGACAGAGAGAGACACAGCGAGAGAGGGAATACAAGCAGGGGGAGTGGGAGAGGGGGAAGCAGGCTTCCCACTGAGCAGGGAGGCCGATGCGGGGCTTGATCCCAGAACCCTGGGATCATGACCGGAGCTGAAAGCCGGATGCTTAACTGAGCCACCCAGGCGCCCCCATTCCTCATTCTTAAATGGAGTTAGTGCATGGTCCTTTAAGATCCCTTTTAGTACTGACATTCTGTGATTCTTCTGCAGAAACTGAGAAATCTGGAGTTCCAAAGTGTGTGTGTGTGTGTGTTGTGATGGGTATAGGCTACGTCAAGAGCAACCTGTGAGAGGCGCTGTGGTCTGTGGCATGGACTGGTGGTATCAGGGGCCACGTGTGCATTATATAACCCCGGAGCACAGCTCTTGACTGGTGTGGAGCACTTCCTGTATGTGACTGTGAGTGAATGAACGAAGGCCTGGCAGGTGCCCAGCAGCATAATATAGAAAGCCGAGCAAAGGCTTAGGGCAACAAAAGCTCTCCGCCACAGTGATTGAGAGCCATTGCCCGTTCTGTGCCCAGTGTTCTTGGGTTTCTTGGAGCCTCCTTCTCTTCTAATAAAGGCGAAGCCACGGATCTCTTAAGGGCTTTGTTGGGTGGACAGAACTGAATGGTGAGCAGTACCCTTTTTCACAATGATTTCTTGGCGTTCAGCCTACAACTTAGTAACAGACAAGAAGATGCTGTACTGGCCTGAATCATAGACTAGTGAGAGTGGAGTGCATCAGTATGTCAGGTGATGTGATGTCAGGTCCTGTGCAGGAGAGGTATATATATCATCAGTATAATAAATGGTAGCTCTGCTATTACTTTTGAGAACAAAACATGTAATGGGCATTGAACTGGGGATTTTACATGGGGATTGAAACTAGGTGTTTTACATGGCTGTGAAAATGGAGGACCCTTGAGGATAAAGAATGAATATGATTTCCACTTTAGAATTGAAGAAACTGATGTTCAAATAGGTGAAATAACTTGCCTGAGGTTACAGACTCCTTGGATTCATGGTTTGTAAATTTATCATTCTTGAGCTTTGTTCTTCAAGCAAGATCCCTTATTCCTAGCATTCCAAATGTTATAGACTAGTTCTGTCCCTTTTTAGCTTTCATATCAGATTCTCTTCCCTGTCTGCCCAGTGAAGTTACTTGAATGTCTTAACACATGAAAATTCATATAGTCAGAGGGGTAACTTTTTGGAATTAAGTTAAAGTTGTCATAGAATTGGAAACATTTGGTTTAATTGATGCCTCCTTCTGGTCATTCATAGATGTTCTTTTTGTCTTAAAAAAAGGTGTGTTGGTTTTTTTTGTTTTTTTGGTAGAGCAGAAGAGAGAAAACATTGATTTTTAAATAATAGCCCGAAGTCCATTCCAGAGTAGGTAACAAAATCTTGTTTTTTGTAAGCATAAAGGTAATTAATTCTATGTTAGTTCCACATTCTGTATTATATTATAAAAATATGGTATAGTTAATCCTATGAGACTCTGGGATATAGTTGATTTTTAAATTTCTTCTGTGTGATGATTTGTGGCTGCTTAAGGAACAAATCCCCAATCAGGCAGGGAGGAGAAGAAGGAATGTGGGAGAGAGCAGCTTTGAACAGTGGTAGGAAAGTGTTCGCTGGAGGGACCAAGGGGCCAGGGAAGCAGGCTTGGGGAAGGTCGCTTGCTTTCCCAGTGCTTAGAAGTCATGATTGCAGCCTAGTCATATGAGTGTTATTGCTTCTTTCCTTTTATTAATGAAAATTATCTCTTTTCTCCTTGGCAATGCATGGTATATAATAATTGGTAAGCTGGTGAACTAGGAAACCTTAATGGTGTTCAACAGATGCTTATGTTTATAAAGCACTTCTTAGCAGGTGGGACATTGCTAAGTCTCTCAGTAGTGGAGTACCATCCATACAAGAAATGGGATGCCTTTCATTCTTTCTGTAAAACCAGCATTTCTCTAAGGAAATGCTTGTTTTTAAAATAAAAATAAAATTTTGCTATCTTAAAAATTTTATGCAGATATGGCTTTATCAGAATGTAAGGTGCCAAGAATTGGAATATTTCATAAGCCATACTTCTAAAACTTGCTTATTTGTATACATTTCTGGAGTTGTCTTTCAGCCATGGTGATTTTGTTAGAATATTATGTAAATTTGGAGGAAAATAATATTGAGCAGCTCTTAACAGTGTTCTTTTATCCATGATTGTACTTGTGGATTTTCTTTGACAACTAGTATTAAGTGGAGGGAACTACATTGAGAATTTAAAGTGTAATTGGTATTTTAATTTTATTAAACTCTTTGATTTTTAGAATAAAGCAAAATTTTTGGAGTAAAAATTAAGTAGATGTAATTAGTAGATGCAGCATATTTCATGGGCATGTATACAAAATCACGAACAGTAACAAGGACCATAATCACTCTTAAAATTTTTCTATTCTAGATATTTGAATGGTGGTATTTTCGCAAGTATGGGACATCATTCATTGAACAAGTCTCAGTAAGCCACTTGCGCCCCCTCCTGGGAGGGGTTGACAACAACTCCTCCAACAATTCTAACTCCAGCAATGGGGACTCAGATTCCAACAGGCAAAGTGTCTCAGGTATGGAAAGTACTTCAGCTTGAACATGATTTGCTTATTTTTACTAAATTATTATGACTATAACGCAGTAATAATGTTGTTATTTAAATATTAGTCTCCGGAGAAAAATGCAGTTTATTTCCTAAGGTGTTGACAGCTTCTACCAGGGAAATAGAATATAAGCATCACAAGGAAAGGAAATATTTATTTTACTTTTTCTCCAATTTGGTTTAGCTAAGGATCATTTATATAGGTCGGTATTCCCAGCCTGAGTCTCTGGGCTCCTTGTCCCTAGTTTCTCGAACTTTATTGAATGTGTCCATTCTCTTCCATGCTAACTGCAGAACCTTCTGTCTAACTAGATGTGATCACATCACTCCTTTGCTTACAAGGCTGCCTTGGTTTCCATTCCACTGAAGATAAAGCCCAGATTCCTTAGCATAGCATAAGCTGCTTTCACCTTTCTTGCCAGCTTTGACTTCAGTCACAATCCTGTCCCTCTCCTTTTCATTTCTAGAACATGCCATGTTTTCTCAAGGCCCTTTTCCTAGAAGTCTGTCTCCCTCTCTCGTGCATTTGCCCCAGCTTTTTGTAACCCAGCTCCAGGGTTACTTCCTGGGAAGCCTTCTCCGATAGGTTGTACAATATCTCTCCACCTTTGTTGACTTGTAACATTTCTATCTTTAGCAACATTTATCAAATCGCACTGTAATGTTTAAGCAGGCTGCTTTATTGCAGTATTTCTAGCATTTTGCACAGTGTCTGCTCCATCATTGAAACTCAGTGAATGAACAAATAAGTGCATGCAAGGCCTGTAATTTCTCCATTCATAAAAGAAGAGGGAAGAATATGGTCTCTTAGCTTGGTCTCTTTATCAGCTCATTAAACATTTCCTAAGTCACTAATATGAACCTGGCCTTATACAGGTTCTTATGAATATTATGATTGGAAAAAAAAGCCAAAGTCCTTGTCCTCATGGAACTCTCATGTCTACTGAAGGAGACACAGTGGTGAGTGCTGTGATTACATGAGGGAACACACAGTGCTATGGAAAACAAAGGAGGGGTTCCTGACCCAAACTGGAGGAAGAAGTTTGCTTCTTGAATGGGAGGGCACTAGTTCTGAAACTTGAAGGATGAAGAGGAAGAAATTAAGGAACTAGATTAGATCTTTTTTTTTTTTCTTTCTCCTAGAATAACTCAGTCTACTTTTCATAACTGTTTCGCCAGGTGATAAGCATCAAGGAGCATTGCACATATATTTTATTCCTGTTGTTGATCTTGTGCCCTTTCAGTAGACCCTTTGCCAGCCATCTGTGAGTGGCAGGGGGCACCACCGGGTACACATTTTTTTTTTTTCATCCTAAAGGGTACCAGAGATGGCACCATTCAGGTAACAGAATTGTCTGGGACTTTGAAAACTTACCCATTTTGTGAAAGAAACAGAGAGTTGAGCAAAGTGAAACATTAACCACTATTCTGACAAGTGTAGCACATTATTCTAACGGGGGGTCTTGATCATTCAGCCATCGTCATATAAGACATTGTCGATAACTGCCCTCACTTTGCATCTGCTGTGAAGACCTCTTTTCCGATTAGAGTTACTGTAGTCTTTGGATGGTGTAAAACATTGTAGGAATAACAGATTAGAAATGGAAAGCAGCCTTATTTAAAGCCATTCTTCATTGTGAGTACATTTTTATTTGCATTAAAATTCTCTCTCTACCCAGTTTAAATTTCTTGACATCATTCCTTAATGCAGTGAAGAATTCTTCTTACTGTCACTATTATTTTGCTATCTCTCTTTATGGCTACCTTGAAGTAAACCTTATGCATTATATAAATCTTGGTGCTATTCTTAGTGCTTTTATGGCAGTTTTAAAAGGGAGGACCTAAGCCCTTTATAAAAATATATTAAAAAATAATAATCATGGAAATTCCCAGTTTTATTTGTACTGAGTTTTTACCTGGCTAAGAATGAGTTTTTGAATATCATTATTAATTCAGTTCCACTAGTATTTGCTGAATGTCTACTACTATGCATGCAATATTTCTATTCATTTCCTATGTAATAGATACAGCATTTATGATCTGATCTCATAACAATGTTCAAATAGTTACATTTAGCAAAGGGGAAATTACCTTATCTAAGTATATTTAGGGCTCAGTCTGCCCTCTTCTCCTTGACAGTTGGGTTTCTAAAATTGGGCTAACTCAGCTCAACAAACATGTATGCCGGTATGAAAGTACCAGATAACAGTGGGACTAATACTATTTTCCACTTCTCTTTTCCTGTAGTGATTTTTATTTTTGAATAAGAAAAATATTATTAAAGTACATTGTCTTTTATCTCTACTCTTAATCACTTTCTATTAAATAGTCTGGTTTCAACTAAGTAAAGGAAAAAGAAAGTCTAAAGCTGTGAGGGTAATTAATAATACATTTCTTAAAATAGAGGAATTTGTTTAACAATTCCTATTCCCTTAATAATATTAAAATGGCTGTTGCCTTAATGACAAAAGGGTGAATCTTTTGATTTTCTTGGAGAATGACAAAACAGCTCTTCGGTGAACCTTACATGAAATACAACATGGCTAACAAAGTCCCACAGATATTGGCAAAGGCGGTTTAATTGCTTATTTGAGAAAAATCATTGAAAAAGCTTCAAAAAACCCCTGAAAATACCAGTTACAAACATTGATCTATATGAAAACTGATAGTGTAGCTCTTTTCTTAAGGAATCATATCTTTTGATTAAGAGCTGAAAGACCTGGCCTACTTGAGAATGATTTGGGGTGGGGCACCTGGGTGGCTTAGTCATTAAGCATCTGCCTTTGGCTCAGGTCATGATCCCAGGGTCCTGGGATTGAGCCCCACATCGGGCTCCCTGCTCAGTGGGAAGCCTGCTTCTCCCTCTCCCACTCCCTCTGCTTGTGTTCCCCTCTCTCGCTATGTCTCTCTCTGTCAAATAAATAAATAAAATCTTTAAAAAAATGTATAAAAAAAAAGAATGATTTGGGGTAGGGGAATGGGGGAGTGGGAGGATTGTGATTGTTACAGGGTGGGCTGTCCATACCTTCTTTAACTTTTGTTTCTGTACAAATTGGCCTGAGTGCAGACTCTTTTAAAATCTGTAGTAATGTTGATCTGTGGATCAGAGAAGAAATGTAGCTAACTATAAAGCTTCTTAAGCTAGCCAAATTTTAGGTTGTTTGGCTTAGGTTAACATTTATGAGCATTTTACTTGTTTTGCTTTTTTTGGGAGCTAACCTGCCATTTTTCGTCATAAACCCTGCTCATGTATTTGCTATGTCACCATGTTCTCACTGCCATTTCTTAATTCAACTCAGCTTTTGAGCTGATGATGTATAGGGATTTAAAATGTGGCCAACTTCTCCCTGTCTGAAGGGAGGGGATTCTCAGGGACCAGTAATATTTCGAATTTGGGTTCATGGGAACATCCGTTTGATAATTTGTCCTGTTCTTGAGTAAGGTGTCATAAAGACAAAGGTTGATAGCATTCATCTTCAAGATATTTGGAAAAGTACAGGGTGCTTCATCACATGAAAAGTATCCTTGTCAAAGTCAAGTTTAAATTCTCTGAGATACCATAGAACTGATCTTTAGATAAACTCTGGTTATAGTTGCTTCTCTTCCTGTCTCAAATAATTTCATTTTAGTCTCATTTAATCTTAATATATATCTTATATATGTACATAGTATATATGAGTATATATATAAGAAGCAGGTAGTGTTATTGTCTCTGTTATATGGTTGATAAAACTGAGGTACAGGCAAGTTAAGTCATCTGCCCAAGGTCAGTCCAAGGTCATATGGCTGGTAACAACCTAGGTGGTCTTGCTTTGAAGTCCAAAGTCTCAAGCCCCAACTAAAAAATTTAGTCTAGATCCTCTGTGAGGTCTATAAACTCAGTACTAATGTAATTACTAAACTGGTAAAGTAAATAATTTCATTAAAAACCTGTACTACCATACATGACATCATTACTTCAGAAGTGACATTAGCCAAACTTACTTAGAAACGGCTCACTGGTAGGATTGCTGATGGTTGAGAGCTCAGGCTCTGGGGTCAGACAGATGTTGCCCTAATCTTGGCTCCATCACTTACAGTGTGTGACCTTGGGTGAGTCACTTAACCTTCCTTTGTATCTTAATTTGCATACATGGTAGTAACAACAGTATCTGCTTCACAGAGTACTTTGAGGAATAAATGAGGTCATTCAGGAATAGCAAGTCAGAGGACAACCATCAGGCAGTGTCCTCCAGATGAACTGACTTCTTTATGAATATGATGGGGACCAGCCCCATGGAGTTATGGCTGTGGGTTCAATGAGGTTTACTCATCAACTCAGTGACTCACTTTTATGCCCAGTCCTTTCAGTGCTTGCATTTCAAATATATTCCTTGGCAAAATTGCAAATTGCTACATGTCCAGGACCTTTGGGGTTGCTCTTTAATCATCTGAATTAGGGGAACTCAGTTGTCGTTGCCACATCTATATGTGTTGAAGTGATTCTTTTAGCCAATGCTTATTACATCTTTTAAAATCTTTTGCTACTAAAATTTATGTTTTAGTATAGATCTGATCTCCAGTTGAATGGTGAAAATGCCTAAAACAGTTTTAGTCCCTGGTGAACATTTATTTAATAAACTTACTTCACAATTTCCACATTATTTGGTTGAGTTGATTGACTTAGGTCAGAAATAATGAGAAATGTATGAGAGATACAATAAAGATTTAATCATCTCAGCAATACTTGGAGTAGTACACTCTCTTGAATAGAGCAGATCAATAAAAATGGTCTTGAAACTCATCATTTTTTATACCTAGTCTCATTCTGTGGAATTTGAGGGAATAACATATTTGTTGAGTTGAAGGCTACCTACATGTTACTTTGTGCTTTTACTACTACTTATTAAACTTCCAAAAGAATTATTTCAAAGGTTATGAAAACAACTAAAGCCTAATTACTTAAGAAAATGGATAGTGTTACTCTTAATGATTAAGAATAACTTGTATGAAATAGAGAATTGGGTATTCATTTGTGAGATATCAAAGCTAATAAATATATGGCAGAATCATGTGTCAGACATTGACTGACAGTGGGGTTAATCTTGATTGTCATAATACATCTGATGAAACTTTATCTAGGGCCCTTTTCTGTTGTACTTTGGAACCAAAATGTTTAAAAGTATTGTTTAAAAGTGCCTAACATTTCCCCAGAGGAGTTTTTGAAACTGTTTTTCTAGTGGAAAATTTAATCGATGAAGTCATAGGATTTTTGAAATATGATGTTGCAGGATAATGGGTCTGTTGCATACAGTGGGTGGTTGTTGGTTAGTCCGGACACCAGCCCTTAATCTCATTTACTATGAACTGTGGGGAAATTACACAGCTTTTCTATGCTTTACTCTTCTGTAGAAAGGGCCTACTATAGGCCCCTTATTAGTGTATGTAAGGAATATAGATAACTTGAGCTTTAAAACTTCTTCTAGAAAGGCTCCATGAAAATCAGGTTGTTAACTAGGACAAAGGTTCCTATTGCTGCTATTTGTAATAATAATATTACCATCATTATTAGATTTTAGATTCTGGGAAGAGGTGGTAACTTTTTAGTAAAACAAATCTTCCTAGGCTATGAATTAATAATTTATATATTTGAAGGCCCTAGAAGTGAAGATTTTATATCTTTTTTTTTTTTAATTTTTGGGACGAGAGGTTCTCAGAGTTAAATGAATTGGATGTAGAGAATAATATTTTCTTATGTGAATAAAAGCCCTGTGACTTCGGAGCCTCTTGGTTTTTCTGAGAATTAAGTTCTCTTTTTCTTTGAGGACTGTGACAAAGGGAAAGTCTGTGGTTCTGTCTGCATTATTCCTTCTGTAGAGCTTCTTCAGCTGGATGCCCTTTCTATTTTTCTACCAAGGCTGTAAGCTCCTCTTTTTTTTTTTTAATTTAATTTTTTAAATTTAATTTAATTTTGTTACCCAGGGTCCAGCCTCAGACTAATGCAAAATAGCCATTCTATGTATGTTTAGACCACACAGTCCTGTGAGTGGTGGGGTGGGGATTCTAGAGGAGTGACTGAGTACAAAAGGCATGATATAACTGTCACTGGGATGGCAAGTTTTAGTAGGGAATGGTGAGAGGGAAGGCTGAAGACAAGATTGGTGCTTGATTTTAGAAGTCCTTGGTGGCAGTAAGAATGATTATTTTTTTTTATTTTCTTTGTCTCCCACATAAAAACTTATAATCATCCTGTTATCACAAAGGGGGAAATCTGTTCTGCAGACTTGGGGAACTAAACAAGTACTATTCCAATATTTATTGCTTCTCTTCCTCTTGAACTACATTCCTTCATGCATGCTGAGGTCTGAATACGTCTGTCAGGATTTGTAGATTGAGACTCTTCTGTGGCTGCTACAGATGGAACCATAGACAGTATGTTTGTTGTATTGGGGCATGTTTTTAATTGGACTATTAATGTCAGCAAGCCCTTGATGGAGTCCCTGTCAACTTTTAGGTCTTCTAAAGGGCACTGAAATTGTTGATATTAATGGAGAATGCAAATTTCCTTTTGGAAGTAAAATCTTAATTCTGACTTAAAGAATTTATTCCTCAAAGACATGAATAAGGTAAGAAACTGGACCTCATGTGGAAAAACTTTTACCCTCTGGATATCTGAGTTGAACTTCTTGACTTAAATCTTCACATTCTAATACATTTGGCATTTACAACCTCTGTCCATATCACGAAACCATCAGGCAGTCTGATATTTATGGGTTATGTACTCTAGAGTAATTCCAGACTGAGTTTTTGTAGTAGTGGTAAGATTATGAAACAGAGTAGCAAAGAAGAAATTTAACATAGCTGTGACCTAATTTGAGGTAAAACTTTGATGTGTTCATATTCGACCTCTAGTTGCTTATTTCTTTAAAAAAATTATTCCGGTTTTGCACCAGTTTGAAGGATATAGCTAATGAAGACATTTCTTATATAGTTCTGTGTCACATATTTTTTCTCATTCAGAATATTTTACATCTATTAAAGTTACTTAGATCCTCATTTCTAAGTTTCAGAGATAGTTAAAGAAACTGAATACAGACCACATGTATGACACTAATATTAGCAGTGACTTTTTTAAAAGTTCAGTTTTCTGTTACAAGCCGTAAAAACATTTCAAAATGTTTGCGGCACCCCCTGCTGGCTATATTGTGGCACTTCCTAAATGAATATCGCATCTTTAGATACTGCTCAAAAATACTTTAGGTATATACACCATCTCTCTTGCAGTCATTTTTATTTAGAAATAATTTAATTTGTATCCAACATATAATAGAATTGAAATATTAGTTGAAGACATTTTGCTTTATAGTTTGTCAATTGATATTTGAACAGTGCTTGTCCTTCGAGGCAAATAGAATAATGTATTCACTGGAGACAAATTATTTGCCATAACCTTTTTACTAATATTTCAGATGAAATTCAGTGGGGCAGAGGCATCTCCCCAAATGCTTCCATTTTCTTGCAGATAATTCCACCACGAGCATCCTTTGTACATAAATATGTGTGCATGTTTGTTATATGCTAAATTCTGACCTTGCAATATCCATAATGCTTTAAGAAGAGCACTTAGGATCTTAAAAGACAACCTCTGAGGAGATGGTGGGAATGATGGTTGTTTAGCTCACTGGTGTGATTCAAGCCATGAGCTCTGATCGAGTTCATTAGTGACCCCTCTAAGGGCCTTTACATCTGGAAAAAGAGTAATTATTTAAGAAAAGCATAATTTTCTAGTTAGTATCATATGAAGTGACAGCCATTGAATTTCAGTTTCTCAGGAACAAAATTCAAAGATGCTGAACTAAGTGAGCAAAGATCATTTCCTAAATGTCGAGTTAAGCTAAGTGTCAGAAAATTTACTGCCATTATTTATAAACATTGAGCAAATTTTAGACGAGCTCCAGTCCTAATTTAAAGATAAATTTATCTTCTTCAAATGAAAACATGTCTTCCTGTTATATGTATACCCTTCGTTCACTATTTTAACAAGAATGTATTGAGATTACACACAGTGTTTCTATAGTGTTTTATGTTCTTCATTTTCATGCTGTATTGTAATAGTGCTTTGCTTGTTTGTTTTCCCCATTGAGTGCTGAGTGCTCATTGGATGGATGGATGGATGGATGGTTGGATGGATGGGTGGCTGGGTGGAAGGCTGGATGTTGCATATAATAGGACTGAGAATCTTAATGAATCACTCATGGCCTTTAATGTTCTTTTGATTTCTGCAATAATCGTTCACTTTTGTATATATATGTCTTTGGGTGTGTTTTTTGGTGGACTACACACACACAGATATTTTAAGTACTGTTAACTGATTTTATTTTCTAATAAAACATTATTCATTCAAAGAAATGTATTCTGAATCAGTAGAAAGCCTTAATCATAGGCTGTTTAAAAAGAATTGTAGCTTATTAGCCACACACTTATAAGATAGTCTTAAAAATTAATGATTGACTTTTCTAAGTCCTGTGGTTCTAAATTTCTGCAGTCTTTGTATAAGAAAGATGTATAATCTATTAGTACATGCTAGAATTGTAATATTAGTATAATGGTTAATACATGTATCTATATAAGCAAATAGTGTTAATGCTTACAGTTTCATAGCATTTCTCCCTAAAATAATACCTTTATTAATTTTCTAATTACTACTTTATGGCAATGTAAAAAGCAATCTGGTGAATTATTACAAGATCAGTATTAACAAAGACCCTAAATAAAAATCTTGCATATTATACTCTAGAGCTTAAGTTAGGCTTATTTAGGAGTTATTTTAAGATATATTTTGGAGTAATAGAAAGTAGTTTTACTTCTACCTATACCTTCTACCTGTAATTTTAGAAGTAAATTCATAGAATTTGTTTAGACCTCTTGATGACTACTGAGGTTATGAATTAGCTGATTTTGGCTTATACCTTAATTTAGCAAATGAGGAAACTTAGGCCCAGAAAGATTAGGAGAAACTTTCCAAAGTCCTGGTGCCTGAGCTATGTTTCCTGATTTAGCTACTCAGAGTTTTTGCATATTGCTTCCCATGTAGAGGATAGAGAATAAAATTATCTTATCAAATGGCCAGGAAGGGTGGTTTGCTGAATTAATTAGCTTGTAATGTCTCTGGACTATGTGTAACATTTTCATATTTCTCTTTGTTGCAGAATGCAAAGTATGGCGAAATCCACTAAATTTATTTAGGGGTGCTGAATATAATCGGTAAGCGTTTTGACAGGTTGGGAAACAAATGGGTCTAGTTCAGAGAGTAGACAGCAGCAAATGCTTTTGCTGGTTCATTTAGGGGTCATTGTAACAGTCTGGATAGTGCTTCTATTTTTTGATACAATCCTCAAATGTTTTGATTTTTCTGTTTTATAAATATTTTTGGGATTGGAATTGGGATAACATATAAAGATGTGTAGTTTTTAGAAATTTTCTATTGCAGTTATTCATTTCATTATGCATTATACAATCAAAATATTTTGAAGTTTACCTAGAACATGGTTATGAAGATGTCACAGAAGTTATGTTGGAATTTAATTTTGCAGAGTAATTAGGCATATCAGAATTTTCATGGCTTTTGAAAAATGTCTATTCATGATATAATTAGGGAAAGTTTTCATTAGCTAGTGCTAGTAAAATTTTTAGACAAAAATATAGAGGAAAATGTTTACTTCTTTCCTGCTGATATACTTCCTAAAGGGAGAACAGGATGATTAAAAATTTTTTTTTCATTCATTGGCAAAGCTAATGTTTTTCTAGTTCAACTCCTATGCAGCTTAATATTTTGTAGGTCTTGCTTTCTTCTCTCAAAGTGTCTGACCATCTATTTCCCCTTTACCAGGTATACTTGGGTGACAGGACGAGAGCCTTTGACTTACTATGACATGAATCTCTCTGCCCAAGACCACCAGACATTCTTTACTTGTGACTCAGACCACCTCCGTCCTGCAGATGCAAGTATGGACAATCTTTTATTATTTTTTTATTTTTAATTTTTTAAAATAGTTTATTTATTTATTTGACAGAGAGAGAAGCACAGCAAGAGAGGGAATGCAAGCAGGGGGAGTAGGAGAGGGAGAAGCAGGCCTATGGCCAAGCAGGGAGCCCGAAGTGGGGCTCGATCCCAGGACCCTGGGATCATGGCCTGAGCCAAAGGCAGATGCTTAACGACTGAGCCACCCAGGCGCCCCTGGACAATCTTTTAGATAGTTGCTGAATGGAATGGCTTTTTGGTTTAAGTACTTAAGGTTACTCCTTTTAGAATATCTGCTCTACAAAAACCCCAATATATAAAATATTAAATTGAAGATTGACTAGTGGAACCCAGAATTCTGATACTTAAATAAAGGATTTATCACAATGAAGTATCAATGTAGAGCTTGTTATAATTTAAAATACCCTTTAGAAAAATATACTGACATTGGATTTACATATTTTAAAGAAATATAAATCTTATATAAGGCTAACTAAATCCTTGGTTGAGGTAGGATGAAGGGTCATGTCTCTTTGATGATATTATAATTAGAAATTGGGGATTCAGTGAATCCAAATGATAAATGAATATATTGTAGTGATTTGTATGCCTATTTATAGGTTCACTATCACTGAATGGGGGCATGGCTTTAGCTATTAGAATCCATATTTGTTTTCCATCCTAGTAAAGGCTTTGTTTGGCATGCATTTCACATTGTTTGAGGTCCAAATAATTCCACTGATACTGTTTATATTACCAAAATTAAATAGGTAAAAAAATCTTTAAAAAGGGGAATATGTACATGCACCTAAGAAACTAACTTAGAGTATACATATTTATAAAACAAATATGGAGATTGTTGCTCTTTTTTTAAAGTTACTCCTTGCCATGGTGGAACATAAATATTCCAGGCATTGAGCTTTCCACAATATATATAAAAACTGCTCTGGTATATGAAAACTGTGTTTGCAGCAAACTCTGGGAACAGATAGACATGTTAAATAAAAGGCTAAAGCACTTTTTTTTTTTCCCTGATCCAACTCCTAATTCTTCAAATGGTTTTATTTATTTATTTATTTAAAGATTTTATTTATTTATTTGAGAGAGAGGATGAGATAGAGCATGAGAGGGGGGAGGGTCAGAGGGAGAAGCAGACTTCCTGCTGAGTAGGGAGCCTGATGCGAGACTTGATCCCGGGACTCCCGGATCATGACCTGAGCCGAAGGCAGTTGCTTAACCAACTGAGCCACCCAGGCACCCTCTTCACATGGTTTTAAAATGTCCTAATACCCAGAGCCTGTAGCTTTCAGGAAAATGATCAATAGAAATTATGTAGTGTCTAAGTAGAAGGAAGAGATTAGTAGCACTCTCATCTCAAAAGGGATAAAATAATATATGTTTCTTAACAACAAATGACACGAATGAGCAAAAGAAATATTAAATCTCTTTTAGAATGTCTTATCCTTAAGAAACCTTAGTCAGTGTGGTGAGCATAGCATAACATGGAGACTTGGAGAATCACCATGTTATACACTTGAAATTCCTGTAACATTGTATATCAACTAATACTTCAGTAAAAAAAAAAAAAATCTTGATCAAGATTAAGTCTCTAAAATTATAGACCATGGGTTAGTCTATAAGATTTAGATCTGTAATTTTATGAGCTCAAGAAAGGTTTTATATCATCTACTGAAGGACAGTGGAATAGCAAATTAGAATATTTGTGTGACTTTGGAGATTTGGGCTGACTTTTTTGGTAAGTGAAATACTGTCTTGTATTCAAGCTGAAAGCTATTAATTTAACTATTGTCCCATGTTGAGTCTTCCAAATTATGTGTATTGATGGACTTGCTTTTTTCTCTTTTTCTAAAATAGTAATGCAGAAAGCCTGGAGAGAAAGAAACCCCCAAGCTAGAATTTCTGCAGCTCATGAAGCCTTAGAGATAAATGAGTAAGTGGGGGAAAATCTTGCTTTTAAAAAGGAAATCTCATCCTTTGCTGAATGTATTCAGTTACCATTAATAGAATACTTAAGTTAAATTATGCATTTGAACTTGAGGATTGTTTTGGGACTTATTAATTTGTCAAAAAATTTTTTGTGAAGGACATCCATGTGATGGTGGTTTTAGTCATCTTAGAGAGCAATTCAGTGGTTTTGCTATGACCCTAACTTAAATAGCTTCCAAGGGCTATTCCAAGGCTTCCAAGCCCTTTTAAGGACTACCTGTGGGATATTGTAAGGACATAAAATAAATACAGTTCTTTACGTATCTAAAACATATTGACAGGGAGATTTTTTTCAGATGTAGAATGCTCATCTCTGCCATCATATTTTTTAGGTAGAGCTTCTGCTAGTGGGGAAAAGAGAACAAAAACATAAGGTGAAAAAAATTGCACTTTAAAAGTATTTCAAGATCAAGACAAAGATAAGATGAAATGCTGTCGTTAGTGTTGTCAAACATGCTGTGGGTTACCAAGGAAGGCTGGGAAATATCTTCTGGAGATCTCAGAAAATGGGAAAGATTCTTAAAATTGGAGTCATAAAATCTCAGGGTTGGCAGAGGCCTTAAAGGTCATTTAGCTCAACCACCCATCTGGTGTTTGAATCACCTCGACACTCTCCCTGCCAAGTGGTCATTGTTAAACTATTTTATGATTTTTTTGAAGAAGGTTACAGAATCTTCATTGGAGGTCTTAGAAAAAAAGATTCACTTGAGAGTTGGAAATCCTGCCATTGTAACCTGTTGATCTATTTGGTTTCTGATTCTGTCATACAACGTATTTATTTTCCAGTTTCTTGTCATCTACAAATTTGATATGCCTGCCTTCTGTGTGTCATCCATGTTTCTGATAAAAATGTCAGGATCAGGGACAGAACCCTGTGACATGACATCTACAGACTATCCTCCAGGTTCATGTCTTCATGACTCATCATCCCTTGGTATTGTTCAACCAATTACTAAGCCACCCAAGTTACACTGTGACTCAGCTCATATTTCTGCATTTTGATCTTAAGAATGCCAGTTGTAGCTATGGATCTTTATTGTGTAGTAAATTCTTTAAAGTGAATTAAGCTAGCACAACCTGATTTATTTATTCTTAGTGAATTAAAGCTAGCTTCTATTTTCACTACTTTCTTTTAAAAGTGCTTGGAGACCATCCCTTTAATAATCCATTAGAATATCTTTACAAATCACTGTTCTGTAGTTTGGGAAGTCTGCCTTCTTCCCTTTTTGAACATTTTTACTGCATTTGTCATCTCATCTTCTAGCACCTGTCCATTCTTTGTGATTCCTTAACTATCCACAGAGAACACTTCCCTGCCTGTGGGGTCTGGTTGGCTTCCTGGGATTTGCCTATCCCAGTACAGTAATTCATTTAGGATAGTTCAGTTATTTGCTATCTTACATCTTTTTACCCATGTTAGAGTTTAATTTCTTCTCCCTTTTTCAGCCCGACAATCATGCTCCTTGATAGAGAAGCCAGGAAAAAAATAGGAGTTACGGAGTTTTGCTTTCTCTTTATTATCTGCTGTTACTAACTACAAACTTTTCTTGTTTTCACGTGGTTGTTGTGTTGTTTGTCTTTTTTGCTTATTTATTTTTGCGATGGTTGTAGAGAAATGGGGGTGGTAATAGGGCTTTAAAAGTAATTTAAAAACAGGGAATAGATGGTTGTCTTTAGCATTTTGTTGTGTCTTTATTTTGCTTTGCAAGCTTCAGCTAATTTGGAATTTTAGCTCTCCTGACATTATTCTTATTAGCTCATTCCACTCTCTTGTAGTCCTTCATTACATGCCCTCTTTCCATCTTTTTTTACATGTCCTTTAAGAATCTGACCTTGTGAGAGATCTCTGTGCAGCCATATTGGTTACTTAATTGTCACCCCTCTTTTCTTCCTGAGAGGCTCATTTGTGACTACGGTGATAGTTGGACATTTGGAAGCTGCCCGACCCTCTTAAACCATTTTTTTCCTTCAGAGTCTCATGCCATTGATTCATACCTCTTTTCTTTGAAGTTTTTGAAGTCCACATTACCCTCTCTGATTATCCTGAATCCAAAATGACATAGTAACTCTCTCTGAATGTTCCTATCAATTTTCATTTCACCAACTATTTTTTTCTTCTTGGTCAGAATTAGGTCCAGAGTTGAAGTTCCCCTAATTGCTTCCTCTACCATCTGGGAGATAAAATTGTTACCAAAGTAAGTCAAGAACCTGTCGGGTGCCCTACTTCTAACCAAATGAGACTTCTTCTAGCAGATATCTGGATGGTTGACACCCCCATCACCATACTTTCTTGCTTCTGTCTGTGTATTGTGTTGTGACAAGGATGCATCATCTATATCTTCCATCGAGCTGAGCCGTCGTTCTGTTCTCCCCAACCATTAGCACTTCTATTGCTCTTTCTCCTTCACTCACAAGCTCTTAGCATGTTTCTACCCCAGACTCATGACTTTCCACATAGATATATGTTTTCTTGGCTAGTAGTGCTACTCTGCCTCTCCTCCTAAGAATACTATGTGAAATATAAATAAAGAAAGCACGTAACTTGCCCCCACCTGTCTTGAATTCCCAGCCCACTAACTATAATCTTATAGCTAATTCCTCTGATACTATATCCACCACTCAGTATTATAATCTCAGTTTTCACTTCATTACCCTTGACCCATATGTATATGTCAGCATCTGAAGCCTTAAGTAGTGCTTCCTGATGCCTGTCCCAGTTATTTTCTCTAGTGAATCGCTGGGCAGTTTCAGCATCATTATTGTTCTTTCTAAGTCCTATATCTGCTGCCCTCCATAGTAATTGGTTTTACAGCATTTTTCTGGGCATTTTTTCTCCCTACTGCCCCACATTGTGTTTAAAGCCCCATTGATCAGTCCTGCATGTAATTAGAGGGACTGACCAAAGAATTGACAAGACTCCTCCTCAAGGCTAAGATTAACTAGTCACCCCAAACCTCCCATTGGCTGTAAGTTCAGCCTCATTTTCCTAGCTGGGCTGTTGCAGTTTATGAATGGTAAAAGTAACATTTGGTTTCACTTTCTGTTTATTTTCTCTCTTGTGGTCTGATGGAGGTTCTGACAAGTAGGGAAATGACCACAAGAGAGGCAGTGGGGAGGAAGGAAAGCAGAGGGATCTATGCAGTTTGGGACCTGTATGGTCGGCTCCGGCCTCACTGTTTCCTGTCACATTCCCTTTCTTTGGCAGTCGGGTTGTTCTCATATGATGGGGAAGGTTGAAATTTCCAAGAGTTCCCCTTGTTTGTTAGTTAACTGCTTATCCTTTCCAGCTTCCTAGCTTAGAGGTTGTTGAAAGGATTAAATGAGACGATGTATGTTGAGTGCCTGGTACAGTGCTTACTATATACTGAGCAACAGATGGTGGTAGCTATTACTGTTAAAGGTGTGAGATGGAACTCTTGTTCGCTGCTGAGGCTGAATCAGATTTTGAGCTCTTCAGAAGTAACACTACCTGTAGGTTCTTCTAGTGTTCTTCTCTGACCCAGAAAATCAGTGCTGACTGTAATGAAATGTTGAAGCGCTGTTTTTTTAATGAGTAATCAATCCGATTTAATGAACTTCTGATTCTGAAGAAATCCTTAGATTCCAGAGAATCCATATTTAGTGAATAGAAGGAAACTTGTCTGTAGGATCTCTAACTTGGAGAGCTGGAAGGAGATCTTTCCCAACAGCTCTTGTCATTGCCATTGTTGGTTGACACTGAGTATGTACCCCATTCCAGCTACTGTACTGAGCACTTCACATGCATCACCTTACTTAACCTTTGCAACAACACTGTGAACAAATCAGTTTCATGTTGTGCTCCATCAGGGAGGCAGAGTAATAACTTGCCCAAAGTGACACACTAATAAGGGGCAGAGTCCATTTGTGAGCCCCACGTTCCTAACACTACACATCCTACCTTTTAAGCTAAAATATAGGCATTTCTTTTGTGTCATTATTTTGTGTCAACAACTACAAACCAGGGGTGCATGAACCAGTTGGCCACTCTGCATGTTTTGGCATAACTCCTTGCCCTTCTGCATGCACTCCTCCAGCTGTGACAATATCCTTGGATTTGTAATTGATGGTGGCTATTATCTGAATGGACAGGTGTGCGACTGCTTATATTCTCTTGGCTGAAGAGGAAGCAACAACCATCGCGGAAGCAGAAAAACTGTTTAAGCAGGCCCTGAAGGCTGGAGACGGCTGTTACCGGCGTTCTCAGCAGCTACAGCATCATGGATCCCAGTATGAAGCCCAACATAGTAAGGTTTTCTCCAGGCTGACGTGTTGGGGGTCAGAACTGTAGCATGATTAATCAGAACAAATGTTCAGGCCAGTTCAAAATATGGTTGTCTGAGATGAAAATAAAGACTAGTTTTTGCCTTTCTGTTATTTTTTTTCCTTCTCATAAAAGCACAGTATGTAATTAACTTATAGCTTCATTACTGTTCACATTCATTTTCAGATTCTTTCCTAATCTTTAGATCCTTAACTCTAGAAATAAATGGTAATAACCTTTAATGGTAACCTTTTTTTCTCCTCAGAATTCTTATATATTTCTGTTTATTAGTTGTTTCTCTGCCCCATAACCTAAGGCCTACTTGGGAAACAGGACTTAAATTTATGTTAATGTAATCAGAGTTTTTCTCTTACAAGTCTTCTACAGCATGGGTTGAAATAGGACAACTAAGAATATCATAGTTATTGGTGATTATCTCAGTATTTAGCTTATTGGTATTGGCTTCCAGAGATTAAAAAAGCCATGAGTTTGTAATTATTTATCTTTTTTATATTAAAAATAGTGGCTGCTTTTATTTAAGATAACTCTTTAAAATGAGGCCTTTCACTTTAGTACACTAAACAGAGGGTCAGTGATATTTTGGGGGAATGGTATAAAAACAAGATAAAAAAATTGTTTCTGGAATTCCTGGAGCTGACTTGTCAGTTTTTTGGTTGTTTGAGTAGAAATTTAATAATCATTTCATTTTCCATTCAGACTTTAGGTTGTTTCCTTAAAGTGGAATTTCTCACCTCATTTTCCCCTCCTGCATCTTGGAGAGTAGGATTGCATCTCCTTCATATTTGAGATTATAAAATTAAATTTTAATGCTAAACTTGGATTTGGTGCAGAGAATGAGTGCATTAGTCCTTATGACTAAGGTACAGCAAGATCTTTGATCTTTGTGTGTATACATGAGTATGTCCACCCAACACAATAAAACATGAGTTTTTATTTGCATTCTGCAGTATGTATGTTAATCAAGCCTCGAATCATATATCTATTGCTTTTTTTAAAAAAAAATTATAACAATGAATTTTGAAGGCATTTGTATCATAATGTCTATTTTGTGAACTAAATGAGAATTAACACATAAAATTACATTACCTATAATATAACTTAAGAAATTTTCTTTATTTCTTTTCTTCTGTAGATTAAATCCTTTCAACCTGTTACCTAAATCTATCCAAAAAATATAATCACATCTTTAAAATAATTTGTAGGCACTTGGCAGATTTTCAGCACACATCTTGTTCTCATTGTTTAAAACTTGAAATGTTAGGACTTTGGTCTTAACATCTTTTAATAGCTGCATATTATACATGTACTTAATCTATAACAGGTGTGTCATATTTTTCTAAAACATGGTAATTTTATTGAGGATTAAATGCATGCATGTTCTCACTGGTCTAGAAACATATCCAAAATGACATATAATTAAATAAAAGATTAAGATGAGAAGTTGTTAATGTACTTTTTAAGAGCCATTTTAGTGACTATTATTATAACTAGTTAGCTTGTCAGTGCTTTCTCTAACACTACGGTAGTTTTCATTTTGTTGCGTACTCTATTGTCATATCTGGAATGTGTTATATTGCCATCTAAAATAGACTGCTTTGGGGACCTGGAGATGATTATGATGTCACTAGTTTTAGGGAAAGAATAATATAAAACAGAAGTTCAAGATGAGGCTTCTCCAGACTTAATGTCAAGAAGGAAAAAAAATAGTTCATCAAGATGCAACCTGAGATTCACCTCTTTGCATCTCCACCAAAAGCATGCAGACTTGAAGAATATGGAATTCTTGCTTATAAACCACATTCAATGTGGGTATGTTCATTTTCCCAGCACTTTGTGGCAGATGATTTTATTTATCAAATACTCAACATTCTAACTCAAAAGCATGGATTAGGTAATCAGTCACATGATTTGACCTTTGGAAATCTAAGTGTTTTGACTACACTGTATGCATTTTACTATTAGCAAAGTTGTCAGTGTGCCTGGCAGTAAGAAAAAGCCAAAGGAGCGCTTTGTTCTCTCTGGAGGTTTTCCTTTAAGGGCATCGCAAATGGGTCTCTGTATTTTTTTCTTGCTGCTCAGCTGAAAGCTTTTGTATTTTTAAATTTTGGTATTTTATATTTCCTTCTTCAGGACGAGATACTAATGTCTTGGTCTACATCAAAAGAAGGCTAGCAATGTGTGCCAGAAGACTCGGGAGGACCAGGGAAGCAGTGAAAATGATGAGAGATGTGAGTTTGAATTTGTGTTTGGGAACAGTAGCAATGTACCTGACTTAGAGAAGGAGGAGCCAACTGCATGGCCATAGCGGAGAGCGCCAGTGACGGTGCGGTGGTCCCATGGGTGCTAGAGCCGGCCAGTCTGGGATTCAGCTCTAGCTCCCAGTGTACTGGATGAGTGGTCGTGGGCAAGTGACTCACCGGCTCTGGGCCTGCTTCCTCATCTATAAAATGGGAATAGATAACAAGAACTTTAACAATAACAATATTAGTAACAAAAGCAATTACTGCCTAGGATTGTTGTGAAGATTAAATGAGCTAATACATGGAAAGCTGTCCATAGAGCGGCTGGCATAGTAAGGAAATTCCAATACGTGACCTTATTATTCAACCTCTGGAGCTGTAGCCAGAAGCCAAGAATGAGATCAGCCATTTTAGCTGACTGACTTTTTTTGTGCGGATTGGTGTTAGGAAGATTTGAATAAACTGCTACTCTCAAATGTAATAATAGTATGATCTAATCTGACAAGTCATTTCAAGCATTTTCCTAGATTCTTGAATCGGGATATTTTATTAGTAGTAGTCAACACAGGAAGAGAGGAAATAGGTAAGAGTTTTAAAAGGAAAGAGAACCAAGAGAGATTATTATTCAGTAATCAAAACGGTAGTTTTAAGGGAAACCAGTAGAGGAAATTTTACTTCCATGTTTTTTAAAATAAATACTTTTTCATAAAGAAACTGACACCAGTGGAAATTGTATTTATAAACCATTTTCTTTTTAAAAACAATTTCAAAAGACTTTTGCCAACATTTCAGGCCTCTGCTGTCTTCCTGAAGTCAGGAGACAACGGGTAACCACCCCTTATAAAAACGAAAGAACCAAGGGTCAAGATAAGAGTGGTGTCTTGCCCAGTTCTCAGGTTTTGGGTTTGAGAACAGGACTGTGTAAACCTAGTGAGCCTTTTGTCGGTTTATCTTTGGAAAGGCAATTATTCATACGAATCCGCAGTTACTCTGGCATGGGGTGGGGGGCGGCTGCACTCCAGGCCCACCGCTAGTTATTTCTGTAAGTTGCAGCATAATGGGGAGGTCCGAGTGAGATCCGTGCCTGGGTTAGGCTCCTCCATTAAGCAGCAGGATAGCCCCCAGACCTGATGAGAGCAATGAGAGGAGGGAGATTCCAAGGTAATTCTGTTTGACCGCAGGTGATAGATGCTCAATGGGCAAAGCTACTGCAAAGGGGATGTTCCAGGAGTAAATTCTTTTGGTTGAGGGAAGAATTTAAAGAATGTTTGTTATACAGTATAAGTGCTAATTTTTATAAAAGGAGAGTTCTGTAGAGACATGAACTTGCTCTCAAAGCTTTTTAAGTTGCAGAAATTCCATCTTTTGATCTAGTGAGAAAACTCTACCAGTCAGTCCCTTTGTCTCTAAAAGAGCTGAGAATTTTATGAAGGATGGGGCTATTTATCTTAAACTGGCCCAGCCACATTCAGCCTTTAAAAAGGTGTTTAAAATTTATCACTTCTTCTTAACCTTAGTTAGCCTGGGACAGGCATGCATGGAGGAGCAGATTTTGGTGATTTTCTTTATTATGTGCTTAAGCAACTTCACAGGAGAAACAAACTGGAGTGATTTCAATTCCAGTTTTTTTCTGTCAGTCTCATTCTGATGATCATCAGTTTTGGTATCATCAGTTTTCATGTGATTAAGACCAGTGCAGCTATGCTGTGGTTTGACTTTTATTTAACATTATTTTATATTTACAATTCCATTTATTGTCTTAGTCCAAATATAGATCTTGGGGGGAAATCTGGGATGCAGTGGAATAAATGCTGGGCAGAGAGTAAGAAAACGTAGATGTGAATCTCAGCTTTGCCCTTCACTAGCTCTGTGACCCAGGGCAACTTTCTTTCTTTATGGGCTTTTCATTTGTGTTCTGTAAATTGTGGTGAGTGATTCTTAGCTAAAAGGGGAATTGATGGAGCAGTGGAGAGAATGAAATAAAATAATATGAACACACTTGGCATATGGTAGACATGCTTACATTTTCCCCCCTATTTTCTCTCCATTATGTAAGCATGATGTAATTTGCTTACCCATTCCCCTGATGGGCATTTTGGGATATTTCTGATTTTTTTTTTCTTGAATGAGTCAGTAAGTCAAGCAATCTCTCTTTCTCTCTACATATGTATATATACATACACATACACAGATTTATATATGTGTATCTGTATTTATATATGTGTTTCTTGGGTTATTTTCCTTAAAAAAATCAGTTATGTTATTGGAATATCAATACATGTTGCCCTTTGACTGGGTTTATAGATATGGGCCCTACTCTTGTAACAGTCCTGGGAGAGATAGTGTCGGACATTGTGGAGATGTGTTTTGAAGAGAAATATTTATAGTGCTCTTTTCTTCACAAACTCCTGGCACCCGAATGGAGGAGCGGAGGTTGAGGATCCCTACGTCTGTTGAAGCTGCAGCTGGTCTCAGCCTTGTGGGAGACAACTGATGGTCAGGCCTGACTCCTTTCAGGGCATACATACATGGGAACTTCAGTGGGGGTTTACTCCTTTAATAACAGGCGTATAAACCATTTTGCTGCAAAGGTTCCTCTGATAAAACAGCACACTGGATTCCAGGCAGCCTGCTGATAAAGCACGGAGGCAGAAGGATCTAATTTCTCATTAAGACACAGCAATCCTACCCCATATGCATTGGTTGAAACTTCCCTAGAGCAGATTTTAAGGTGGAACTAGAAATGGTAGAGGCGGAATGCCTTCCGTGTAGAGAGTAGACTCTTCAGAACAATTCTCTGGAAACCCCTTAAGGAAGGGAGAACTGTTAATTGGTGAGATAGCCTGAAAGAGAATGAATGGGAATTCTGGGAAGTCCAACTGTAGATGATTATTGATCTAATAAAATATTGATACTATAAGTAAATATTGATGAGGTAAGAACACGTAAGCTCCTTAATGTCAAGATTCATGGCTTCTGATTTTAAAAGCAACAACATTAATATAAAAAAATAAAAGCAACACATTAATTATTTTGAATTCCCAAGATGTTTTCTCAAAAAACTCACTTTAATTAGCTTCCTTTTGCAGTCAAGAATATGGAGCACTGTACTGGAAGAATGTTTTGGCAGTGGGTAGAACTAAGAGAGCATGCTGGCTTTTGAATTTTACTACATGGTATTATTTATTATTCAAAATGAAAAGAGTTGTATTTTCTGCTTTCTTAAGTTGAAAGAAAAGTCTTTTTGCTTGTTCTCATTTTAATCTTGCCTCTTTAACATTGATATACGACACAATTTTTTCTTTCTTTTTAACTTTTACTATTTTACTAACCTTAGCTTTGTTTGTTTGTTTTTTCCCCTAGTTTTCCTGGTCCTATTTGAGTAGATTTGGAATGGAATTCATAAGGCTCACTGTTTGGTCTGGCCCCTTAGCCATACCCTGTCAGAACTGGTGTAGAGAAATTGGTATGGGTGGGATTGCTTACCCATAAGAAAGAACCTAAGAGCTCCTCTTGCCCCAGGTCATTTGGTCTGGAGTAGGGTTCCTCAATCTCCATTTTATTGACATTTTAGGCCATGTAAGTTTTTGTTGTGGGTGTCCTTTGCATTGTAGGGTATTTAGCAGCATCCCTGACCTCTACCCACTAGATACTAGTAGCAGCCTGCCCCCTTGTTGCTCTCCAATGTGACAACTAAAAATATCTCTTGCTATCTCCTGGGGGGTGGGGGGCAAAATCATTCCCCATTAAGAACCACTGATTTGGAGAATCCTAAAGCAAGTGGATCTGTTTTGGGGCAGGCATTCGGTTTTTATTCAGTCTTATTTGTTGGTAGTCTGATCTTCTACTATGAACACAGTGTTCTAAAGCATCCCTAGAATTGATCAGTTCCTGGGACCAGGCTGGTTTGGGAGGCTGTTTGTCTTGGATGGGATTCCCTGAAGAGATACCCTGGGGGCATGGAGAGTAAATGAACTTGAAGATTTTGGTAGGGTCGTGGTCGGAGCAATGAGAGAAAAGGGAGAATGTGAAGGCCTGATGTGGGGTAGTGGTCTTTCTTGTTCCTTGTGCATACTTCCCGAGCACTATTTGCCACTTTTCCCTAAAATCTACAGCTCCTTTGAAAGTTGACCATAGGCTCTCAGACTTTATCATCTGTTTCCCCTCTCTTTTGTAGTTTTCTGCAGACCTCTGTGTCATTCTCCCTCGTTCTTTCACTCTTTCTCTCTCCAGAACTGCCTCTTTCAATATCCTGGCCTCTCAGTTGACACAGATCATCACAACCTTCTTGAAACATTTTATTTACTTGATTTTAGGAGACCATGCTCTCTTAGTTCTCCTAAAATGTCATAGTCCATAAGAAAGCACCACCAGCTAGGTGGCTCAAACAACAGAAATATATTCTCTCACAGTCATGATATCAGAAGTCTGAAATTGAGGTGTGGGCAGGGCCATACTCTCTCTGAAGGTTCTAGGAAAGTGTCCTTTCTTGCTGGCCATCCTTGGCATTCCTTGATTTATAGGCATATCACTCCAATCTCTGCCTCATGTGGCATTCTTTCTCCTTGTTTATCTGTGTCTTTGTGGTCAAATTTCCATCTTATCATAAGGACACCAATCATGTTGGATTTAAAATTGGATATATGACCTCATCCTAATTTGATACATCCACAGAGACCCTATTTCCAAATAAAGTCACCTTCACAGAAACCAGGGGTTAGGACTTCAGAATTTCTTTTTGGAGGACATAGTTCAATCCACAATACCAGGTCATATATAAAAGCAAAATGTAGGTATTCTGTATATACTTTCAGTCTCCCTAAAAATGGGGTAGACATGGGAAATGTGGATATCAAAGAAAAAAGTCCACCCACCTAAAATTTGAAACAAACGTGTGACTTGTTTATTACCACATGTATATATTCCCTAGGGAAGTGGTAACATTTATTTTTAAATTAATGTAAATTAAAATGAGTTCTAGTTAGAAAATTATTGTAGATGTTCATTATGTATCTCTTTTAGGTCATTAGAGGTATCCTATGGTGTGAGCAGTTGACCTTTGAGGATTAATTTAACAGCATTAATAGTAAGAGGATGCCCTTTAGATGATTTGTGAAGAGTAGCACTTCTGTTGAAAGCATACTTTAGAAAATATACACCTCTGGGACTAATCAAAGCCTTTGGAGCATTAAGGACTGTTGATTTGCATTTTTGCCTACTTATGTTCATGAAGAAAAACCTTCATGAAATCAGTAATTTGTAAAAGAGAACCGGTATGCCATTTCCAAGTTGTTTTAAAATTTCATTTAGGGAATATTCTGCAACATGAATTCTATTTTTTTAATTTTAATTTTTTTATTTTATTGTTATTACTTTTTTAATTTGACAGAGAGAGAAAGAGTACAAGCAGGGGGAGCAGCAGGCAGAGGAAGAGGGAGAACCCCCCTGTGGGACTGGATCCCAGGACCCAGAGATCATGACCTGAGCTGAAGGCAGATGCTTAACCGTCTGAGCCACCAAGGCGCCCCCAGAAATTCCATTTTTATTGCATTGGTTAAAAAAAAAAAAAAAAAAATCTTTCTAGGAGGAAAAATTTAAATGAATATTTTGGGAGTTAATTTATATTCCCTTTTATCATTTTCCTCATTCTTAAATTCTAATTTTGCTCCTATTTTTTTTGTCTTTCTATTCCGCAAGACACATTATTTCCCTCTTATCAATATCCCTTTTTTTTCCTTAAAATTGTCATGAATTATTACAGATAACTTGGCTAATGAATAAATTTAGAAGTTGTTCAGTTGATTGTTGAAAGAAGTAACATTATGTGGGGGAGGGGCATGGGAAGAGTAGTTTTTAATACCTTCAGGCAACCAAGTATCACTTGAGCACAGTTGCTTTCAAGCTCTTAAGATAACCAGATGGGGGGCGCCTGGGTGGCTCAGTCGTTAAGCGTCTGCCTTCGGCTCAGGTCATGATCCCAGGGTCCTGGGATCGAGCCCCACATCGGGCTCCCTGCTCCGTGGGAAGCCTTCTTCTTCCTCTCCCACTTCCCCTGCTTGTGTTCCCTCTCTCGCTGTGTCTCTCTCTGTCAAATAAATAAATAAAAACTTAAAAAAAAAAAAGATAACCAGATGGATCGTTGGACTAAAGACTATACAGTGAAATATGTTCATTCCTAGTAAGTGTTCCTGTGGTGATTATTGACATGTTTCTAGATTCTATCTTTGCTATACTTACAAATAAAGAAAAAGTGGATCTTAGAAGCAAATGCTGTCACTAATAACTCACTGATCTTCCAAATTAGACTTTATATGAACCCTTCCTTTTTATCATGATTTGTTTTTCTGGATTTGCCTGAAATGTTGTTTAAGTTGACTTATTTAGTAAATTAAGTCTAATTTACTTAAATTAACTAATTTAAAAATTAGTTAAGTTGACTTATTTAGTAAATTATTGGCAATTAGTGATTTACATAGAAAGGAAAAGTATTTAATTAATAAGAGCAAAAAATGGATTTGTTATTGATTTACGTACTTGCATCAGTAAGGACGAACCATGGTTTTATCAGCCTTGGACTCTGTATTCACTATAGAAACAGCAGGTGGTAAATAGTCCCTGATGCAGATGAGGATTTTGTCTAGAAATAGTGTTATTTTATTTAGTATTAGCTATTATCATTTACACAAAAGTCTTACTTGGGACATAATAAATACATGACTGGCACGTTAACTGTCACTATCAGGGTTTTTCAAATGCCGGGCGCACATTTTTCAGTGTGGTGAATAGTATTCACTGCTGAGTAAAGCCTGCAGTATATATGGCTGGCCCACGAGCAGGTCTAGACATGGCAGTGCCTGTCATCTGATTCACTTCCCTCCTCCCAGTTCCTCTTCTTGATCTCCTTTCCCAGTCATTGATCTGCTTCTGCTTTACAGCTATGTCTCTAAACAGTTCTTTCCTTGGATTCCTGCTCTCCTGCATTTCACCTTCCTAGGACTCAGTCCTGGTTCTGTCCAGTGGCTCCATTCATGCCCACTGTTTCTCTGGTTCCACATCTTCTTTCTCTCTCTTTACCCTACAGCCTTGATTTTAGTCTTGCTATACCCAGACTGTACTAAACCATTCATCCTTTCATTCATTCAATGAAAATGTATTGAACCTCCATTTCATGTCAGGTATCAGTGAAAAAACAAAGACCCTGACCTTATGCAGTTTACATTCTAGCAGGGAGAAAAGACAAAAAAACAATAAACACAGTAGGTGTGTATTTTTGTAATATATTAAAAATTGATAAATGCTGGTGGAAAACAAAGTAGAGCAGGATAAGGAAGATTAGGAAAGCTAGTTGGCAGAGAATGAGGAGGCCATGGAAGTCACAGATTTAATAGGATGATTTGGTATGTGTCATTTTCCTGATCATCCTATTTAAAAAGATGACATTTTACCAAAGACTGAAGGAGGTGCAGAATATAGTCATGTGATGTATGCTCAAAGGCTGTGAGGCCAGGAGTATGCAAAAGAGTCCTGGGTGTATAGAACAGAGTAGTCCCAGGGAAGTGGGGTGGGTTACAGATCATGTAGGGTTTGGGGACTGTAGTAGGCTTTTACTCTGGCTGAAATGGGGAGCTTTGCAAGGTTTGAACAGAGGCACAACAAGGCCATTTTTAATTTTTATAGGCTGCTGTGTGGCAAGGGAGAAACAGGGAGGTTGATCAGAAGACTCTTGTATTAATCTTAGTGAGAGACGGTCATAATTCAGGCCAGAGCAGTAGCAGAGCAGGTGGTGAGAAGTGGTCAGACTCTAGATATATTTTGAATGTAGGGCCAGTAGTATTTGCTAAGTGATTAATATATGCTATGAGAAAAAGTCAAGGATGGTCCTAAGGTTTTTTTCTTGGAAGGCGAAGAGTTTTTATCAATTAAGATGTGGAAGTCTGCAGGTAGAACAGTGTTTGAGGGGGTAGGGAGGAAGCTTAGGAAGGTTAGTTTTTAACATGTTATATTTGAGAGAACACATACTCATTTTTTATCTTAAATAATCACTTCTTGATCTTTCTGTGGACCATAGCAAATTTTTGCTTTGTTGAGGTGAGGAAACCATTAAAAAGACAAAGTAATGGGACATCTGGGTTTGATGGAATCCCTTCTAAAATATAGCTGGTGAGGAACTCCTATTGTAGTACCATTCATTTTTACAATGCCAGCAAGATAAAATTTAATTAATTGCAGAGAAACCATGACCATAACAATCTTGTAAAATGTATAATACAGTGGTATGTGTATGTTTAATTTACATGTCTGTAGATTTGTTTCTTACCATTTTCACTGAATACTGTTTTTCAGGTTTATCCATTTTTGCTCTATGTACCTCTTGTATATAATTTATAGTTTCTAACTGCTGCATCATATTCTATATTATGCTCTTAATCTATTTTACTTAACATTTCCCCTAGTGAAGGACCCCCAGGTTGCCTCCAACCTTCCATTGTCCCAGCAGCACTGCAGTGAACATCCATAGAGACATGTGGGAAGCTTTTACTAGGGTGTATACCCAAGAGTGGGATTGCTGGATGTTACAGCATATGCGTGTTTGGTACTGATATGCCCTGCCATTGCATTCTCCAGAGTGGCTGCCTATGACTGTTTAACTTCTCATCAGTAATACATGACTATGCCCTTATATCTCACTACTAGACTGTTTTAAGCACTATATATGTTATGTATATTTCAAATTTATTTATTTATTTATATTTTTAAATGTTTTTATATACTTATGTATGTATTTATTTATTTATTTGACAGAGAGAGAGAGAGAGAGCAAGAGAGCACAAGTAGGGGGAGCTGCAGAGGGAGAGGGAGAAGCAGATTCTCCGATGAGCAGAGAGTTGATGTGGGGCCCAATCCCTGGGGTCATGACCCGAGCTGAAGGCAGACACATAACTGACTGAGCCACCCAGGTGTCCCAGTTACAAATCTTATAATCAAGTTTTCTATGACTTTTTGATGGACCATTTGGATCTGTAAACTTTTTGCCAAATACTGTCTTTATTAATTGTAGAGTTTTGTACCTTTGGTTGATATGTTTTTCCCATTTGTGTTTATTGCCATTATTATTTTGTTTAGAGTCATTTTTGCTGTTTTTCGTGTTTTGTATCTGTCATACTTTCCCTCTTCCTTTCCTTTCTTCTCTTCCACTGAATGGATCTGCTGTTTAAGCATTTAAAAATTTTATTTCATTCTTTTTGTTACTACTTACTAAGATCCATACTTATATTTATGTTTCTTGATCAATTATTAAGCTTACCAATATTTGTTATCTTCTCCCTAATGATACACTTAACTTAGCCTATGATTGTCCCCTCTCTAGACTCACACAGCCACCAGGGAAATTTATAAGCAGCTCTTTTGTCTGTGAGATGTACAGGAAGGAGCGATATCTGAGTGTTGGTTTGGCTGGGCTGCCCCTCTGACCAGGAGCCAGTGCAGCTGTTGGCTTCTAGGGTGAACAGAGAGATGATCACTAGAAACACATACTGGCTGACCTGGCCCAGCAGGAGCAGAAACCACAGAGGCAGCAAAGCCAACAATGCATGTGGTGACCAGAGAGGCCAATGAACTGGGTCTCCTGGGTTTCCCTTTTTAATAATCGATGCAAAAGTATTAAATTTATCTCCTTCCTGGACAGTTGTCTGTCCTACTTCTTAAGAGCATATACTGTGACAGCCGTCTCCCTCTCCATGGGCCAGGGGACACTACCTTTGTGACTCAAGAGTCCACTGGTGTGTAATCGTACTTTCTGAGACCTGAGTCTCATTGAGCCCTTTAAATATAAGCTTAGTCTCTAGTAGGGCACCTTGCTAATACTCTCCCACCAGTAAATTTTTTACTGCTTAAGTGGAGTAAAAAAAGTTCCCAAATGCCCTAGACTCCTCTCTTTGCTTCACCTTTCACATTCAGGTAATATGTACAGGTCTTGTAGGCTTTTCTGCCAAAATGTGTACACAGTTGTACAAGTGCACTGCTTTGATCCTCACTCAGGTCACTGTTATCTTTTATCTGAACTATGCAGTTTGTCTTCAGGGTCCCTTCTGCTGTTGCTCTTGTAGGGTCCCTTCTCAGAAAGTAGTGAGACATGTTTTAAAACTCAGACCAGAACTTGTCACTTTCCTACTAGAAGCCTGTGGTGATTTACTATTGCATTTAGAATGAAATGCAAACTCTTTACAAGGCCTGTAAAGTCCTATATAATCTGCTCCCTGCTTACTCTTCCAAACTCAGCTTATGTTACTGTTTTTCCTCACTCACTAGGCTATAGCCACATTGGGTTCTTTTTGAGTACACCAAGTTTGTTTGTTCCTTTCTTAGGGGCTTTGCACAGACACTTCTCTTTGCCTGGAATATGCTGCTCCAGATCCTCACTGGGCTGGGTCCTACTTGTCATTTAAGTTCAGCTAGAATATCACCTTAGTAGAGCTTTCAGTGATACCCAGCTGGAAGAAGCACTGTGCATCTTGCCTCTCTCTCTCTCTCTCTCTTTCTCTCTCTCTCTCTCTCTCACACACACACACACACACACACGCACACACACATAGATACTCACACACACTATCATTCTCAATCATATCACTTATTTTTTTGTTGCCCTTCCACTTTTGAAATCTCATTTATTTATTTGTTTACCTGTTTATGTCTACATTGCCTACCTCCACCAGAAAGTAAACTCCACAAGGGCAGGAATTTTATTTAGTTCCCTGGTACATGATAGATTCTCATTTAATTTTGTTGAATGAGTAGACGGATGGATAGATGCCTGGGTGGGGGATAGACAGGAGTATTTCCTACCCCACATGCCACCAAATGCAAAAGAGGACTTGACTGAGAATCCACAACCCCATTAAGAGCTCTTTTCCATCCTGAACAATTCTTAAATTTCTTTAGCAAATGCTTGTCTGTTTATAGATTAGGCAGGATTTCATTTCTGTTGATCTCTCCAGTAGGTATGAGAAGAACTCCTCAGCCCAGCTGTTCTGTGGCTAGGTGTTCAGTTACGTGTGGTTACTGCCCAAGAACCCACTCTTGCTCGCTGTCTCTGCCAACTCCAAATGTGGAGCCTTCTTTCTCTGCTGTGGTTTAATCAAGTCTCATTTGTAGTTTGTCTTAGGGAAATGTGTTAAAATTCCTCCCTCAGTGGCTCTGCCAGCCATTCCTCCTATCCCTTTTCTTATTTTCATCACAAGTATAGATTTGACTCCTTTTGTACCACTTCCCTATCATTTTAATAGGTTTGTGGGAGGGAGAGGAGATAGACCTATTTGTTCAGTTTTTCATCTCAGTTTGTAAGTACTTTGCCTGAGTTTTTTTTACCACAGTGATGTGGGATGCATAAAGGCTTCTTATGTAGACTTGGAGTTGATGTGTTAATACATAACTCTGTCTGGTATTCTCATACATCCCTGATTTCAAAAAGGGAAATTTATTTAGACCTTTCTCTAAAGAGTAAGAGTTCATTTTATGCTATTGCATCTGAGCCTATGTCCCTTTCACAAACATAGAAGTGTTACTCTTGTCTGGTGTAATTTCTTTTTTCTACCTTGCCCTCTATTCTTCAGTAATAGAAACACTCACGTCCAAATGCTCTCTGGGTTTAATTTAATGGGTTTTGGTAGAACAACCTCAGTGGACTGTAGGTCCAATTTTAGAGATTTAAGAGATAGAGTTGAAAGAAGTTGGAGATTTATTGGATAAATTTCTTCTGTTTTTGTTTTTACTTTCAGGGTGCTGGTTGTAGTGTGAGGGAGAGAGCATGAGCATACAGGAAAAATCATGGATGACTTTGGAATTTCTAGCTTGGGAAACTGGAGAGGCAATGGTACCATCATGGGGATTGAGATTGTAGTATAAGTACCTGGTTTGGGGGAGGTAGGGAGGATAGGAGGAATTTAGATATGCTACTTTTGCAGTACCTGCAGATCATCAAAATAGAATTATTTAGTAGGTGGGGTGATATACAGACCTTCAGCTCAGGAGAGAGACCCAGGCTGGAGGAAGTCCCAGGAATGATCAGCATGGAAAGTCATTAAGATCTTGAATGAAGATGAGGTCATCTAGGGAGAAGTGAATAAAGCTTAAAGGAAAAAAAAAAAAAGGATTGGAGGGCAGTGCAGAATAGGTTGATCAAAGGAGACTTGAAAAGAAGTGACCAGTGAAGTAGATAGAAAATCTAGGAGAACATTCTATTATGAAAACCATAAAGAAAGGAAAATGAATCTGAGATCAGAACAATTCTTAGCATAGTACTTGTCACACATTACATATTCAGTGAATATTTATCATGGAGAAAATATTTGTTACATTTTGCTCCAAAGAGGTGGTTGGTAATTTGAGTAAAGCAAGATCAGTGGGATGTAAAAGCTATAAAATAGATTGCATTGCATTGTCTCCTGATTATGAGGTAGTGTGTCTGCTGGAAATGACTCTTTCAATAGGCATATATATAAAAGGAAAAGAAAGAGGTGATTATAACTAGAAAGGACCATGTAAGCAGTAGAAGACCCGAGCATGTTCAGATGTTGATGGAAAAAGACTGAGAAGAAAGGGAGTTGAACATATATACAAGATAGACGGCATCATTGATAGAGTGAAGTCCCCAGGAGCGCAGAGTGTTGCATTCCAGAGCACAGGAGGGAAAGAAGGTTCTAAAGGAGGGGTTCCATGTGTGGCTGGCAGGGATACACAGATCTGGATGCAGATGGGGGTTGTAGTAGAGAGATAGGGCTGAAGAATAGAAGGGGGTCCTTCCTGTTGACTGGTTTTCTTGATTGAATTAGATGACAAGATGTTCTGCTGAGAGTTAACTGGGAGGAGTGTGAAGGGAGTTGTGGAATGCCAGAGAGAAGTCACCAGGGAAATTTACTAGGTTTACTAGGCAGTTTCAGCCCAGCAGAAGTTGGAGATCATTATATTTTTGTTCTTCCAAACCTTACGGTTGTGTTCTTCAGCCTGAATATTGGGGCAGAAGTGGTAGACATCTGGTTTGACCCAAGGTCAGGTGTTGCTGGGTGAGTGAAGTGGACAGATAAGGAAGTCGGGAACTTGAGGGATTGTCAACGAAGTGGTAAGATGATGAGCCATGGGCTCTAGGTGGGAGAGAGGTGGGAGGGAGGGATGGAAGGTAACAAGGGAAGATGGATTCAGTGTTTCTAAAAACAAGGGTGTACTGAGGGCCTGCAAGGTGGTAATCCCAGTTCTAGGCACTCAGTACATAGTGGAGAACAAGACAGCCAACCATTACAGCTGCCGTGGAACAATTATTACTGGCGGGGGGACGTGGGTGGTAAGACAATCACAGACTGTGGTGAGCGCTATGATAAAAAAAAAAAAGGCTGATATGATAGAGGGTAACCAGGAGGCGCTGCAGAGGAGCATGTTACAGAAGAAGAGCTCATTCAGAGACCCTGAAACTGGAAAGAATTTGACAAGAATGAAAAGGAGTCCTGGGTGAGAGAAAGGAAGGTTGGAATGAGATGAACTGGAAAAGGCAGGCAGGAGCTTTGTCACTTCTTTCCTGCAGGGCTTTGCCGGAAATAGTAAGGAGTTCTGATTTACTGTTAAGTACAGTAGGAACCCATTAACATATGTAAAACAGGAAGGGTATAATCTCACTGATGTTTATAAGATTACTGGGTACATTGTTGAGAATGGAGGGTGAGGATGGGAATGGGGAGTCCAGGTAAGCAGTTATAATAGCAGTCTAGGCAAGACCTGATGAGGGGTTTAGAATTAGGAGTGGTCATGGAGAAATGAACGATTTTGAGATATATTTGGACCCAGAATCCATAGGGTATTACTAATGCAAATTTTATTGGCTCTACCTTTAAAATATATTTAGAATCCTATACTTCCTGCTGTGTCCACAGCCATCCCTTTGGTCTAAACCATCATTATCTCACACTTGGATTATAATAGCCTTCCAGCTGGCGTCCTGATTTCACTCTTGTCCCCTTGCATCTACTTTCCACAGAGCAGCTAGAATGAGCCATTTAAAACATAAGTTAGATCATGTCATTCTTTGGCTTCAGACCTTCCATTCCTCTCTTATCTCAGAATTTAAACTCTAAAAGTAGCCTACAAGGCCCTCCATATTAGCCCTCATTTCTGCTCTGGGTTCACTGTGCTCCAGCCACACTGGCCTTCTTGCTGTTTGTTGAACATGCCTGACTGACTCACTCTCACCTCAGGATCTTCACACTTGCTGGAATCTATCCCCAGGAATGCTTCTTTTCCAGACACACTTATGACTAGCTCCCTTGCCTGCTTCATTTTCTTATTAAATGTCACCTTCGCACTCCCACCTTTCCTGCCCTGCCTTCACTGACTACTGTTTTTAAAATAGCTTCTTCCTGCCATTCCCTTCCCTACCTTATTTATTCTCCTTAGAACTTACCACCACCTGACAGCCTCTCTATATATTTATTTGCTTATTTTCTGTCTCCACTAGAATGTCACTTTCAGGAAAGCAAGAATTTCTTTTTTTAAAGATTTTATTTATTCATTTGAGACACAGAGAGAGAGAGAGAGAGAGAGAGAGAGAGAGCATGAGCAGGGGGGAGGGAGAGGGAGAAGCAGGCTCCCCGCGGAGCCAGGAGCCAGACGTGGGGCTCGATCCCAGGACCCTAGGATCATGACCTGACCCAAAGGGAGACGCTTAACCATCTGTGCCACCCCAGCGCCCCAGGAAAGCAAGAATTTTTTTAAAAAAATTATTTAAATTCAATTTAGTTAACATATACTGTATTATTAGTTTCAGAGGTAGAATTTAGTGATTCATCATTTGCATATAACACCCTGTGCTCATTATATCAAGTGCCCTCCTTAATGCCCATCACCCAGTTACCCCATTCCCCCACCCATCTCCCCTCCAGCAGCCCTCAGTTTGTTTCCTAGAGTTCAGCATCTCTAATGGTTAGGAAAGCAAGACTTTTTGTATCTGTTTACTGATGTATTCCAGTAGAACAGTGTGTCTGTCACATAATAGCTTCTCAATAACTAATTGAAAAATGAATTGCTGAATATATTGGGTATGGAAAGAAAGAAATTGTATACTCAATACGACATGGTATGAGTCCATGGATTTTTAGCCAGAGCAGCTTGGTGATGGTTGGAAAGGGAGATGACTAGGAGAGAAACAGATTTTAGAGGTGTGCAGGGATTCTGTTTTGGAATGTTAAGTTTGAGGTGCCTATTTTACCTCCAGGTGAAAATATCAGGAAGACAGTTCAATGTGTGTCTAGAACTCAAGGACGAGGAGTTTGAGATCTCTCTCTCTCTCTCTCTATATATATATAGAGAGAGAGAGAATATATATATAGGATCCAGTACACACACACACACACACACACGATTTCAGGCTGTGGTGTTGAGTGAGATTTTATATGTAGAGACGTAGATAGAGAAGAAAGAAGTTTAAGAAGTGAGCCCTGGTGGTCTTTAACATTGACAGGTGAGGTAGAAGAGAAGCATCCAGTGGAGCATCTGGGAAGGGAGGAGGAAAACCAGGAGAGTGTGATATCATAGAATCTAAAAGAAGAAAAACATTTCAGAGTAATAGGAGTGTCCTGAGAAAGATAAGGACAGACAGTAAGTGAATAGGGTAAGGCACTAGTTGTCTTAGTAAAATTAAAGAGGAAGTTGAGTGTGAGCAATGGTGTAAGATAACTGGAGGTCAGTACGTTATGGTCAGAGTTGCATATTTCATATGGGACATATATGTCTAGATGTCAAGGTCTGGAGTTTGGCTATGATCTTGGGTTACCTAATGCAGTGGAGGGATAATCTTTTGCTCTGAGACAGTAAAACAATTGAGAGTCTAGCGTAGTAGAATGGAGCTTTTACATGGACTATTAAAAGTAAGAATATACAGGGACACCTGGATGGCTCAGTCAGTTAAGCATCCGATTCTTGATTTTTGGCTCAGGTCATGATCTCAGGGTCATGAGATGGAACCCTGCATTGGACTCCACAGTCAGTTGGGAGTCTGTATGAGAGTCTCTCTCTCTCCCGTTCCCTCTGCTCCTCCTCATGCAGTCAAATAAATAAATAAATAAATTTTGGGGGGGGGGAAAAGTAAGAATAGGTAGCCAAGTGACCAAATCTTTAGTGTATGAGGGTCTTTTACCTGATAGAAAACATGACTGAAGGATGGTGGCAAGTGCTGGAGCATTATGACATGAGCTTCAGAAGAGCAGGAACTGCTACCCAAGGGCAGGACTGAGCAGTAATGGTCTAGATGTGCTTTGGGGAACTAGGAGAAGCCAGCCTTACATCCTTCCAGGTAGACACAAGTTTGGTGGGGGAAATTAACAGCTACAAGAGAAGCAGTGAACTCAGTTTCATGTTGCATAAATGGTTCGTGGATGTGTCCAGGAATTTGTATATCATGGACTCAGGTTCCAGCAGGATAGACTGGAAAGACTTGGGGAGGAAAAGGAGCACCAGAAGGCAGAGTGATGACAGAGCAGTGTGGGGATTAATGTCAAAGGTTGAGGTATTGACCTTCTGCCCATTGCTATAAAAGAATCTTTCATAATACTTAACTTTCAGCATGACCCTGCTGTGAGATGCCTGCCAGGGCGAGTATTTGTTAACTGTGCCCCAGATAACCAAATGAGTTAATCTCCTGAATAGGGTTATTTACCATGACCCATGTGAATGTGGAAGGGTGTGTGCCAAACATAGTTATTGTGGTTTTGGCATAAAAAGTTCTTTCTGACAGTAATTGTTGGCTGATATGTTCAGTTGCTCGTTGAGGCCACTCCTGGAACAGGAGAGCAATGCCATGTCATCACAGAGGGAAGGATGCTTATCGTCCTGTTTTCCGTTCCTGGGCCTGCTTCCAAGCCATTTGAAATATGCATTAAATTGTTAAGATTTGTTCATGATCTCCAGGCCAGGGTATAGCCCTATTTAAATCTGTTTAAGATGATAAAGAAAATGTTTTACTCAAACTGTTACCTGTCAGTTTTGAGGAGGGTACAAATCATTCTTTCCCCCCAAACAGGATAAGGCTGACTTCTTCCCTGCCCTGGTCTCCAACTTCACCCTTGCGGAAATTTTACACACACACGATAACATAGATAATACAATGGTGCTATCAGACCCTTGCTTTTGGAAAGGAAGGTTCCTAGATGTCTTGAAGTGAGGCAAAGAATTGCCACTGAGGAGAGTAGAGGTTGAAGAAGAGAATCTTCTTAAAGAACATTCCTAAATTCTGACCAGAGTTATGCTTGCTTTATCCTTATCTGACTGAGGATCAAATGGAAGAGGGCCTTTCATACTGAAAATATTTTTGTTAGGATCTGTATAAATGCAAAGCTTGTCTTGTTCACTAGAAAATTTAAGGAAGATTTCTCTTCTGGGAATGAGTGGAGTGTAATTTTGATGAGAAAAGTAGATAAGTATGTAGGTAGCCTTCTAGCCCTCTGAGTCATTACAGAGCTGCCATCGGATGATTTGCATCATGCCTACAACTGTTATTTCTCTCCTCAGTTAATCGGTGATGCGTGTATTTGCATCATGTGCTCAGTTCCATGAAGAACTAATTAACTGGTGATGTCATTGTCCATACAGGTCATGTATTGATCATGTCACTTTTCAATAGATGCTGCTTAATATTTTCCTTTAGATTAGCTCTGAAAATGACATTTTCTATTAATATTGGTTTAAGCCTCTCACGAGTGCATTTTATAGTGGTCTGTGTAAATGGAACTCTCAGGGGTCTCTCAGGACTCTGGTAAACAATTCCTTCTTTCCTTCATGGCCCTTAGTATCAGTAAGAATCACTGACTAGATAATAGCCATGCAATACAGAGTGTCTTTTCTATTTTCTGTTTATGCCTTTATTTGAAACTGTAATTAAATAATGTCAAACTTACAAATATAACAAAATAGTATTTGCTGTTTGAATATAATACAGGCCAAATCCTATAAACTTTAATTAAGTCAAGCTTGCATTGACCTCAGTAGGAATCTGGTTGAGGATCTCTTTTAATTACCTCTGCCTTAAAATATGTAAGAATTTTCACATTGCTTTTCTCAGTCCTAGAACAATGCATGGATAGCTAAACTAATAAAATGTTTAAATAGATACAAATCAAACTTGAAAGGTTTAAACTGTTGTTTTCATCCTGTAAATCAGCTGAGAAAAAGCATACAGACTGTAGTTCTAAATTATGTCCATAGAGTATTTTCAAATTCAGTGAATTAACTCTTTCTTTTTTTTTTCTATTTGAGCTCGTAAATGTTAACCTCAGAAGTGCCTCAGATTCTTCCATTGAAATAAACTTGAACTGACAATAGCCAGATGATGTAAAATTGAAACTGAAATTCTATCCTTGGCCCATCCCATGTTCTTCCCCTTAGGTATTAGAAGAATCACAGGAGAGTTAGTGTTTTCATTGTACGTGAACTGTAATATTTGGGCAAAGCAGGGCATATAAATTTCTGACTGCCAGGAGAAAGCAATTACCAGCATGGAAAAGATAACTGGCAATAAATAAACAGAACTGCTAGATAGTGAGTGAGTTTAAAGATTTATTTAGAATGACTTAGCTTATAGAAAACAGGCCTTTGGGCGCCTGGGTGGCTCAGTTGGTTGAGCGACTGCCTTCGGCTCAGGTCATGATCCCAGAGTCCCGGGATCGAGTCCCGCATTGGGGGGGGGGGGGGGGTCCCTGCTCAGCGGGGAGTCTACTTCTCCCTCTGACCCTCCCCCATCTCGTGCTCTCTCTCCCTCTCTCAAATAAATAAATAAATAAAATTAAAAAATATTAAAAAATAAAACAGGCCTTTATATTTATCATATGCCTTCATTAAAGTTTCTTAATAGAAAGGCTAATTACACCAGCAAGCCATTTTTTGTACAGTATTTTAAAATAAAGAAATAGGGATATTGCACAACTAAAACCACGGACAAAACTAGTCACTCATAGCAAAACAAACAAATAGCACTTTGACAATGCAGTATACCTGGGTAATCATTACCTAAGGATAACGGCTCCCATTTGTCAAGCTCCCATATTGTGTCCTAGTGCGCTGTAAACTAAATGTTATCCTGGTCTTGCAGATGAGAAAAATCAGCTCACTTGGTGCTAAGAAACTCCACTGTCCCTGGATGGGAACCCCAAACTATCTGATTCCAAAGGTGGTGGTACTCTTGACTTCTGTAATGTGCCACCTCTCCCACAATGAACCCTCTCCGGCAGCCCCAATGCTGTGTCCAATGCCTTCTCTTTTATTTTGAAAACAATGTGCCATGGGAACCTTTGTGGTTCTGGAGAAGAAGCAAGAGGAAATTTTATGACAGAAGAGTTTTCTTAGAAAGTAGTCTCATCTAACTCTACCCCCACCCCCAGCCCCCACACTAAGGGTTAGAGAGGGAAGTAACTTACCTTACAGTCAGTTTAACTCTGAAGCATCCCTCAAGCTGAAATGATATGCTTCACACCACATCTGTCAGCGGACCTACTTTGGAATTCAGGTAAAGGAGAATTAAGAAGTGGGACTCTAAACTGTGGTTCATCTGAGATTGGATTATTATCTTGATATCATTATAGGATTCAAGTACAGTATATTAAAATCTATTAGATCACATTATTTTTTGAGGAAATTCTCTAAATGTTGTTTAGTCAGACATTGACTTTCTCTTAGATGCTATCAATACTTTAAGGAACTGGAGAGTCAACCCCCAAAGGGAAGAAGTGATTGTGCTTCAAAAGGCAACTAGAAAATAGAAAACAAAGTCTAACTGATGAAAATTGACCTGTTCATGACTTGAAGAAGTACAAGTGAAAAGGACAGCTCATGAACTTCCTATGTTTGAGGAAGCAACTTTAAAATATATATATATACACACACACATACACACATATCACACACATATAGAGAATAATAAAAAGAGCATCACTGCCCAGAATTAATTATAAGTAATAATAAATAGTAATTAATTAAAAATCTTGTCATCTGGGCGCCTGGGTGGCTCAGATGGTTAAGCGTCTGCCTTTGGCTCAGGTCATGATTCCAGGGTCCTGGGATCGAGTCCCGCATCGGGCTCCCTGCTCCTTGGGAGCCTGCTTCTCCCTCTGCCTCTCTCTCTCTCTCTCTGTCTCTCATGAATAAATAAATAAAAAGTTTAAAAAAAAAATCCTGTCATCTTTGTTCACCTTCTTTTCTGAAAAGAAATAAAAACATATAAAGCCGTAGCCCCCATGTGACCACCACTCACAGTTTGCCTCCCCTGAGGCACCAGCAACTCTGTTTCTTCAGTTTGCTCTCCATACATTTCCATAATGCGCACCCGTAAATGATATGGAGAATTGTGTGTGTTTAAAGATTAAATCATATGCTATATTGTACAGAGTATTTCTTCACTTAAAATTGTTTCATGTTTTTCTACATTGAGATATATTAGGCTTAATTCATTCCTTTTGCCTGCTGAACAGCATTTCGCCATATGCATCTACCCGCTCGATCCATCCATTCCACTGCTTAGGACAGTGCTTCCTGTCCTGTGTGAATATCACAGAATGCAACTGCTCAGAAACTTGTGTGAATGTTTTTTAGGGACCAGAGCTGGAAGCAGAAGTATTGGGTTGTAGAGTTGGCCTTTTTAAAAAAATTTTATTACAGTCTGCCACATCAGCTGTGTGTCAGAGATGTTATGTTTTCTAAATGTAATATCACCAGGAAACTCTTCTTATGAAGAGCTTTTATTTTTTTAAATGTATTCCTGTTAACCAGGAGTTCACAAACTGGAGCCTGAAGGCTAGATCTGGTCTCCTGCCCATTTCTGTAAGTAACTGCTTACTGCTGCCTTTATGCTACGTGTCAGCGTTGAGCAGTTGCAAGAGAGACATGTGGCTCACAGAGCCCAAGACATTAACTCTTTGGCTTTTTACAGAAAAAATTTGTTGGCCCCTGTACTAATAGTGTTACCTACTATCAATCTGTTTACTTTTTAATTTTCTTTTTGAGTGATCTAATATTCAGCCACATAAATTGATAAATAAGATGATTTTACAGTGTGATAGAAATAGTGGGAAACAGGGATGTGAGTGGGATGCTGACATTAAACAGAGTGGTAGGGAAAGTCTGAGAGAATGCTGTGTGAGCTGGGACCCAGGAGGTGAGGCATGCACGACTCAGAGAGGTTAAGTAGTTTGTGCAATGTCACATGGGAAGTAAGTGGTAAGAGTGAGTTTTGAGCTCAGGAATAACTCCACATTTGGGGCTCCTTCCTCTGTAATACAGCTGTCGTCTTATATTCGTGTAAACACAGAACAAAGCAGGTAGGTAAGTGTAGCAGAGAAGCATAAGCAAAATGGTTTCATTCTCCTGGACTTGGCAGGCCAGAGACTGGGGTTCTGATGTGTTGAAATTTGGAATCGGTACTGATGACTGGGTTTGAATCATAGTCCCAGCACTCACTTTGGCTAAATTACGTAAATCTGCAGCCTTCATTGTTTTTTGGTGGGGCGAGGATGGGAGGGAGCTCATCTGTAAACTGAGGAGGGTGTTTGGATGATCTCCACGGGCTCTTCTGGCTCTCACTGTGACTTGAGGAGGTGGCATTTGATCTGGGCTTTGGAGGGTGGGGTGATTTTGACAGGCTGCCTTGTAAATGACAGGAAAAGGTATTCCAGGTGGTGAGGACAGTTTGAGCAAAAACACAGTGGCTAGTAACTGTAGAAAGAATTCTGAGAATGGTGTACAGTGGTCTGATCTGACAAGGCTAGAGTTTAATCCTGTAGAAGACAGGAGAGGCAAGATGCATCTGGCACTGAGCTGGGGAGGGTCTGGAAATCATGCTTAGGAGCTGGGGACGTTTTCCTTGGAATTACGGGATTTGAAAGATCTTGGCCTTTTTTTGAGCATCTCTGTCCATTGACTGGCCTTTGTCTATATGAACAGTTCTAGTGATGAAGACTTCTGTAGACCTTCTATTACATTTTCAGACAGCTCTAAGTGTAAACTAATACTTCATTATATTGAGTCATAACATGAGTTCTAAACTATACCCTTTCCAAGGTGTAGATAAAGTCATTAGAAGATTTTAAATGGTGAGGAACATGTTCAGGGATATGTAAGCCAAGGGCCTGAAGTAATCCTTTTGTAGCACACATATAATACGTACCTCGAAGGTAGAGATAACTATTAAAAGCCTTTAGAAAGCATTCCATTCATGAGATATGTATTGAGCATTTATTTTGGATCAGTCAGTGACCAAGAATCTGGTGATAAGCCAGAATTCCTATTCTCACATTCTTCCCAGGCTCATGGGGAAGATGGACCAGTAGACCGTTGTGACAAGGACTCTGGGATTTTGGGGCAGGAGTACTTAACCTGGCAGATAAGAGGCAAGGAGTCAAAGGGCAGGTGAGGGTTTCTGGAAGTTGAGGAGCTGTCCAGATTGATCAAGGAGGCGGAGAGGAGAGGACCGCAGGGATAGGGAGCGTAGAGATAGAAATGTGAATGAATGTGACGTATTTAAGGAACTAAAAGCTATTTTACGGTGGGAGCATGGTGTGTGTGTAGGGAAGTAGCTAGGAATGAGGCTGGCATAGTGGACTGAGACTGTCATGAGGGGCTGTGTTTGCCATGCTAAGAATTTTATATTCTGAATTTGATGAGAAGCCAATATATTTTTTTCCAGTCTCTCTCTCTCTCTCTATATATATATTTTTTTTTTGAGAGAGAGAGAGAGAAAGAGAGTGGGGGAGGGGGCAGAGGGAAAGAGAAAGTCTTAAGCAGACTCCATGTCCAGCATGGAGCTCGACGTGGGGCTCAGTCTCAGGACCCTGAGATCATGACCTGAGCTGAAATCAAGAGTTCGATGCCTAACCGACTGAGCTGCCCCGGCACCCCTCCAATATATTTTTTAATTGAAGTATAAATGACATATAATATCCTAAGAGTCTCAGGTATATATTCTAGTGATTCAGTATTTTATACTGAATGAAATGATCCCCGTGATAAGTTGTTACCCTCTGTCATCATATGAAGTTATTACAATATTATTGACTCTACTACCTATGCTATATATTACATCCCCATGACTTACTTATTTTATAACTGGAAGTTTCTACCTCTTAATCACCTTCACCTTTTTCTCCCACCTCCCAACCCTTCCCCACTCTGATAGCCAACAGTTTACTTCCTATATCTATGAGTCTGTTTCTGTTTCATTTAGTTCATTTGTTTTGTTTTTTAGATTCCACATATAAATGAGATCATAGAGTATTTGTCTTTCTCTGACTTACGTATTTCACTTAGCATGATATTCTCTAAGTCTATGCATGTTGTTGCAAATGGTAAGATTTCATTCTTTTTATAGCTGAGTAATACCGTCTTTATCCATTCATCTATTGATGGACACTGAGTTGCTTCCATATCTTAGCTATTGTAAACAATGCTGCAATGAACATAAGCGTGCATATATCTCTTTGGGTTAATATTTTTACCTTCTTCAGATAAATGCCCAGAAGTAGAATTGTTGGAACATATGGTAGTTCTGTGTTTAGTTTTTTTCCATACTGTTTTCTGTAGTGACTATACCAGTTTACATTCCTACCAACAGTACATAAGGGTTCCCTTTTTCCCACATCTTCACCAAAACATGTTATTTTTTGTCTTTTTGATAATAGCCAATCTGACAGGTGTGAGGTGATATCTCATGGTGGTTTTGATTTGCATTTCCCTGATGATGAGTGATGCTGAGCATCTTTTCATGTGCCTGCTGGCCATCTGTAGGTCTTCTTTGGAAAATTTCTGTTCATATTCTGTGCTCATTTTTAAAGTGGGTTACTTTTTTTTATATTAAAAGTCAGTATTCTTTTTATTGTATTTCCTTATCCACTTTATTATTTTTTAAAATTTTAATTCCAGTATAGTTAATATATACTGTTATATTAGTTTCAGGTGTACAATATAGTGATTCATCAATTCTATACATTACTCAGTGTTCATCATGTTGAGTGTACTCTCTCTTTTTTTTCAAAGATTTTATTTATTTATTTGACAGAGAGAGAGTGAGCACACAAGCAGGGGGAGCAGCAAGGGAGAGAAAGAAGCAGGCTTTCTGCTGAGCAGGGAGCCCGATGCGGGGCTCGATCCTAGGACCCCGGGATTGTGACCTGAGTCGAAGGCAGACACTTAACCGACTATGCCACCCAGTCACCCCCATGTTGAGTGTACTCTTAATCCCCATCACCTATTTCACCCCCTGCCACCTCCCCTCTGGCAACCATCAGTTTGTTCTCTATAGTTAAGAGTCTATTTTTGGTTTGTCTCTTTTTCCCTTGGTTCATTTGTTTTGTTTCTTAAATTCCACATATGAGTGAAATCATATGGTATTTGTCTTTCTCTGACTTATTTCACTTAGCATTATACTTTCTAGATCCATCCATGTTGTTACAAATGGCAAGATTTCATTCTATTTTTACAGAGAAACCAATATCCTTAAAAGTAGTTTTTCCTCCCCAATTTATAGAATGTACATATACATTCCTTTAAAAAATATTAGAACATATGGAAAATATGAAGAAATAAAAATCATCTTTAATCTCAGTAACCATAGATAACCAATTTTAAAACATTTTGCCATATTTCTAACCAAGTATGGTTCTATGCATAGACACAGAAGAAAAACATGATCTTATTGCAAAATAGAGTTTGTATACTGCTTTTTCTTTTGTAATGCTGTGTGTCAGCATTTTCTAGGCTGTGTTGTTAAAAATTATTTGATTACTTAACTATTAATGTTGACATATAGTAGCCCAAAAGATGACTGTGTCTACTTGAATGCCTCATCATGGGTTAAATTTTAATTTGCTTGCATTTTTCACTATCTTTTTTAAAGATTTATTTATTTGAGAGAGAGAGAGCGAGAGCGCACAAGCAGTGGGGGGGAGGGGCAGAGGGAGAAAGAGTGAGAATCTTAAGCAGACTGCAGGCTGAAGGGGAAGCCCCACACCAGGCTTGATCCCACAACCCCAAGATCGTGACCTGAGCCGAAATCAAGAGTTGGCCGCTTTAACTGACTGAGCCACCCAGGCACCCTGCCTTTTTCACTCTTATAAATAATGTTATGATAAACAGACTTGTTTGTAAATTTGTATTCATATCTGCCTATTTCCTTGGGGCCATGTCCATGGTTGCCTCTTAAGCAGGAGTGTGATGGACTCACGAATGTATATTTGAAAAGCTATTCTGGTAAAGAAGATGTGGTATATATATATACAGCGGAATATTATACAGCCATCAAAAAACCGAAATCTTGCCATTTGCAATGATGTGGATGGAACTAGAGGGTATTATGCTGAGCGAAATAAGTCAAGCAGAGAAAGACAAGTATCATATGATCTCACTGATATGAGGAATTTGAGAAACAAGACAGAGGACCATAGGGGAAGGGAGGAAAAAATGAAACAAGATGAAACCAGAGAGGGAGACAAACCATAAGAGACTCTTAATCTCAGGAAACAAACTGAGGGTTGCTGGAGTGCTGGGGGGTGGGAGGAGAGATGGGGTGGCTGGGTGATGGACATTGGGAAGGGTATGTGCTATGGTGAGCTCTGTGAATTTTGTAAGACCGATGAATCACAGACCTGTACCTCTGAAACAAATAATACATTATATGTTAAAAAAAAAAAAAAAGATAGTAGGAAGGGAAAAATGAAGGGGGCGAAATCAGAGGGGGAGACGAACCATGAGAGACTATGGACTCTGAGAAACAAACTGAGGGTTTTAGAGGGGAGGGGGGTGGGGGGATGGGTTAGCCTGGTGATGGGTATTAAGGAGGGCACGTACTGCATGGAGCACTGGGTGTTATATGCAAACAATGAGTCATGGAACACTACATCAAAAACTAATGATGTAATGTATGGGGACTAACATAACATAATAAATTTTTAAAAGGAAAGAAGGAAGAAAGAGAGAAAGAAGAAAGAAAGAAAGAAAGAGAAAGGAAGAAAGAAAGAAGAAAGAAAGAAAAGCCATTCTGACAGTGGTGTGAAGGGTGGATTGGAAAAAGGTGATCCCGCGGCAAGCAGAGAAGAGATGCCGTTTGGGCAATTTAGGCCAAATATAAGGGTATAAACTAAGTCATTGGCAGCAAGGTCAGAGAAAAGAGGACATGCTAAGATTCTTAAGGTGTTTGCTTGTTTGTTGTTTGTTTGTATAACAGAGCTCTCTGGGAACTTGCTGAAAGCTATTAGCATTTTGTACATATTAGTTTAAGAGTTTAGGGACTTCTAAGGTGGCTTTAGTTAGGAGGGCAAAGAGTTTACAGGTATCAGTGGCTCTCTTCTCCAATTTGAAGGGTTGGCTTGGGGAGGAGGAATTTATGAGACCAGTGTTAGATGCATCAGGTAAAACTGTCAAGGAGATAGTTTACAAATTGATTTAGTAGCTTAGGAGAGAGGTCAGAGCAGGAGTGAGGATGTGGGAGCCTCTTCACAAAGGGGTGATATTGAGACCCTGGACACAAGAGCAGTCCTGGGTATCAGGGTGCTTATGAGAAGAGTACTGAACATAACCAGGGAGGCTACTTACTCCTAAGTAGGAGACCTGGGGGAAACTAGAGAAGGAGTGAGGAACTATGTACAGAGAATCCAGAAGAGAATGATGTTGAGGAAGCCAAAAGAGACATGAGTTTCAAGGAACAAGTCATCAAACTGTCAAATGTTGCAGAGGTCAAGCAAGGAAAGGACTGGAGGGTTTCCAGAGCAGTTTCAGTCACCTGTGAATGTGGGATGAGCAGATTCTGAGGAAGCCAGATTGCAGCCATGCGGTGAGAAAAGAAGGGAGCCAAGGGAGGCGAGTGTGCAGGGCTTGTTTCAAAGAGAGCTTGTTGTGAGGGGCTGGGGAGTGCAAGGTGATGTCTGGAGTGAGATGGGGCATTGGGGGTTCGCTTTTCCTTGCTTCTGTTGAAACAAGGAAAGCTAGATTTCCACATTGTCATATGACTTTGATTAGTTCTCTAACATTTGCTGTTTGCCATGTTTAAAATCTTTTTGTTGGTGATTATGTTTTTAGACACTGTATAGTCTCTCCAAGCTTCCAATGGAAGCACTGCTGCCCAAACTGCTAGCATCCTGCTTCCAGTTCTGCTGAAACAGGCCGAGACTCCTCATTGGCTCTTAGTTGGACTCCCCTCTCAGTGTTTAAGCTTCAGCATGTTAGTATTTGGAATTACAGTTTTAAAATTTCAGAATATGACTGAGGTCCTTGAAGTTTGACCTTTACCTGAAGAATTGGTCAAAAATGGTAAATGTTTAATGTTGCAGTTTAGAGAGTATCTTTATTGTGTTGCCAACTGCTGAATGACAGGGAGCTTTAATTCTAACAAACTCTAATTAGAAAGAGGAAAAAAAATCAAAGGGTTATGTCAACCAGAATCAAAGTGAACCAGAACAAGAAATAGTTTTATTGGTTACAGAACATCAACAATGTGTGGTATAGTCTTATTCACTTCTTTTACTAGCAATGAAAATACTGCAGGCTGTCCCTAGAGGGTTCAGACAGTCTTATTGAACACATAATCATTTTGATAGGTGTTTTTTTGCTGGTAATATGATGCTCTTTGGGGCTGTAGAAAATTATTTATTTTTAGAGATATGCTAAATGATTCTTGGCTTTAAAAAACAAGACAATGTGGCAAATGTTTCTAATGTAGGAAGAAGTGGATAGTCAAGGCAACATATCCACTGGTTTCTTACTTAACAGTGTGTTAGCCTATTTTTGAGTATTATTTTTCTCAGCACAGTTGCTTTAAAGATGTTGACATCAAAAAAGAGTTACCACTTTTAAAGAGGGCATTGTGTTGTAATAGAAAACAGTTACCCATATAAAAGATTAAATAAAGGACATATACATGTACATATACATCAGTGCATATATACGCATGTATATATACCATATATGTATATGATTTTGCTGTATGAAGAACCTGGTTATCTTTCTCTGAGATTTAACTTTGAAATTCTTGGTCCTTTCTTTCTTTGCTTTCCAGTGAAGTTCAATATTGTATCTTTTAACTCCCTTTGGACCCCTCCTGTTCCCCTTCTTGTCTAGAACCTTTAGGCCATTCCTTTAATCATTCTTTCCTCATTCTAGGCCACTCTCCTTGCTCCTCAACTTTCTTCTGAATCCATTTCAACCTGCCTAGGTTCAACCTCATTATCTGACATGTTTGCTGCTGTACCTGGGCTGGTGAGCCCTGCTAACTAAAACTTGACAAGCAAGCGAATTGTAGCCCCTGTGAATTCATGGTCCCAAATTTGCTAGCCCTCGAGGACGGCCTTTGCCATCCTAGATTGTTTCCCAAGCAGGTCTCTTCTTTATGGCTGTTCTGTACTTTCACCCCCATCTTCAGACTTCCTCCCTGTCACCTCTTCCCTCCATTTCAGAAAATGATCTTGACTCCTGTCTTTTTGAGGCCCTCATGCAGGAACTCCTAAACATCTTTCCTTTCTACCACTCTATCGGTACCTGCACATTTTCTCAACCCGTATTTTCCTGCCTTTTCTCCATAACTTTGTCACGAGGCTGCTCAAAAGAATAGTGCCTGCTTGCCTCCCTTTCTGTTCTCTGGCTTTCATCAAACTGCTCTTAATGAAGTAAAACTGTCAACGCCTATGAGATAGTGTTCAACTTTTACCTAATTTGCCTCTATCGTATTTTAGCATTACTGAGTGCTACCTCTAAGCATCTTCCTCAGTTTTTATGAAACCCCCTCTCTTTTGGATTTTCTTCCACGTTGGTTCTCACAAATTCAAAGTTGCCATTTTTCCAAAATAGCAGGAAGAGATTTGAGCGTTTAATTCTTTACAAAATAATAATTGGCATGAATGCTTAAAATTCAGTATAACCTAAAATTCAGTATTATCTAAAATTGTATTATACTTTTTTATCATATAAATGTATTACAATTCAGTACTTGTTATACTTTTAGAAAGTAGGAAATACATATTAATTATCCTTGATTTCTTCTTTCCTAGTTAATGAAGGAGTTCCCCTTGCTGAGCATGTTCAACATCCATGAAAACCTTTTAGAAGCTCTTCTGGAACTACAAGCGTATGCTGATGTTCAGGCAGTCTTAGCAAAGTATGATGGTAAGTTCTTGGGTATTTTTATCTACTTGAGTATTTTTTTCTTCTTGATGTATTTCAATGATTAGATCAGAAAGATCATTTCAAATAGTATAGGACTTTAACAACTACCCACTTACAGATTTTTTTACCTACAGTTTTATGATGGCATTTTATAAAATCTTAGAGTTTTATGGTTGGTCAGTGGGGGCCTGTGCCGCATGCCTCTCCTTCCCTCCCTTCTACTCTTCCTGTCAGCAAGAGTTAGGCATGCTTTGCTTTATTGCCCCCATTGTCAGGAATCACTCAGAACCTCTGCAGGCAACACGTATCTTGTGGGGACAGCCCCGATTGTTTGAGCTCCTGCTGTGACCCCACATGGGACGACTGTGACCACTACTGGTTGGTCATGTTGATCCTTTGAAGCAATATAGAACAGCTAGTAGCCCTTACTGCAGCCCCTGTGACAGTTCAGGAAATATTTGAAGATAAAAGAATGTGTCCTTCATCCCAGGTCTTCTCCTCATTAGCAGAATACCTCCCATTTCTGCACGCAAAGGGCTTTGAGGTCCCTTCGCCATTCAGGTTACTTACCCATGAGCTTTTTCATTTTGCCTGTTCTTAATAAACCAGAAAAATAAACTGACACATCTTAGAGATTTCAAAACTCTTGTGTTATATTGCCATTTTCTGTGAATTCACTATTTGATTAATTGCATAAGAGTTATCCACGTAATTCCCTGCCATGACCTAGCTCCTGGAATCTCTGCAGGATTATTATTCTACCTTATTTCATTTGTTTGGTTCTAAAATGGATGTTAGGGAGTGATTACTTTTATCACATGCTCATTTTTTGCTTTGTAAAGTATTTTTTTAGTAAGCATCTTCAGTACATTTAAAGAACTGTTCAGGTCAAAATTTCCAGGAATTCCTCAAACTAATAGAACGAACTATTTTATTTTAATGCACAGTTCTTCATAAGGGATCTGTGAAGCAGGCTGGAGTTGTTACCTCCTACAGTTGGGAAAACTGAGGCATTGGGAGACTTGGTTTTGTTTTGTTGTTAATTCTTGCTCAAATCAGTGGAAACTACAAGCCCTCAGCCAGTGATGGCATTTCTTGGCCTGTGCATACTTGGCCCTGTGTAACAAGATATATGCTACCTAGTATGGAACTGATTTTAGAAAGAGAGAAAAGTATTTGTGGCATACTTCATAGTAAACAAAATAAAGACTGTTTGGCCTTCATGTCAGCTCACTTTTGTTCTCTGTTTATTTGCTGGAATCTCACTATTCGGCTGACCTTGGGAATCTAAGCTATAAGACTACCTTATAAGCAAAATGCTCATACACTGAGGGTCTTTTGGTGCAAAAGGAACCCAGTCCCATGCACCTGGGTTTAGGTGGCCATGCACTTTTTCCAGATGCTACCCTGTAGCCGTCAATGCCATAGCAAGGTTCTGGTGTTATCATCCCTAATGCCGACCTATGCTCAACCTAGTACACCAAGGCTTAAGAAAATAGTTCTAACTGGTAGAGCCTTTGATGTCTCAAGTCTCATAAGGCTCCTTTCACAATGATCTCAGTTCATTACAGAAATCGTCAGCTTTGTGTTACAAGACTGATTGTAAAATAGAGAAATGAACTCATTTGGAGCTTTCTGTCATCTCTATCTATCCCATTGCACAGCCTCGGCTCCACAACAACCAAACACTGATTTATTAGATTCTGATAACATATGTTCACATTATTTGTTATAACAGCCCGTCACACCCTCCACTAAAACTTGGCTCACACTTTGCAAAATTCCTTTGTTGCGAATGGACAAACTCACCATACCAGGGCCCTTGTGTTGAGCTTTGTTTATGTTGTGTACCTGGCAACAGAGATGATGTTCTTATTCATTATTCATGGAAAAAGAGCCTCATTAGTGGCAGGACACATACTGTTGCTGAGATGCCTTGGTAGGAGTTTTGAGTTCAGCAGTTGTCAATAGACTGCAGATGACCTAACCTCGACTGAATTCTGGAGGGTGTTTTGGTGAGGACTTGGCTCAGGTCTGTGTCATTTACAGTAGAAATATAATGAAGTGGCTGCTGAAGTTACTGTTCTTGTAGACTGAGCCACAACCACACAAGACTATTAAAAAACATGCCTCTTGTTTCTCACCCCATACCATAAAATGGGCTCTTTCAAGTTCAGCCCCGCTGCTTTTCCTGGAGACCCAAAGGATCTTGACTGAGTTGTTGCCTCATTTTTCTGGCCCTGTGCAAGAAAGTGTGGGTGCTTTAGAGGGCTTGGAGTACAGACAGCAATTAGGGGCGCCCTGTTCCTCACCCTAGTTCAGATGTCATCAGTCTAATCCATGAGATGCTGGAGACAGCACTTTGAATTCTGACCTCCCCATCCCTCTTCACAGAGCCACACCCAAAGCAGCATGATTATATGTTATCTTTGCAAATTGGAATGCTCTGGTTGGGTAGCTAATTCTTGGGTGGTTTATGGGTACAGCGGTCCTTCTTTATTACTTTTGCTAGGTGGCCGAATTTTTTAAATAGTATGTTGGGAAGTGACACAGTGGGATTTGTGCTGCTTTCCTGACCTTTGCAAAAAGGGTTTAGAAATATGGCAAGGCAGGGGAGGCCAACATGTTCAAAGGAGGGAGGAAGGGAACATGTATCCCTTTGCCTCATTCTTTTTGTTCTTCACCTTTTAAAAAAATTTTTTTAGCTTTGAGTTTTAAAAGTGATATTCACAAACTCCTTTTACAGTGAAGCACCTGGGTCCCTAGTAGGATTACCAGTGAATTGGTCATACCTCCTTGTAATCTGTAGTTTAATTTTGATTTTGCCCTTGAGATCACTTCTCATGTTATGTTATTCCAGCCATTAGTCTGAAGTGCTGTCTTGCTATCCTCAGGAGTTTTCGTACTCTTTTTTCAATTTGCTAACCCACATTATGGGTGGGCATTTTTTATCCAGGTGGTTGGTCCTGCTTTTGGAGTCCTTCACGCAATGACTGAAATAACAGCAGCTACAACTAGCATTTATCGAGTTCTTATATTGTGTCAGGGTCAGACATGATTCTAAGCTCCACACGGATGAACTCATTCTTACCATAGGCATATGAGGCAGATACTATTATTAGCCCCATTTTATAGCTGTGGTAACTGGTACAGAGATAAGTTAAGTAACTTGTTCAAATGAAGAGCCTAAGATGCCAAAGTAAAGCCATGGAGATGTTATATTGTGAGAGAAAAGAGAGAAACTGAGGTCCGTCTTTGTTCAATAAGATGTGAATTCCATGAGGAAAGGAAAGCCGGAATCAAAACTGAGATGGTCTGACTCCAGGCCCGTGGTCTTAGCCATCATGCTTCCACTTTCTCTGCCGTTGGCAGTATTTTTTTTTTATTGTTTTTATTAACACCATTCTTGTTATTATTAGCTACAGTTTATCGAGAACCTACCATGTGCCAAGCATGTTATACACATTACCTGTAACTCTCAATAACCTTGCAAGGAGGTAGTTATTCCATTTTAGCAGATGCAGAAACTGAGGCTTGTGAGTTTAAGTAACTTTCAAGACCACATTCCTTGAAAACGGCAGAACTGGGATTCAAATCCAGGTCTCTCTGGCTCTAAAAGCCCATGTGTTTTCCATAAATGTAAGCCTTGCTGAATGACTTGCTCTGCCTCTCTCACTCCTTTTGGAAAGGCATGAGTTAGGTGGGCTGGAGCCGTGGTGCAGAATTTCAGTGATGCCAAATTGTCTTTTAAGATTCTTTTTTTTTTTTTTAAGATTTTATTTATTTATTTGACAGAGAGAGACACAGTGAGAGAGGGAACACAAGCAGGGGGAGTGGGAGAGGGAGAAGCAGGCTTCCCGTAGATCAGGGAGCCCGATGGGAGGCTCAGTCCCAGGATCCTGGGATCATGACCTGAGATGAAGGCAGATGCTTAATGACTGAGCCACCCAGGCGCCCCTTAAGATGACTTTTTAATCATTCCTTAAGAACCTGGTATATCTCTATTTGCTTATCTTTCTGAAACTCTCTTGAAAATATGGCTTTCTATTTTCAATCACCTTGTGCCTGATTTCTTTGCCACAAAAGGGATTTGATGTATGGTGTTGATTTAATTTGAGATTTATCATCTTTTTTTTTTCAGTCATACATTAGCTATAAACACAGAAATGTTTTTTAAGATCATTAAGTCATCAGAACCTTCTTTTGGAACCATTGAGAAAGTTGTTATAAGCTTTGGGTTGCCTTTCAAAGGAGCTTATAGGCCACCTAGGTTGAAAACTGACGTCTCAAAGATTAGGGTGGTAATGTGGAAAAGAATTCATGCATTTATTATTCATTATCATTTGTGCATTTCAACTTTAGAAGAATCTTCTAGAGCAAGTGAATGCGAGTATGATTGCTACCAGATACCTTTGGGAGCATCTAGTTTGGTCTGGTCTCTAGTTAGTGATCCCTTGGGGACACCAGGGGCTGCCACCCCGGTGCCAGCCTGCTGAGATCAAGGGCCAGGTCTGCCTTTCACCAGCTGACTGAACTTCAGCATATTACTTAACCTTCTAAGCCTCGGTTTCTTTCTCTGGAAATGGAATCAAGGCTTAGAAAGGCTAAGTAACTTGCTCAAGATCACACAGCTGGGAATTTGTCATGAGGATTACTGTAGTTAATCCATGTTAAATGTTTAGAACAGCGTGGGGTACACATTAAGCATTCAGTAACTCTCAGCCATTATAAAAAGCCAACATTACTCCTGAACTTCACCACTGTTCTCAATCCATTTTGTTCAAAAGGAAAACCAGATATAAAATGTCAGTTAAAATGAGAGAATAAGAACCCTGTCTTGTGCCCCCCAAAAGGTGGTGTTATGGCCTGTTATTAAAATTACTTATGGATCTAATAGGACATGTAGATAGATAGATATTTGATAAGAATGGGAATGCTTAGTTTTATCTACAAACAATTCTTAAACTTTTGGAAAGCTGAAAAAAAAGTGCCAGGGATTTTCATTCCTGATCAAAAGACAAATTGTTTCAGCCTTGGGGCAATTTGCACCAATGGAAATACAAGTCCAAGTTCTTTTGGATATTTACTCCATTAGGTCATTTAGTGATTGCCCTTAATTTGGGACAGAAATTTCCCTGTGAGGGACAAACTGGCCTTTTATATAGTCATGAATGTTATATAAATGCAACAGCTGTATCAAGACCATTTTTATGGTGCCATCAAGCCCATCCTAAATTAGCATTATTGTCTGCCATCTGTAATGTGCAGAGGGTATACTTTCAAGAACAGGACATGTTTCTAACACTGGGGGAAATACTTTCATCTCAGTAGATTGAAAACAGAGGTTCTAAAGAAAGCATTAGGGAATTAGTCTATGTTGAGACTATTCAGAGAATAAGCTTTTTGCTGATACTGTTTTGCAGAGTCAGCATGTAGTTATAAGTAAAAATTTCATAAACCATGTTCATTGCCCAAGGTCTTATAAACTAACACAAGCTCCTCAACTATCATCACAGTTCCTTTCAAGTGGTCACTGGATACTCTGTCTTTTCGTTAGGCTATTTTTCATTTATGTTTAAGGAATGGGCACGAATAAGAGGGATTTGAGATGCCAGGAGGACCAGTGAGTAGAATCTGTTTTCAGGCGTCAGTATCAGGTTTGAGCGTCACGCAGTCCAGACCTCCAAAACAGTGCTTTTCAGTCAAGTGTGTGGTTTTGAGTTTTGATGCCAAAGGCACAACAGCTTCTAAGATAGATCTACTACAAAATTAGGCTGCATTCAAGAAAGAAGATTTGAAATGCAGTCAGTCCCTAGTGACAGACTGTAAGCCTAGTCTAGCTCCCTTCCCTGGGCTGGTTCTTATGGAAAAGATCAAGGAGACCAAGGCGAATGTTGAAGAGCATCCTTCTGTAAAAATGGGCAAATGAATCACATCACTGCTTCAAAGAAGAAAATGATTATCAGCACTGATACCATGAGCTATGTCTCCAGGCTGGTAAGCATGAGTCACTAAGAAATGATGGCCCTTTATAGCTTTGCACTGGGTGTCCTGCTGACTTGGAAACCAAGAGGTAGGTAGTTCTGTCAAGTGAACTAGGCCTTTCAATTAGCAGTTGACTGACTGTCATATACATGCAATGAGCAGGAGTTCTAATAATAGATGTTATTTCAATAAAAACTGTATGCATGAGAAACTGCTATTGTCTCTGATGATGGAAGACATTTTATGAATGCATACATTTGTAATTCACATAATTAGCACATGAACAAACCCTCGAAATTTATATTGGCTTTAGTAATCCTTATTGCCTAGTTATCATAATTTACCAAGGTAACATTCCCCCCTCCCACCCCCCAGCCAGCCATTACCATCACATAAACTGCTGTGTTTGACTCCGGGGCACTGGCCACAGAAGGGCTCTCTGACACAGACCTTCTGGAGTAATCCAGTCCAAAAGTTGCAAATAACATCTGGTGTTTGGCTTTATAGCATAAGATGAATTTTTCTGGGTGTAGTTGAGTCTGTGTTGCCTGCCCCTCCCCCTGCACCAAATTACTAAGGTCATGTAGTATTTCCCGATTGAATCATTGAACTCCCAGGTGGCACAAAGGGATCTTGGATTGGCTTTTTAAAGGTGGGACAAAGAGACCATACACTGTCTGGAACCAAAAAAAAAAAAAAAAAAAAACCACAAAAAACAAAACAAAAAATAATTCTAAGGACAGAATTCTACATTTCTGTTGTTTGCTTTGTATCATATCATGTACAGAAGTAAACTGAGAAATTTTACTGAAGAAAGCCACTGAGGACAGCATCACATAATGGGACAGTTATATCACACCTCATCCATAAACAGGTTAGGAAGGAGAAATGGGGCTGCATTTTTGTTTGTTTGGTCAGTCAGTTTATGGCTCCAAAAGCGTTGTCAAGGCCAAATGTGTTGGATTAATATAAACTTCCAGTATATCAATGTGTTGCCTGACCCAGAAAAGGTACTTGATACTCCATAATCTTAAATGATTACAGAGAGTAATTAGGTTAGTTTCTTTTCAAATTAATTCAGCAGGGATCCATCAAATCCTTATATTGAAAATACTAACTTTTAGGTGCTTTCAGATTCAGAGATGAATATAATCTATTCTGTGTTGCCAAGAAGCTTTATTGTCTGGTAGAGAAAGATGTAAAAAAAACAGTAAGAACAAAAAACAAAAAAAAACCCCAAAAAGTCAAAACCACCCACAGTAAATTGAGGTGGGATGCACCAGTGCTCTCTGAATCTGTTTGAAATATGCTAAAGTGGTACAGAGAAAGAAACCCTTTGAGAGCAAGCCCTGTGTTTTCTTCTCGGACACTCCTGTGCAGGGGTAGACATTCCGAACAGCTGTATTGAATGAATGACTTTTTAGACGGAGATGCACTATGACATAGTGTCCTCATTTGTGAGGTGCTTTGGGACTTATTTATGCTGGCTGCTACCCTTGAAAACATTGTTTTGGAATTGTAGATATGAAATTGACCCTCGATTGACCTAGCTCATGCATAGGAACAATAATGATCCTTTTAAAATTATATCTTGATTATTATTATTGTAGATGAACAAAAGGAAATTAGGTCAAAAAGATTATCACCGAAAAAACTTCTATCTAAAGTTTTACCCCATGGGTTTTCTGAGACACATCAAATTGACAGTTTTGCTCCAAATTACGTAAATTTCCTCCAAGATTATTACATTGAATTTCAACTTTGCTATTATGAGCATTTATGACTTTTGAAAACTTAAGAGTCATTCTCCCTGAGATGACCTTTTCCTTCAGTGGCCTCATTCCCATAAAGGGTCCTAGGGAGCCAGAAGAGGTGTGGTTTGCCTTCCTTGTTTTTGGCCCCAAACCCTTTAACTTCCCTTCAACCTTGTCAGCTTGTACTCTTGCTTTCTCCCTGCCTCACTTGTAAACTTCACTGCTGTCTCAAACAGACATCTGGATTTAGAGCACCAGTACAGTTTCATCCGTTTTGCTGGAATGCCATCAGCAATGATGAATGCAGTACACATGCTGAGAAATAACAAGTTTCTGACTCTGTCTCAGTACATCCATCAGTCCTGACACTTTCGGCTTCCAGAAGCTAAATTAGATGTAAGTGTTTGCATATCAAAGGGAGCTAATATCAAGTGATTTGAGATGTTAGTACATTAACTTAAGATTTCTTTCAGCAAATACAGGACCACCATGTTTTAGACATTGTTTTGGTTCAAGGGTACAAAGTGACGGAGAAACACAGCTGTTACTCCTAGCACACACCACGTAAGTAGTAGAGGGAAAGAAGAAAACAATTGCTGTAAAGACTGCAATAGAATTTAACCCAATATGGAAGGGACACTTTACCCAGGGGGAAGTGAGAGAAGCCTTCCTGGTGGAGGTGGCACCTGAGTTGAGCCAGACAGTGAAAATACTAGAGACAGAACATATGGAAAGGTTCAGGAGCAGGATTGACCCAGCCCATGTGGAATACTCCGTGTATCCTACAAAGCAGAGGAATGGTGGAGGGCTGCAGCAAAGGGCTGAAGATGCATTGGGTGAGTTAGGAAGGGACTGCACCTCACAGAGCTTTGGACCTAATTCCACCAGCCATGGGGAGACCATGAAGCAATCTCAGCAGGGATGGGCTCTCGTCTGACCTCAAAGTGGAGAGAGTGACGCAGTAGATTCATATTCTGCCCTTTTTTGACTTGAGGTGGTTGAGGGATGAACCCAGCGATGAACCCAGAGTGTGGAAGCACTAAGACATGAGGGAGTGGAGTGCCACTGTAGAGCGCCAGTGAAGTGGTTTCAGACTCAGAGAAGCAGGATTCTCTCCATTAGGGAGATACTTGGGAGGCTTTCAACCAAAAATTATAAAAGAGTTTGGTTTTTCTTCTTTAAACAACAAATGGGAATTCCGATGCAGAAGCTTTTTTATTTCCAGGGTTCTCAAAACTTCCTATTTTAAGCTCTAACCACTTAATTTCATTTGCTTTCTGGTGATCTCTTAACTATAGGAAATTGAAGTCTATGTAGACCCAGCATAAACCTTAGATAATCTGTCAGGGGACTGTAACACAGTTAGAGCCTGCCCGGACTCATACAGCCCATTAACACCTACCTATTTCTGCTGAGTCATACAATGACACGGGAGAAAAAATGTGGAATGTGGGGAACAGGTGGAGTGTCCACCTCGTCTTTAAAGGTTGTGAATTTAGAGACAGTGCAGTACAGGATGTAAATGCCTGTGTATGCAGATCTACAAGTCTAATTTGCTAAAAGCAAAGCACCTGATACACTTTTTTTTTTAAAGATTTTTATTTATTTATTTGACAGAGAGAGAGAGAGAGAGCACAGGCAGGGGGAGGAGCAGAGGGAGAGGAAGAAACAGGCTCCCCACTGAGCAGAGAGCCTGATGCAGAACTCGAATCCAGGACCCTGAGATCATGACCTGAGCCGAAGGCAGACGCTTAACCAACTGAGCCACCCAGGTGCCTCACATCTGATAAATTCTTGCCTTGCTGACAGTTCAGTTGCTACTAAAGTAGGCAAAGCCCGAGAGTAATTAATATGCTGAGTTTAATTTTTACCAAAATGGAAGAACTTTAAGAGAAGGAGATCATGTTATCTTATAGCGCATAGCAGTCAAAGAAGGGAACATTGGTCATAGACAGATTTCCTGAATCTAAAAACAAACAAATGACAACAAAAAGCCAAAAGCTATACCCTTTTTTAAGTCAGAGGAAAGATAAATATAAACCTCTAACTCGAGATTCAGTGAACAACTTTGTGCTGACACCATTTGGCAGAGAAGACACAGATTTTTAAGTGGAAATGGTTCAAAAAAGATGGGAGGTTCTAGACGATGACATTATAGTTATTCCCAATGGAAAAAAAAGTAAAGGAAACACAAATGATTTAAGTATATGAAAGGTCAGAGTGACAAATCATTAAATAAGTATATATAAGTGGGGTAGAAACCTGTAAGCAGGTGGTTAGAGTTGCTCAAGTCCAGAGGAAGCTAAAGTCTCAGGACTTCCCTTGTGAAGTTGTTTTCTAAGCAAACTGATGAAGAAAGTATAAGAGAATGACAATGAAGAAAACAGAAGCAAGCATCACATTGGCAGTACGGGATGGTGACAGGGACCAGGCATTGCAAGACCAACTCTGTCACTAATTAGTTAGGTGGCTCTGAAGCATATATATCATTTAGCTTCTCTGATCTTGTATTTTTTCATCTGTAAAATAAAAGATTTTTGACCTTCACAAGTTGTGTGCTGTTGTCCAATTACTTTGATCCATCTTGTAGAGCTCCTATTTGGAGAAGATAGTAATGTGTTAATAAATGGATAAAAATATACCTTTATTCATTCCTATTTACTACTTGCCCTCAGTACTTTTGATTCTTTTTTTGCTTTTTAAGAATTTCAACAACTAAGCCAATCACAGTAAGATTCTAGATGGTTATGTGGTTTACTAACATTTAGGAAAGAAAGAGGTGATTGAAGATCCAACATGGATTTACTAAGGAGGTTGTGCTAAACAAAAACAGATGAGATAGTGGATGTGAAAATATTTGTAGTCCATACAATAGTCTTTAAATGTTTCTTACTAATTTAAATGGCCATTTTTCTTCGTATTTCTGAATTAGAGGAATGCCGTAGATGTATTTATATATTTAAGATGTATATATAAATGTATAAACATTTAAGAATGTTTTGAATGCTACCTTTTTAGGTAATGTGGAGTAATGTGTCATAATACCAGTTGTATCATTGATAAATGATGTGATTTAATGGTATAAGTGGTGTATATAATATCTATTATAACCATTAATAAATGGCATAATTTAATGGTTTAAATTGTATATATTATACCTATTATTACCATCATTGCAGACCATTGCAAATTTAGGGTGATCTCTAGAATAGCATTCCTGGATCCTCTCCTTGGTATTGCCATGGTCAGTATTTTTATAAATCAGACCTTATAGACAGCATAGCACAGTTCAAAATCATGTCCGCATATTTGTTTTAACTATGTGATATTGGCTTTTTTTTTATATATTGGCATATTTCTTAACCATTATATGCCTCACTTTCCCCATCTATATAAGGAGAGCACATGGTGTGGTGAGCACTGGGTGTTATATGCAACTAATGAATCATTGAACACTACACCAAAAACTAATGATGTACTATATGTTGACTTATTTGAATTTAAATAAAAAAAATAATAAAATTTCTAAAAAGAGGGCTAACAGTAAGTCCTATCTCAGAGGGTTGCTCTGAGGGGTAAATAAAATAATGTGTATAAGTGATTAACACCAGTGTCTCGCAAGCTTAATAAGCCCATGGTAATGTTAGCGGTAATTTCAGTGATGATAATGATCATTTGGTGAGAAGGTATGCTTATGAATTGTATGAAACAAAGCTGTGGGTGGTAGCTTGAGTCAGAATGATGGCTAATAGCCTGGAATGATATTCTGAGACGATTAAGATTTAGTGGTTTAGATTTCATTTTGAGGTTTAAAATTTAATGGAATCAAATATGAAATCCTGCTTATAGGTTCATAAATTTTCATGGTTTAAGTAAAAGAGAAAAGACTTGGCTTTGGCTGAAATCAATTTGCATAGAACCTCGGGGAGTTTGTTGACCACACAATCATAGGAGCAAATAAGGACTGCTCAACACCAGGGCCATCCTAGCTGCTCTTCAGAGAGGTGTTACGGCTAGTTCCTCAGACTACATTTCCCCTGAGCTCTGTACTGGTCACATTTCAGGGATTTAGAAGATTATTTCCACTTCTGATTCTCATATTTTGAAATCATTCATGGCTTCATAACAAAAATAAACAAAAAAGTTCTGAAGAATGTATCAGTGGAGGAATGAGAAGTATTCTGGAAAAGATTAGGTTTAGAGGAGATATTGTAACCATTTTAATATTTGAAAGGCTGACAAGAAATAATCATGTTCTGTTTTGTTATGGAAGGCAAAACCAGTAAGTAATTTTTAGATAAGGATTCATAGAGAGAAGAGGAGGCAGAATGATAAAAGGCAACTGAAATGTTATGGAAGTTAGATTGAAGTAAGAGAAGACAGCTTCAGGTAGCACAGGATTATAGGTTTGTGTCTTTAAAATCTTTTTAATTGAGTTATAAATTACGTATGGTAACATGCACAAATCTGAAGTATAGAGCGGGATGACTTTTTTAAATACACATGTGTTATCACTACCCTGGATCATAGAACTTTCCATCATCTCAGAAGGTTGCCTCATGCCCCCTCCTGGCCAATAACTGCCTTCTAACCCAGAAGTAACCATTTTTCTGAACTTTATCATCATATATTACTTTCTGCAAACTTCCCAGAACCACTTTGGAGCACTGTTTACCAGTTTAAACATGTATCTACTTTCTGACTCAGCAATTTCATTTCCAATTACATATCTAAGAGAATGGTCACAACAGCTTTATTCATAATAGACCAAAAACTGGGAAACAACCCAAATAGCCATTAGCAAGAGAACAAACATATTGTGGTATATCCACAAAATGAAATACTACTCAACAATAAAAAAGAATAAAGGCCTGATACATGCTACACAGCATGGGATGAATCTCAGAAACATCATGCTGAGTGAAAGAAGCCAGACATGGAAGAGTACATACTCTGTGATTCCAATTACATGAAATTCAAGATTGTAGATTTTAATGAAAGATTTTTTATGACAATTTGATTTTGAATACCTAAGACAGTTGGAGAAAGTTCTTTCCCTTTCAGAAAAGGAACCTGTATGAAACAAAAGATGGCCAAGAAGTGGAAGGAAATTTAAACTAAAGCCAGGAGTTCAGCTTTGCTAGTGAGAAACATTTATTTAGCATTCCTTGTTTTTGGAATTCTGTGATATGTCATTATTTCCTTTCTTTTTCTTTCTTTTTTGTATTTGAATTATTTTGTTGTTTGGATTTGTTTTATTCTTCCTGAAGCTTCTTTTTATTTTTCCCCTTAATTCTTTTATAACAGCAAGTATCTGTGCCATTATCTAAGAATATTTTTTCTCTTAATCATACTATATATTACATGGCATCTACTTTCTTTTTTAAATCACTCTTCCTGGAGCACTCTAACCTTCAGCTCAAATATGATCCATTTGATCTCTAGGCAAGTTTCAAAGCTTTTTTTTTTTTTTTGAAGATTTTATTTATTTATTTTACAGGCAGAGACACAGCGAGAGAGGGAACACAAGCAGGGGAGTGGGAGAGGGAGAAGCAGGCTCCCCACTGAGCAGGGAGCCCGATGCGGAGCTCGATCCCAGGACCCTGGGATCATGACCTGAGCCGAAGGCAGACGCTTAATGACTGAGCCACCCAGGCACCCCTCAAAGCTGTTTTTATAATGACTTTCCTGAACATACTCCTTTGCTAATGATAACATTATTTTTTGTAGCTAACATTTTTCTCATTCTTGGATTCTTTTTCTTAATTAAAAAAAATTTAATTTCAGTATAGTTAATATCCTGTGTTATATTAGTTTCAGGTATACAGTATAGTGATTCAGTAATTTTGTACCTTACCCGGTGCTCATCATGATAACTGTACTCCTAATCTCCTTCACCTGTTTCATCCATTCCCCCCACCTACCACCCCTGTGGTAACCATCAGTTTGTTCTCTATAGTTAAGAGTCTGTAATTTGGTTTGTCTCTTTTTTTCCTTTGTTTCTTTGTTTTCTAAGTTCCACATGAATGAAACCATATGATATTTGTCTTTCTTTAACTGACTTATTTCACTTAGCATTATACTCTCTAGATCCATCCATGTTATTGCAAATGTCAAGATTTTGCTTTTTTATGGCTGAGTAATATTCCATTGTATGTATATACCACATCTTCTTTATCTATTCATCTATCAGTGGACCCTTGGGTTGCTTCCATAATTTGGCTATTGCAAATAGTACTGCAATAAACAAAGGGGTGCATCTATCTTTTCAAATTAGTGTTTTCATATTCTTTGGGTAAATACTCAGTAGGGGATTTACTGAATCATGTGATTATTGTATTTTTAATTTTTTAAGGAACCACCATACTGTTTTTCACAGGGGCTTCATCGTTTTGCATTCCCACCAACAGTGCACGAAGGTTCCTTTTTCTCCACATGCTTGCCAGCACTTGTTTCTTGTGTTTTTTATTTTAGCCATTCTGACAGGTGTGGTTTGCATTTCCCCGATGATTAGAATGTTGAGCATCATTTCATGTATCTGTTGGCCATCTGGATATCTTATTTAGAGAATTGTCTCTTCATGTATTCTGCCCATTTTTGATTGGATTATTTGGGGCTTTTTGTGTTGTGTAAGTTCTTTATGTATTTTGGATATTAACCCTTTAATATGTTATTTGCAAATATATCTCCCATTCAGGAAGTTGTCTTTGAGTTTTGTTGATTGTTTCCTTTGCTATACAGAAGCTTTTTATTCTGATGTAGTCCCAATAGTTTATTTTTGCTTTTTGTTTTCTTTGCCTGAAGAGGCATATCTAGAAGAGTGTTGCTATGGCCAATGTCTGAGAAATTACTACCTGTGCTCTCCATTAGGATTTTTATGGTTTCAGGTTTCATATTTAAGTCCTTAACCCATTTTGAGTTTATATTTATGTATGATGTAAGAAAGTGGTCCATTTTTATTCTTTTGCATGTAGCTGTCCAGTTTTCCCAGCACCATTTGTTGAAGAGACTGTCTGGATTCTAATTCTTAGAAGGACTTTTTCGTAATAATGGTAGCTACATGGCACTTACAAAAGACAGGGATTGCATAGTTAGAGCATGTTCATACAAAATTGGACTGAGAATGATTTTGAAGTTCCTTCCTCAAAATAAAATTTCTGAATAAATAATAAGCAGTATCAGAAAGCAGCTGATATTTTTGTTTTTTACTGCTCAAAACCTCTGATACTACTTGTTTTCATCACTACTGTTAGCCACTCTGTTTCCCTTACCATTTTCTCCATTTCCCTAGTGGTAAAAGCATAAAATCATGACAGGCAGACAAAACTACAGAGACAGAGAACAGATTAGCAGTCACCAGGTGACAGGTATGGGTGGGAAGGGTACAAATAAAGGGGTAACAGAGAGTTCCTTTGGAACAGTTGTGTATTTTTTTATTATTATTTAAAGATTTTATTTGAGAGGGGGAGAAAGAGAGAGAGCATGAGCAGGGATAGGAGCAGAGGGAGAGGGAAGGGAAGGAATCTCAAACAGACTCTTCACTGAGCGTAGAGCTGACATGGGACTCCATCCCAGGACCCTGAGATCACGACCTGAACCAAAACCGAGTCGGACGCTCAACCAACTGAGCCACCCAGGTGTCCCAGAACAGTTGTGTATTTTAATGGTGGTGGTGGTTGGTTGAATCTAGCCATGGGATAAAATTGAATAGAACTAAACACACACATGAAAGCATGTAAAAGAAAGGTGAAAACTGAACAAGGTCTGTAATTTCCTTAATAGTACTTTACCAATGTCAGTTTTTTGGGTTTTGATATACTACAGTTATGTAAGATGTCAGCATTCGGGGAAGCTGAGGGAAGCATTCACAGAACTGTGTACTATTTTCACATCTTTCTATGAACCTATAATTATTTCAAAATAATAAGTTTCAAACTTATAATAGACAACAACAACCAAGTCAAAGTATTTTTTTTAAAGAAATGAAAGAGGTAGTCTTACGAGCAAGCAGCCCATCATAACGAGCTTTCCCCTAAAGGTAGTATATATGCTATTTCTTAAAAGTGAGCCAAAACATGCAGTTCTTGCCTCTGATTTAAATATTAGGCAGTTAAAAAAAATGTTAGCCAGCTACTAGATTAAAATGTGGTTAATAAATGCACACTGCAAAGGAACACACTCACTTTCATAAGGGTGTGTAGGTATAGGCAGTAGATCTCTGGTCTGACTTCATTTCATGTACCTTCTGCCTTTGTCTGTCTGTGCTGTCTCTGTCTGGTTCCACCAGTGTATTTGCTCATGAACTTGCTTCAAACAGTTTGTAGAACAGAATTCTTCTAGATAGCATCATTGTTATCTTTTAAAAAAATCACTTATTACATGTACATCACAGGAAGCTTTGGAAATGCAGATAAACGGTAGAAAAAAATTACCTCCAATCCCACCACTCAAAAATAAATACTGTTGATATTTTGTATATATAATTCCAGTCTTATTATTTCTGTGCATATAAATGCTTTTTAAAAAATACATGAGATCATAATTTTGTAAACTTGTTTTACTTATTACGTAGGTACAGCAATGCACCATTTTCCCAGATCATTAAATACTTTTCACCCATGTGATTTAATGACTACATAGAATTGTACCCTGTGGATGTACAGCATCTTAACTAATCTTTTGTGATTGGACATTTAGGCTGTTTCCAGTTTTCCACCATTAGAAACAATATTGTCATCAACATCCTTAAGGCTAAATCTTCGTACACAGTTGTGATTATTTCTCTTAGGAAAAGGTCTCAGAAGTGGAATTGCTGGGGTAGGCAAAATGTCAACGCTTTTGCTTTTATTGTCAAAGATAAGCATCACTTAAAAAAATTTGTTGTAAACAAAAACCTTATTTGAACAACAAGAAGTTTTACCTACAGGGAAACTTAGGGTCAATTTCTTTAGAGTGATTCATCACTTCTGAGAGGCAACTGCCGTTACCCGATAGATGGATTGTTTTGACAGAATTAAAAGGAAAACATTGGAACTATCTAAATAAACAAGTTATGCAAGAATTTTTTTGCTATTTTTTATTTTTGTTAAACAATGAGAGCAAAATAATTTACCCGAGTAAAAGAAAACAAATGGAATCAACATGCCGCTAGTGGGGAATGAAGTATTTACATTTTTCCCACTTCCCATTTGATATTGATTAAAGTATATTTTTGATTATTTATTTTTTAAGCATTACTATGCACATATACCACCTTCTTTACATACAGTGAAGGAGTAGGGTTAAAAAAATTTTATGGGAAAAACGCACTATAGTAGTTGTAATGTTGCAGAATTCTGTTGCATTTTTCTAGTTGTGAATGTCCTGTTCATGGGCAAGAGGGGGCCTGGTTCTGGATTAAAGATCGTTTTTGATTGGACATCTGTAGTATTTTGCGGAACACCTAGTTGTATATTTTTCTGCATTTCCAACTAAGTGAATATGTCACTTTGCTTGTTTAGGTAACCATCAAAACACAATCTGATCTTTCTCATTGAGAAGCCAAATCCTTAACAACAGGTTTTCTTTAATTTATCAAGTGAGGCTCCGTCTTGTGTGTTGCCAGCTTCAGATGATTATGTTCATTGTCTTCAGCCTCAGCTCCTTTCTTGGACTTTTCATTGGTCCCTACTTTGTGGAAAGCTGCTAGGTTGACACAGAAGGAACACAGATCACACCGAGAAGAGTGGAAACAAGCCTTGGGTACTTTTTAAATAAAAAGTCTGAACTTTAAAAGAAGGTCTGAACTTTTAAGTAGAATGGTATTATCTGCAGTTTTTATTACCTTCCAATAACAATGAGTGGAACCTAGTAAAGAAGATATTTGATTCTTGGATTAATTTCCCACATCGGGAAGCAGTTAAATGTTTAGATGTTGGAAAAGCAGCAAGACAAATCCATGAGTATTTGACATTCTTTTTTTCTTCTTAGTCATAAGCACATCATTTTACACTATGCATATGGTAGGTGAAATTTTGTTTGAATATAATTTATGAGATGAAGGTTACAAAGACCTCTTTCCCTTTCAGTTCTGTGTTGGTATTTTCTATGATTATTTTTTTATCAATGGCATTAAAATTTCTTTCAAAGAAATTTCTCTTGCTGGGATTGGTGATGAATACTTATTACTGGATTAGGGATTGTTTTTCTTTTATGACCTTATTTTCCTCTGTGGCTGTCTGTGGGCTAATTATGGGACTTTCCTTTTCATTCTTACTGTAATGTAATTCTTTTTTTTAAGTTTTAATTTAAATTCCAGTTAGTTAACGTACAGTGTTATATTAGTTTCAGGTGAACAATATAGTGATTGAACACTTCCATACAACACCCAGTCTCATCATCACAAGGGCCCTCCTTAACCCCCATCACCTGTTTCCCCAGTCCGCCCACTGACCTCCCCTCTGGTAACCATCGGTCGGTTCTCCACAGTTTAGAGTCTGTTTCTTGGTTTGTCTCTCTCTCCTTTTTGCTCCTTTGTTTTGTTTCTTAAATTCCACTGTAATGTAATTCTTTTGAAGTTGAAAATAACCCTGTGAAGAAACTGGCAGAGCATTCCAGGTGGTAAGAGTTTCTCCAGCCTAGAGTAGATTTTGCTGCCCTGGGAATGGCGTATTTTTACCTGTCTGAATTAGGATGGCATTTCTCTGTCATAGTATATTTGGTTCAGTGTTAAAGAAATACTATCCAGTAGGAAATAGGGTTATAATTTAAACACAGATTTTTCTTCGAAAGAGACTACCCTCTTTGAGTTTATCTATTCTCAGTTGTACCCTGTACTTTTATTTCCCTTTGAACTAATTATCTGAATCTGTTACCCACTTCCACCTCTCCGTGTGAAATTTTCTGTACAGACTGAGAAGAACTGTTTCTCGGAGAAACAAATTAGGCTTTATATGAAAGGGGGTTTCCCTTCGGTTTGAATGAACAAAAATTGTATACATTTCTAAAGATTTCACATATATATAAAGATTTCTTATATATGTTATATATAATAAATGTGTTACCTTTTCAACAAAAAAATGAATATGAACTTCTTAAAATTTAATGCAAAGGAAATCTGGTTTAAATCTGACCATTAAAAAATAATTTAGGTGTGTTTTTTTTTTTTTAAAGATCCAGGTAATATTTTTTCTTCAAGTTAGTATTTCATATGCCTGTTGAGAACTTTTTATGAGAGACATAGAGGTCCTAATCTGCCTTTTATGATATCAAAGGCATTCCTGTAATATTTAAATTTATATATTTATAGCTATTGTCTGCTTAATTAAGCTCAATACATGAAGATCCATATCTTAAATAGAACATGATTGCTCAAGAGTCAGGCTGGTGGATTTTAAACGTGAATTATTCACAAAAATATGAATTACCCTTAGTTTCACATACTACCCTGCTACGTAAGAAGCAGCTGTGTATTGTATGCATTAAAATATTCTTAATTTATGCTTTGTTAGACTTACATGATTAAAATGCTAGTGGATTAAAAATAATTGCTCTTTATTTCTGCAAACTTCTAAGAGTTTCTACTTTCTTTTTCTCTAACAGATATAAGCTTACCAAAGTCGGCAACAATATGCTATACAGCTGCCTTGCTCAAGGCAAGGGCTGTCTCTGACAAGTAAGTGGAGAATGGCTTGGGCGGTACTAAGTGTCTGACCCGGTTGAAGGAGGTGTGTTGCCTCTGAGGGCTTTCTCTGGAAGTTTCTCTTAGTCTTTGAGACCCCTGCTTATGAGCATGCATTTTTCTAAAACCTGCTGATCTTTTCTTTCACTACTAGAAGGCGGGAATATATATCCCCAGGTTTTGTAAGGGTGTGTGGGTCCCTAAAGAGGGATTTATGTGAAATTCCATACCTCTGAGGTGACTTTTTTTTTTTTTTTTTGGCCAGACAGTAGATACCGAAAGGCCTGCTTGGGACTTACACAAAATGCCTTCCTTTTATTCATTTTTTTGCGTATTCCTCTCCCTTCAGCAGTCCAAGACTGGGTAGTAGTCCTAACAAACACGTGAGATGGCAGAGGGGTTGATCATCTCCCATTGACTCCTCAGTTCCCAACTAATCCCCCACCCAGGGTCCGTTTGCTTTGAGTTGTCATCTCAGCGGGACATTTGCCTCTTTTATTCAGGCAGGTGACTTTGGCATAGAGAATTTCCATACACATCCGAGATGACTGGCAGGTGAAAGAGAACAGTTGGCTTCACTGTTCTTGAGTTCACAAATGCTTATGTTTCCCCGATACAATCACTCTGAAGCACTGAAAAGCAGATAACAGGAAAAGAAAACAGCCTCTGCTCTGTCAGACAGGTTTGCTGTTAAGTGTGTGTGCACTTCAAGACCGAAGTAATTTTCTTTCATTCTTTTTTATCCTGTAGATCGCCAGTACCTACTGCAACATCTTTTCTCCCTACACAGCGACTCCAGCTTGGGAGGGCAGGGCCAGGGTTGTCACAGCTTCCCCTGTGGTGTCTGCCTGCCAAGCACAGCTCTGGAGTTAGCCCTGGGTGTGAGGTGAGAAAGAGATTGCATGGTCTGGTTTTTTTCATTCACTTGGGCAGGTGTCCCGCCCGCAGTTTGGGCACGCACACCCCCCTGCCGGAACGGCCCCAAGCAGGCTGGCCTGCGGTGGAAGCTGCATCGCAGCACTGACATTGGGTTGGGAGCCTCCTTTAAAATTCTCCCCAGTTCTGTTTTTAACCAAGTACACCCTTCTGTAACCTAGTTTTCTCTTTTTCCTACACTGGCTGCCCTCGTCAGTCCTACCCTCTCCCCTGACCTAAGCAGGTACCTCAGAAAATTTAGACTAGCTATTTAGATAGACTTGACAGCTGAATTTAATTCCTGCCAAGATTAGATGCAAGCACGCTTTCTGCTTCTGCTGGGGTTTTTGTTGGCCTCGGTCTGAGGGGTCACTCAGAGGTTCCGTGTAGTGGAGGTTTGGAGAGCTCATGCCATTGGCTCGCTGTGGTTTTATGGGCCCTTGACGTGTAGACGCTTTTCCGGGTTGATGCCCAAGCAGTGGTCCCAACTGGATCGTGTTTGTCTTTCTGCTTTTCAGATTCTCTCCCGAGGCTGCATCTCGGCGGGGGCTGAGCACAGCAGAGATGAATGCAGTAGAGGCCATTCATAGAGCTGTGGAATTCAATCCTCACGTGCCAAAAGTGAGTCTGTGGAATCCCCACAGGAACTCGTTATGATAGCAGAGAGTGTTCGGTGACCACAGTGTCATGTCTCGAATACACCCAGTATAAAAAAATGAATTGCAGCCAGTGAACATTGAAGCCCTATATAGTCCATGGTTATCAGCTTCATTTTTAAGCAAAAGCTACATTCAAGAGGCTTTGTGCGGATTTGGGGGCTTTATATAATTGGGGTAAATTGATAGACCTGGCTTAGGCAGGTCAGGCCAGGAAGCCTGAAATTGGCAAAATATGGAGATCCCAAGAGTGTTGATGCATTTGATAGGAATTTCACACCAGTTACAATCTTACTTAGACCCAACTCGGGAAATGAACCTAGTTTTGAATATAAATGGTAAAAAAGAAAAATACTGATTAAGACGTTCTGAGTGCTTTCTGAGTGCCATTTTAGGAGGTATACATAGTAGGAAATGTTTGTCTTAATTGTTAACCACATGATTGACCAATTTATAAATACCCAGTATTTCCCATATATTTATTTTCCTGAATTTGATTTTAAAAGGGAGCCAAATCACGATAGAGGATATTTCTATAATCTTTTATTTAGGAGCTGGATGTGTATTTATGATTTACCTATATTTGAGTCCCTGCTGTGTGATAGGCACCTTGCTGAGTGCTATTTTCAGTTTCTCAGTGTTATAAAGCACATTTTGACCTTTGGGAAACTATTCATATGGGGTACCACAGGCATAGATTTCTTTCAAATTTCTGAGGAAAACTTTCATTGGTGAAAAATGACAAAGGAAGGCTATTTTGTTTTCTTGCAGTACTGTAGCAAGAGGGTGGTGTATGTGTGCATGTATGTGTGTATGTGAGGATTTGTAGAGTTACCTACTTTATTTTGTTGATATTCACAGTGACAGAGATAGGTGACCTAACACCATTTCTGAGCTTTGACTCAGGTCATGCTCATTTTCTCGCAAAACAGAATCTGAAGAATGGTGTACAGTGCCACAGTTAGTGAAGGATATAGTTATCCACTCTAGTTCCAGTGGATAATGACCAACATAGTACTTGTAGACTTAGGTATCATAGATAGGGTGGTATAACATATATCTCTTTATTTAATATATTTTCGGCTAAGTTAAAAATGTTCATTCAAATTTGATTAAAACTTAAAGCTAATCATGAAAATATTGTCCTGAATTACAGTCAACTTAGGTCATCAATTAATATTTATTGAATGCTGTATTCAATACAGAGTTATTCTGTGAGTATAAATAAGCTCTTCTAGAAATAGCATTGAGCAGTAGAGTCCTAGATTCTGAGACAAAAACTTGGGTTTAAGTTCTGGCTCTGTCATTTATTAGCCCTGGGAGCTGGGGGCTTAGCATCTCTGAACTCAAAGTTTTCCCTCATTTTTTCAAATGAAGATAAAAATATAAACCTTACCTTCTGTGATAAAGACCAAGTGAGATAATATAGTCAAAGTTCTTTGACAAATTGAACATCTATGTTCATAAAATATTAAAATTGATATTGGACTTGTTGGTGGCCCCTCCAATCTGGAAACTGGGTCCTAATTCTTCAAGTTTTAGCAGAGCTTTGTAATCTTAGTGCATGAACTAGGAAACTGGTACTTGCTGGTTAGATATTTTAGTTGAAGCTGTAGTATAATTCTATGATAAGGGTCTTAAATGGTTGATTGAGCTTCTAGAAAAGTATTAAAAGCCCTAAGAAATAGTTTAAGGCTACCTAGGAAGAATTGACTCAGTCAGCTAGCACTCTACCTGCAAAATAGAATTCTTTTTAAAAGTGGGAACATTTGAAATATTTGATTTCACTCTACTCTTTAATTGTTGACTGGAGAAAAGATAGGGTACATAGGTAAACCGATTCTCTACACTTTGCTTTGTTGGTGATTGTGCTGAGGGAAAACTTGTTTCCAGATCATCTTCATCTATTGACATTTCCATGGGGAAAAGGCCCTGTGAATCACTGTTCAGAATTATGTCCAGAATTAACCACAAACCTCTGGGTACATACGTGTATTATTTGCAGGCTGTTATGAACATCCTTTATACATGACCTATTTATTGGACTGCTTGCTAATACTTTAATAAATACACACACACTGGTGCCTTTTCAGGGAGAAGGTAGGCTTAATTCTAATGAGACATCAGTGAAAGATATAAACTCTTAGGCTCTTGTTGTAAGAAGGGACCTCAGAGATATCTAGGACACCTTCCCATCCTCAGCTTGAATCTCTCCTCATAATGATATTGTGATGATTATTTTTAATATTGGTTTTTATTGCATGTTTACTGTGTGCCAAGCACAGTACTAAGTGAACCACATATACCTTCTCATTTATTTTGCATAACAACACTGTGAGGTGTATCAGACTATTACCCCTGCTACACAGATGAGGTCGCTGCAGGTCTGGAGAGGTTAAGTGACCTGCTCATGGTCACACAGCTAGTAAATGACAGAGCCTGAACTGGTTCTGGGTTCTCAAACCCTTCAATATCACCCTCCACAGCCCGCCCACCATCCCACCAAGTTGCGGACCAGCCTAGACTTGAAGCCTTCAAATGATGGCGGGCACGTGGCTTCCCAAGGCACTCGTGGACAATTCATATTTCCTCAAGATACTCTTCTATTTTAAACACTTCCTTGCCTTCTTTTTCTTTATCACAGGAAGTCATCAGTGGCCTACAGGAATTTTCAGCAACTACGTGCTGTTTTACCCAATTATAGTCTGTTAGAAGGAGAAAAAATACCAGATAAAATACCTGAGAACTGCCTTCCATGAATGTCCAGCTTAGGTCTGTCTGGTATTCTATTAAGCAGAGGTACATAGTTAATATTTTAACATCCAGTGGAAAAATACCAATTATTTACTCCAGGGGGGTTACTCTTAGGAACACTCTTCACCTGCAAATGTGCAGAGTAGGGAGTCTCTCTCCTAAACACACCTCAGGACCAGGAAGTAAATAAAAACAGTAAAAAGCCATGGGCCTCTATTCTGAAGGGAGCCTTTTAAGTAGTCTAAAACACAAGGGTTTCTGAGGCTTTCGATTGCAGCAGATTATAAGGAGGAAGCATCCCGTAGACTCGTTATTATAAACTGAATTGTGTTACTCCCCTCCTGAGGAACTGCAGCTGCATCCCCAACCCTGCAAAGGAGGATGTAAACTCCTTGAAAATTCTTCAAGATCCTTTAAAATATGACCCAACTTGTTTTTTCAGTTTTTCTAGCTACTTCTAACAGTCTGTTTATTGTTCCAGAAACGTTCTCCTCCTCTTCCCTCTTTGCTTCCTCTGAGGATATCCTACCCCTCCTTCACCCCCACCATTAAAAGTCACCACCAGGAAACCTGTTCATTCCTCATCCCAATCAGTCTCTCCCCTCGGTGATCTCTCGCTACCGTGCGTTGATTACGGAATTGCCGTTTTCCCCTTTTTGAGGATGACTAGTGGTTTTAGGATCTTAATGATGCTGCTGTTTTCTAAGAACTGGGTACATGGTTCAAAAAGATGAAATCTCTAAACCATTAGAGGATGTTTTCCATTTAATTATATTAAAATAAGAGCTTTGAATTTAAAGGGAATATTCTTCATTTTTAAAAGAAAATTTCACTTAAGTTGCTGGACAAATGAAGGGCCATGCTTATCTCTGTTCTGTATCTTCATCTACATATTGTTATAGTTTACTGGATTTTTTTGTTTCAGCTTTTCCTTCTGCTTTCCCTGCAAGTATGCTTCCCCACCTACCCTGATCTATTTTGTTGCCTTTGCAGCATAGGAGCCTTTTATTTTGGTGTAGTCCCACTTGTTTGTTTTTGCTTTTGGTGTCTATGCTTTTGGCATCCTAGCCGAGAAATCATTAGCAATGTCGAGATTTACATGGGAGGATGGTGTTTTCTCTCGGTGATTCATCAGTCTGCAAGGATCTGAGTTTTCACTAATGCTACATACTCTTAGTATGCTGTATCTACACGGCAAGCCTTTCCCTGTGAAGAGACCCCTTTTCGGTTGAGAGGATGTTTCATTAACTCCTTCGGGGTGCTAAAGATAAATTTCATTTTCTGACACCTTTCCAAAACAAGATTAACTTACTGGTTTGTTATAGACAGTATTAGATTGTGTTTTTTCCCTCTGTAGTGGTGGTATAAAAATAAATTTCTTTCTATATTAGAAGAAAGTGTAAAGAAATTTTTCATAGTCCTATCATCTAATCCGATTTAAGATTCTTTCTAGCCTTATTTTCCCATGCATTCTTAAGAATCATAGTTACACAGCATATACATATTTTTAAAAATTAACATGGGGCTCTAAAGTTGAATTTTGTGGTTGGGTATTGGGGGGTATATTTATTCTTTTTGGAGGAGGATCATCAGATTTTCATGATTCTTTGACCTTAAAAAGGCTATCTTCTAACTTAGCATTAAAGTCCAAGTCTTTTAGCCCTGTGCCTTCAAACACTTTAAAATATTCTCAGTAACTGTTTTCTGGATGATTTACTTCCTCATTTTTTTATCATAAATAATACATATCATGAAATCTACCTTCTTAACAAATTTTTAATATGAAGTATAGTATTGTATGCACGTTGTTGTTAGAACTTTTTCATCTTGCATGTCTGAAACCCCATGCTCATTGAACCAGGACCTCTCCATTTCTCCCTCCTCCTCCCAGCCCCGGGGAACCACTGTTCTACTTTCTGCTTCTATGAGTTTGAACACTTTAGATATGTCACATTGGTGGAATCATGCAGTATTTGTCCTGTGACTGGCTTATCTCACCTAGCGTAATGTCCTCCAGGTTCATCCATGTCACAGCACAGGACAGGATTCCTTTCTTTAAGGCTGAATAATATTCCATTGTGTGTGTATATCACATTTTCTTTATCCAGTCATCTGTTGATGTAAATTTAGGTTGTTTCTACTTTTTTGGCTATTGTGAATAATGCTGCAATAAACATCAGAGAGCAAGTATCTCTTCAAGATCCTGTTTTCAGTTCTTTTGGCTGAATACCCACAGTGGCATTGTTGGATCATATGGCAATATTATTTTAATTAATTAATTAATTTTTTTAGACTTAACTTATTTATTTGGCAGAGAGTGTGCACAAGCACGGGGAGCGGCAGGCAGAGGGAGAGGGAGAAGCAGGCTCCCCGCTGAGCAGAGAGCCCTACATGGGGCTCAATCCCAGGACCCTGGGATCATGACCTGAGCCAAAGGCAGCCACCCAACTAACTGAGCCACCCAGGGACCCCACTATTTTAATTTTTTGAGGAACCTCCATACTGTTTTCCACAGTGGCTGCACCAGTTTGCATTCCCACTAACAGTGCACAGGGGTTCCAATTTCTCGATTTTCTCACTAACACTTGTTATAGTCTTTTTTTTTTTTCTTTTTTTGACAATGGCCTCACACATCCTAACTTGTATGAGATGATATCTATTGTGGTTTTGATTTATACTTCCCTGATAATTTGTGATGTTGAGCATCTTTTTTTTTTTGAGAAAGAGTGTGAGTGAGTTGGGGGAGGGGCAGAGGGGGAGAGGGGAGAGAGAGAATCTTAAGTAGGCTCCACGCCTAGTGGGGAACCTGATGCACGGCGCTCCATCTCACAACCCTGAGATCATGATGTGAGCTGAAATCAAGAGTCAGATGCTTAACTGACTGAGCCACCCAGGCACTCCTGAGCATCTTTTCATGTACCTGTTGGCCATCTGTATATCTTCTTTGGAGAAATGGCTGTTCATATCTTTTGCCAATTTATTGTTCAAGTTATTTTGTTTTGTTTTGTCTGTTTGCTGTTTAAATTGTAGGAGTTTCCTGTATATCTTGGATGTTAACCCCTTATCAAATGTATAGTCTGCAAATATTTTCTCCCATTCCATAGGTTACTTTTCCACTCTGTTGTTTTCTATGCTGGACAGAGGCTCTTTAATTTGATATAGTCCCACTTATCTGTTTTTACTTCTGTTGTCTATGCGATTGGTGTCCTATCCAAGAAATCGTTGCCAAGACCAGTGTTATGAAGCTTCTCCCTATATTTACTTCTAGGGGTTTTATAGTTTCAGGTCTTACATTTAAATCTTTAATGAATTTTGAGTTGTTTTTTGTGTATTGTTTAAGATAAAGGTCCATTTTCATTCTGTGCATGTGGAATCCAGTTTTCCTCACATTATTTATTGAAGAGAATGATTTAATTCTTGTGTCCTCTATTGTAGACATCAGGTGGTCAACTCTAATAGCAAACCTTTTGGTCATAAAGATATTTTGGTGTTTATGTCGTCTATTTAGGATAGATATACAGAATGAGAACTACTGAGTAACATATAGAAGCATTTCAGGGCTCTTAATGTTTATTGCCAGATGCTTACCAAAAAAAGATTGTAGTAGTTTACACCTCCATCAGCAGGTAATGCCTTCTTTACCATTTTCTCGCACCGTCACCAGCATTGAGCAATCTATTTAAAACAGAAAAAAGAAAGAAGGAAAACAAAAAAATAATTATGATTTCATTGGGTCAAATGGAATTCTGTTCTTTAGTTGGTGTTTCTTTGCCACTACTAGTAAGGTGGAACATTGTTAGCCATGTGTGTTTATTCTTTTCTGAATTGTCAGGCCCATTATGTAGACTTCCTGTTCTTACCGGGAAAACATATTAACATAATGATAGAGCAAGAGGTAGCGACATCAGGTAGGCAGACCTGTGAAGTGTCATTAACAGGGTCCAGAAGTATTTGAAACAAGGACTCTCACTACTTCTTGTCCATGGGCCAAAGGGAACCATGGGAAGGGAGTTGATTAGCTCCCTGCCTGTTTCCTTTTTGATAAAATGGGGATAAAAATAAAAGATTCATAGGTCTGAGGAAATGTAAATGGAATTACATTGTGTAACTCATCCAGTACATAGTTGGCACTTGGACATGTGTTGGGCCTTCGTCATCTTTCCCCTGGTACTTTCAGCTCTATTTCTGCACTTGCTGGCTGGGCTACAATAAGCACTGCCTAGAAAAATGCATTAATAAGTACTTTTGAAACATCCTAGCATAAGAAGGACAACTAGAGAGTTTAACGGTGGCACTGCATTGCCCGTGGCCTTGAGTACCCACAGGATCCCTTTAAGGCTAGAGCCTCCCCCCAGATTTGAGGGGAGGCTCTAGCATGCTCTGGCTTACAGCTGTTGTCTTCCGGAATTCCCAGTTTGTAACTGTCGGTAAGTCCGTTGCTTGTGGTTGATTAAAAGTTACCCGTTTCTGACCTCTGTCTCCTATTTTTTTTTTTTCTGGAATGCCACCAAAACAACAATGACAAGTAACTAATAATGATTTTTTAGAGCAATAAACATTTTTTTCCCTCCTAATACAATCTTATATGAAGCCTTAATGAACAAAGCAAGTAGATGTAGAACTGCTATGATTGAAACTGGGATGAGAAAGCAGGTAGCCCAGCAACCCCAAGGCACCTGTGCATACAGTTTAGAAAAGAACAGAAGCCTATGACCAGTCACTACCACCACAGGAAAATCCCAAGCATGTGAGGTTCCACCCATAGAACTGGAGGCTCCACACCCATTCTGATGAGCAGCAGGGGGCTGAGGGAGCCCCAAGGGCTGGAGATGCCTGACTATTGTGGATGGAGACATTGAGGGGAAAAAAATCACGAGCACCAATGCAGGGAAAGCTTTCATCTTCATCTTGCCTAAAATACCAGCACTAGGAAGCCATGGGCTCTTCCTACTGGCCCCATAGTGGGGTGCAGTGGGCAGGTCCTGAGTGTGCTGGGGGAAGGGAGCTTGCTGGGTTCCTGAAGCTCCTTTTACCAGCCGGACAGCCCAGGCTTGACATGGTATTGACAGGAGGATCCAGCCTAATAGATACATAGTTTTTAAATTCTCAGTCTTGGAGTGTGGAAAGTCATGAGAAAATAGGAAAGAATGAAAAATGTTATGACAGAAATGCATTCCCAATAAAAATTTACATTTTTTTAAAAAAGCTCATCTAATGTTAATCTAGAAACTCTTATTTCATGGGGATTTTAAGAGGTTTGTGGGGGAAAACATCCTGGTCGTTGTATATGCTAATGGAGTATCCACAGGACCTTGTTAGAGTGATGGAAATTCTATTTCATGCAGACACTAATGCGATCCTCCCTTTATGTCTTGGTAGAGCTGATTGACAGAGTATAAAATTGCTTTTTAATCCAATTTAGGAAACAAAACGTGTAGTTGGGTTTTAGCATTTAAAAATGCTTGAAGCTTGGAAGCAGAAACTCAAAATACTCTGGCAGATTGTCAGTGATACGGTATATCAATGGTACATTTCAGAAATATTATTTCAATATAAGTTTCTTTGAATTGAATCATATTTTGTTCCAAAGCTTTTTTGGATTAGAGTAAGGAGAATGTATTGTGGAAATATGACCCAGAGGAAAGTGAGCAGAAACCATTTTTTAGCCACATTTCTCAGGAATAGACAGTTTCTAAAAGATCTCTTTCTTTAACAAAAAGCACTATAGCTGCTCCCACCAAGGCCACTGCCATCATGGCCGCCCTACCTCCGTTACCAGATCCTTTGGCCTCTTGTCAAAGCCCATCCTATTTCATCTCTCCTCAGTGTTCTGTCCCACTGACCCCTTTTTCTACCTCAGGGCCATCTTGGCTCCGTACTGCCTGCTCTCTGGGTCACTGCTGCATTTCGGGGCACTCTCCTCCTACATCATTTCTTCCCCTGCCCATCCCTGTGATTGGTCCTCTGGGAACATCATTCACTACCCACCATTTTCTTGCTTGAAACTCTCCTGGGAGATCTCCTGTGCTCCTGCTGCTTCAGCTTCCACCTCTCCCTGCACAAACAAATCCCTGTGTCCAGCTTCTCTTCCGGGCTCCGGACCTGCACACCCAGCTGCCTTCAGGCTATCCCTCCAAACACTTCCACTGTCCTCTGGTGTCTTATATCAGCTAACTATCTCACATTACTCTAGTTTCCTAAACTAGAAATTTCACAGTCCCCCTTAATGCCTTTTCTTGCCATCAGATTCAGCCAGGCACCAAGTCCTGGGGAAGCCCTCCTTGGTTTAGTCACCCCCTCACCCAGACCATGACAGAAGCTTTTTAACACTTTTCTAATTTCAGTCTCTTGTCCACTTGACTTGTCCCTTTCTTTCAAAACCACCAGTGGTACCAGCTCACTTCCCAACTGCCTGCTAGAGCAGATTTCAGACTGTATTCCTAGGAGCCATAAGGATTCCTCGGACCTCTATTGGCTCCCTCCCCCAGGGTCCCCCCCCCCACACTTTGTTTTACATCAATTTCACGTATTCTGTTTTAAGTTGCTCTTTTTCTTTTGAACTTTTTTTTTTTTTTCTGTTTCTCAAAGTTTGAATACTGTGGAATAACTCAGAGCGGAGGTCAGACTCTGGAGCATAGGACGGAAGACCTTTTACAGTCTACTTTTCCTGCTTCCCTTGGAGACTAGCGTAAAACCGGAGTTCCTGTGCAGTTTCTGGTACATACGATTTGTGCGACCCTGGTCAAGCTACTTAACTTCACAAAGCCTTCATTTTTCCATCTGTAAAATAAGAATCCTAATCCCTTGTTGTAAGGAGTATCTGAGCAAATACTTGATACCTGTTAGTGCTTGGTCAGTGTTGGGACTACCTATCATGTTAGGACTTAAGCACCTTAAGATTTTAAACACAATATGCCCTTTGATGCTTTGCTGCCACTGCCCCGCCTTGCAGTGGCTTCTGCCTCCCCTCATCTTTGTAGGTGAACTAATTTAATATATAATAAGACTGACTCATACTTTCCTTTTTCTGTGAAACCTTCTCAGAGAAGTACCCTTCATTTGCTTCCTTAGTACTTAGTCAAGTTGACCCTTGAACAATGCAGGGGTTAAGCATGCCAACGCCCCCACGTAGTTGAAAATCCCATTATAACTTTGGACTCCCTAAAAACTTAACTAATAGCCTACTACTACTAACTGGAAGCCTTACCGATAACATAAAGTTGAATAATAATATATTTTGTATGTTATATGTATTATATACTATATTCCTACAATGAAGTAAGCTAGAGAAAAGAATGTTAAGAAAGTCATAAGAGAAGATATGTTTATAGTATTGTACTGCATTTATTGAAAAAAAAAATCCATCGGGCACTTGGGTGGTGCAGTCATTTAAGCATCCGACTCTTGGTTTTGGATCAGGTCCTGAACTCTGGGTCGTGGGATCGAGCTCCGTGTTGGGCTCTGTGCTCAGTGCGGAGTCTGCTTGATATTCATTCTCCCTCTCTGTCCGCCCCTCCTCGCATTCCTCTCTCTCTCTCAAGTAAATAAATAAATCTTTTAAAAAATCTGCGTTATAAGTGGACCCACACAGTTCATTTCCACATTGTTCAAGGGTGAACTGTATATATCTCTTACTAAGGCAGTCATCATGTTGAATTTTATTGTCCTCACACACACACGCACACACGCGCGCATACGCACACATGCGCGCACGCACACACGCACGCACGCACACACGCATGCTTCTACAAAGATTAGGGATCATCAGGATGGGGACCTGACCAATTCATGTCCATGCCCTTGGTGTGTCCTTAAGGTAAACTGTGCGTGCTGCTATGGGTGGGTCATTACAGTACACCATGATCTCTCCTAAATCTTTGCTTGGGATGCACTGTGGACACTCCTGTGGTTTTTGAATGAAGCACAGTTAACTGATGAAGAGAGAAGTGAGCCAGCAAGCAGCAGTTATCTTGTACGGAGGCCCCCTGAGTGGTACCACAGATCACCAGGTGTAACTTGGCGGTTCAGCTTTGCATTGTGCTTGTTTCCAGATTGGTTAGTGACCCCCCAGGAGCCAGTTCTTTTCAGCCGATCTGCTACTACTGTAAAATTGCTGAAGTATTTTACCTAAAAACAGATTCAATTATTTGTGGGACATACATACACAAAAAATACAACTTATCTCCACAGTAATATAAACATTTCATTTTTTTGTTAGTAAAAATAGCTACTATTTCATGAACACGTATGTGCCAGGTACTGTGTGAATGCTTTACGTATATTATCCTACATAACCTTCAACAGTTAGAATTGGCAAGTTGTGTATTTTTATTATTCTAACAGATGAGCAGGCTGAGGTTGAAGGAAATTGACTTGTCCAGGGTCTCAGAGTGGAACAGTAGGGCTGGGATTCAAACAGTGGGTCAGAATGGCCGAGGGTGTATGAGAGCAGGGGAGGCAGGGAACCATGATACTGGGTATTTCAGTCCCCATCCCAGCATGCCTCAAGAGAGCCACGGCTACTTGTGGTATTTTTGTCCTATTCCAGCGTGTGTCTTATTGAGTCCAGGGAGTAGGCAACACTGAGACTCAAAATATATAACTTATCTTCCAAATAGGACTAATTTTATTCTCTGAACTCTTTACTGATAGATATTTTTAAAGTATCCATTCTGGGCTCTCAGCCTCTTTCATACCCAGTTGTACCAAAGCACTGTAAACATATAAAAATTGCTGTCTCTGGTTATCTTTTTTTTCATTTGTGTGGCTTGTTTTTTTATGTTTTTGTTGCAAGTCTAGAAGATAGGTTTGTATTACATGTACACATACACACACATGCACACACATATATATATATACATATATAGAGAGAGAGAGAAATAAAAATGACTTATAGAAAACTTGGAAAGCACCAAAAAAGCACAAAAGAAATTAATCTCCCGTAAAATCAAATATTTAACCACCATTAACATTCAGTCTGTGACTTTACAGTGTTTTAATGTGCATATCTATTTTTTTTAGTTACCAAAATCATAATCTGTATGGTACCCTTACTTTTTCTTCATTTTAGTAATATATCATGAACATTTTCTCATGCTAATATTCTTCCACTACCTGATTTTTTGGGAGGGACCTGATAGCCATCATCCAAATGTGCTAAAATTTACCTAAATGTGTTGAATTTACCTAAATTTAGCTAAGTGTGCTAAAATTAACCTGTATTTGCTTATTTTGTTTGTTCCCATTTTTTTCCCTAATGATTTCATATGACTTCTATTGTTGGTATTGTAAAAATCCAAAAAAAGGGGTATAAATTAATTCCTGGACATTAATGTTTATGTGAAGGTTAACTTTAGGATTATTTTCACTCAAATTATTAGAGAATTTTAAGACCTTAACAGAAGAGCATTGAACAGTCACCTGGGGTAGCCTCCTGACAGGTGAGCCAGCCTCTCTTAAATACGTCCATACTACTCAGCTCCTCTTTCTATGTTCTGACTTCGTATGTTCCTATGGACATAAGGAACTAGGTTCTGACATATAGATTTTTGAAAGTTGCTTCCGAAACCTTTAGAAGCCTGTACTTTAAGATCAATGTGACTTGAGAATCTGGAAGGAAGTTGGAGGCAGGGTAGCAGGCAAGAGAGCACGGAATGCTGGCCTGGCTAATAGAAGCCAAATAATTATTACAGACAGGCAGAGAGTGTTCTCTGATTTGCAAGCTACAGTTATTCTAATTGATTTCTGCATACTTGTGGATAGGGATCTGCCCTCTTCCATTTATTTTTCTCTTGACAAGTAAGATGTGAAATGTTGTTCCATGCCTTTCTAATTTAAACGTTGCACATGTTGAGAACTGATCTTGCCAGCCATTTTTAAGCCTGGCCAAAAACATAACAGATTGTTGTTATTAGCCTTCATCGTCTGGTTAGAGCCAACATTTTGTTTGGAACTATACTGGAGTATAAATCTCCCTTATAGGCATTACCTATTTCTGCCATCAAGCAAATTCAATGAGAAGGTAACTGAGTGTCCTTGGTGAGTTGCTCTGGTTAGCATCATGAGGCTGATTAGAGCAAGGATGCTCATTTTGAGAGACTTCTTAGGAAGCGAGATTCATGTTCTTGAGGATCTTATGATTCAGCTGAGGGAAAAGATGCACAAATAACTAATACAAGGCAATGTATGAAAAGTACACGTACACAAAGATCAGAGGCAGCTTAGAGGAAAAACAAAGCATTACCTTACGGCCTGATTTTAGGGCTATGGATGATGATGTCCTTGAGGCCATATGCAGCACATTGAGCCTGCAAGCTGAGTAAGCCATCTGTCTCACACACATGTGTACTATTTTCCAAGTATATTTAGATGCCCTGGTGGTCAGCGATGCTTTTAAATGAATTCCTGTTTTATTACATTTATTTTAGCTTTTTGCCATATTATGTATTTTCAATCAATACTATAATAATAATTCCTACCATAGGTGTCTATAAAATTTTTTCATGTTAAAAATTATTTTAGTTACTTAAAGATTGGAAACTTCCATTGTCTACAGTAGTGCTTTCCCATAGAACTTTCTGTGCTAACAGAAATGTCTCTGCATTGTCCAGTATAGTAGTCATTAACTACATGCCTCACTTGAGGACTTGAAATATGGCTAGTGGGACTGAGAAACTGAGTTTTTTATTTTATTTGATTTTAATTGATTTAAATTCAGATAGTCACATGTGGTAGAGGTTACCATGTTGGATAACGCAGATCTATTATATCTATTCTATTATAATTATAAAATTATATAGGTAATTTTCTAAGCCCCTTACACACAAGTTTTCTATGCCCTGCCCCTCTGTTTCAAGTCTACCCACAAATGTGGGCCTACCCACTTCTTCTCAGAGGTCCCTATTCCTGAAGGTTCCTTAGGTCAAGAGAAGAGTTCTCTTATAGATGCTTAATGAAATGACTTTGAAAGACTTTCCTAATCATAGAAATAAAAGCAATGGTAGTTTATACTTTTCTTTCAGCCACCATCTTATTCTCAGGGACTTGAAGAGGTTTCTGTATACCTGGGACACATGCACTAATGGTTTTCATATTTAGTTGTTTCAGAGTTCATACAGCATGTTCTTTCTTTAAAAATTGACTTTTTGGGGAAAAATTGACTATTTGGTAGGCAGAGTAGCTATAAATAGTTATTAGAAACTCAAAAATAAAGTCTTACTCTAGGGCTCTTATTAGGCAACAAAATTTCCCTTTCCTTTGTTCTCCTGATGATTATTAAGAGTAACCGAATAATCTTTCTTCTCTTACTCTGAAACAATTAATACAATTTATAACACTTAACAGGTTATATGTCTTTCCCATGACTCATTGCCTTGGAGTCTTTTAAGATCATCATGGGCGGTGGCAACATAGAGTATAATCGCTTTGATTAGGGTAACAAGATCACGAGAGGATAGTCAAATATCTCTGAACGTAAAATTCAGCCTTATATATATATTATGGTTGCTATTCATTATAAATGTAGTGCCGATTGGATTACTAGGTAACTCAAAATTGTAATTTTTCCCAAAAGGTTTTTGTTCTGCACTGTTTTAAAACAAGATGAAGGAGGAAGGCAGTGACTTGTAGAATTCAAAAAGGGATCTGACCAAAAAGTTCTTTTGGAACTCATCCTTGAGGAGTTCCCATTAGAGTAATCACCACCTTTCATGGAACGGTCTGGGAAGAGGCCTTCCCATGGAGGTCTTTCTGTCGACGGAGGGCCCTCTATTCCCACCCTCCCCACCCTCCCCACCCCCTCACCGCCAAGTGTGATGGCTCTATCACTCTTCTCTGCAGCACTCTCGATAGGCTCTCTCACTTTTTTGAGGCCTGAGGCTTAGAGATTTTTTTCACATACCAGACCCAGAGTGAGGAAAGTTTCATTTGCTGAACCAAGAGGCCAGAGTGTGTCCTCCTGGTTCCTCCTAAGCAAGTGCATCCCGATAACGGATATGCCAACAGGAGAGGAAGCTTAAAGGCACCTGCACGCAGTGCGCAAAGCACATAAAGCCACATGAGGTAACAGAACACGGAGAGGTGTACCATGATTTCCATTCCGTGTAGCAGGATTCTTCCATTCTTCACCCTCTCATAAATTCCACTGATAGATAAATCTTCAGGCAGTTGTTTCTGACATTAAAACTGTTGAACATCTCTTCTCATAGCACTTCCTTCTGCTGTGTTTGTCCCATTTTAATTAAACACATCCCTCCATCATCCGCTAATCTCCATTTTAAAGGAGGTGCATGGGTTGTTGTGATGGTGGTTGGTGGTGATAGTGTGTATGTATGTGTGGGTGAGGAGTGAAACCCAGGGAGAAGCCAGCCAGCAAAAAGAAGTTAACGTTTGCAAATATAAAATACCACCCTAAATTTGCTTCCCTTTCTATTCTGTAGTAAACACCAAAGAATCCATTCTGGCCCTGTGCTGCCATCTCCTTCGTAGAAGATAGGAATGAAGAGGCATAAGCTGAGGACCCTTCAGTCTTTGGGAAAGGAACTAAAAGAACAGTATAGTTTGGGGTCTGTACTGCTCCTCTCCCTGGGGTCTTCCTATGCTCAGGCTGCCACATCTCCTTCCTCCAGCATCTGAACAGCAAGGGGTGGCTCTTTTCACAGGACCAGGTCCTTCTCCTTGGTAAATCTGTATAGAAAAAAATAATGGGCAGCACTAGTCAGTCTCAAGTCTCTCTAGTATAGTGGGCTTAGTCTTATGACTTCTTAACCTTCCTGTGTCCATTTTATGTATTTTTGTTTCTGGTTACAAAATTATACCAACTTTATTGTGTCTTCTAAATTTTACATTTTGCTGTTTGAGTCTATATATGTTTCGTCGATTAGAGTATCTTACCCTGAAAGCCTATGATCTTCACTGTAGGAAAGTAGTAGAAGGCTAACTATCTATTAGCAAGCTTTGGGTTGCTGGATATTTTAGTAATTGCCTTCAAATGTACTAACAAGGTCGCAGGTTTGATGAAATGCTTATGAGTGGTGCCTTTAGGGAAATCAACCTCTCTATTCTCAATATGGAATTCCAAATTACTATGTTTTAATGCATCTGTCTCCTGCCTTTTTTTATTTCAGTACCTCCTAGAAATGAAAAGCTTAATCCTCCCCCCAGAACATATCCTGAAGCGAGGGGACAGTGAAGCAATAGCATATGCGTTCTTTCATCTGGCACACTGGAAGAGGGTGGAAGGGGCTTTGAATCTTTTGCATTGTACGTGGGAAGGCAGTAAGTAATTTTCTTTCTTTGAAACGTTTTTTTTTTTTAAGAGCACGGAAAGATGCTAAAACTGTTTTTATCCTGAGTGTTCATGATGAATAATGATGATTTGCATATCTGTAGCTCTTCTTCCCTGCAATGTTCCATCATGAGAGATGATGGTTAATTACTGAGACTCTTCAGTTCCCCAGTGGTGGTGGATGATACTGTGATGCCATCCCTGTACCTCCAAAAAGCAAGTTTATACAGTGGACGGGATGAATCTGGACTGTTCTGGCAGAGGAGCACTCTATAACTGGAAAACCTTCCTTGGGGACCTGGGCACCCCCTCAGCTTCATGGGAATCTTTGGCATAGGGCGTGGCCTTGCGTTAGGCTCTGATGACCACTTCCAGGTGGCCTTTCTGGGAGGATTGGCCAAAGAGCCACAGTTATCCTCCACTGGATCTAGGTTGGCCAAACAAATGAGCAGCAGTTATACTTCAGAACAAGAGCAGTGACCACAGGACCCTAGTGTTGGGTGGCAGGTGTAGCATTTGTGTATTAATGGATAAAGCCTGTTTGATGGATGTGGGGATAATCAGTCTGAGCATGTGCCAGGTACTATCCTTCTGTGTAAGGACAGGAGACTTCAGTTGTGGGTGGGACATGCTCCCTGTCCTGGCGAAGCATCTTGTCTAGCTGGAAGGAGTAACCAGCATGCAGCAGCTGCTCAGTGATTTTTCCAAAGGGCGAGGTCAGTGGGGTGGAGCAGTCATGGGTGACCTTATGGGTCAGGAGATTTGAACCAAGCCATGAAGAACTAGGACTGTGTCATAAGCAAGGGCACCGTGCAAAGCGGTGGGGCTGTTTGGAAGAAGGTAAATTGAGGGAAAAGGCCCCAAACTACAGATTATTGACAATATAGGTGTTGACACACTGTTATTAGTTAAGCAAAACAAGTACAACATGTAGTGTGGGGTGTTTTTTTTTCCCTTCTCATAGGGAAACAAAACAAGTATTAGTCTTTTGATAATTTTTTCTTAGTTCACTCCTACTCTGATCAGCCTCACAAAGGAATGTCTTTTTAATCCCTTTCACTCTGTTTATCTTTGCTGCTTCCATTTTCATTTTGATAATCTTCTGCTCTTCCCTTTTCCTGCCCTTCCCGAACCCAGAAGGAATCCAAATGGATGCAGGAAGGGGGGTGGGGGCAGCCAAATGGAATGGGGTAAAAGTAAGTTGACAGAGATGGGACTCAAGTTGATTGCAAGTTTTTTGTTGAGTTTTGAAAATATTTCTTTAGAGAATTTCTAGTGAGTTTACTTAAATAATTTACTATTTATAACTTGAGGGGTGTTGACTTGGTTGATGCTTCCACCCCCACTCCATTCTGTATAATAAGCTACCCCAGGTGCCCTGGTCCTGTTTTGAGACAGCACATTGTACTCAGGGCATGTGTGGGCGCGTATAAAAGTCCCTGTTGGCTTGGTTTATTGTTGCATTTAAAGTGTTTTACCCAAAAAAGACAAAAGGAATCTTTATTTAAACATGAAAAAGAGATCGAAAAAGCCCAGCAAGATTGAACACGAGAGGCCTCACCTAGGGTTAGTTGTGGAAAAAAATGACATGGATAGATTGGCTTACCAAATAAAGACATATTTATAGATTAGCATTTTGGAAACCTAACAAAAGAAGCTTATCAGTTGGATCTGATTGATAAGAAAGTTACAGTAATATAGAAAGGATCAAAATAGGGAGGCAAGAAGTTACAAAGACACAGTGTTAGGAATGGCATAACCATAAAAAAAAGTCCCATGAGGAATAACTAGAAATTTTGTTTGGAAATCAGTTACCCATATAATCAGATGCCAATGGGTGGGGGGGTGCCCTGGATCAACTGGGAAAAACAATGGGATTTGGGCAAATGTGAAGTGACTTAGTGAGCTCCAAAATCTATGAGGGTGGGAATGTTGGGGGAATGTAATTAATTACCTCAGATTAGATGGGCAGAAGGAAGAGAGGAGGTGAATTTTTAGACATAAACCAGTCTAGCAAGACAGGGACCTCAAGGAAAGGGAAATTCTGCATTTGAACCTTACAGGTAAATAGAAACCACTCCAAGGAAGTTATACTACTATTCAGTTTTTGGAAAGAAAGCTGTACCTCAGTTCTACACAAGAATTGTGAGAGTGCTTCGTAGGCACTAAGTACCTTGGAGAACACCAAGCACCTTGAAGAGTGTGTGTATAAGTGGGTAATTTACCGAGGGTTTGCATGTGCATCATTTCATGTGCTCTTCCTGACAACATTCTGAGTTAGACAGTTGAGAGGTGGCCGCCTCAGTTGTTTAGGAGAGAAGGAGTCATTGAGACCAGCAGCTTGTTGCAAGTTTTGCAGCCACTGTTGGTAGAACCAGGATGTAAACTCAAGTTCACTTTCTCTTCCGTCTTCTTTTCTATAATACCAGCTATTTAGACCTTTCCTGAATAGATTAAGCATAAGAAGATCACTTATCTCTGAAACATTTGCTTGGAAGCCTTCAGTTTACACTACTACTTATAGCCTCAGGTGTACGTATTCCTCTTCTAGTGTTTAGAAAGTTAATCTTTCTGTATAAAATTATATTTTTGATGGTGAATATTGACTTAAACATTTTAAATATAGAATGAGCCCAATTTTATAAAAAATCAAATAATTCTACATATAAACAAAGGAAAGAGACTGGAAATAAATATATCTTTAAGTGGATTTTAAGAGATTTTCTTTTTTTCCTTCAGGTTTGTATTTTTCAAATTTCTCAACAAGCATACAAATTTTTTCTTTTTTCTTTTTTTTAAGATTTTTATTTATTTATTTGACACAGAGAGAGACAGCGAGAGAGGGAACACAAGCAGGGGGAGTGAGAGAGGGAGAAGCAGGCTTCCCGCCGAGCCGGGAGCCCGATGTGGGGCTCGATCCCAGGACCCTGGGATCATGACCTGAGTCGAAGGCAGACCCTTAACGACTGAGCCACCCAGGTGCCCCACATACATATTTTTCTACAATCACAAATATGTATGTGTATATCTGTATATACATATATTTATAAAAATGATGTTTCAGTACAAAGTTTTGGTCCTTTTTAAAAGCAAAGCTATAAATCTCTCATGCAGTTTAGAAAAATGACCACTTTAACTTCAAACAATCACATGCAATCTTTTGACATCACTTCTAGGTCTGTGTCCATTCTAGGTTAAATTAAATGGAGGCATCTTAAATCGGAAGACTTGGATTACAATTTTGAGTTGGCTATTTATAGTGGTATTGACCTAACTTACCCAGTTTTTGAAAACTGTGAATCACAGATGATACTGAATGCCATTGCCCCACCCCAGATTGTCGGGCTTCAAGGCCCTTGCGTTGAGACAGCTACCATGGGTGAAGGGCGCCTTCTCCCTTCAGAGGTCCCCTGGACATCCTGTGCCTGAGTGCAAGAGGCTGCACTTCCTCCAGTGCACCACGTGGTGGCGCCTTTTGACATTGCCAGCCTCATAGTTTAGGTTTTGTCCTTTATATCTTTTTTTGTTCGTTCTGAAATTTAAGGCCATTCCCCAACTCCCTTCCAACTTCCCCTTTTCATTAGAAAGGAAATTCAGGGAGGAAAGTAACAGTACCTAATTTCACCAGTTCCCATGTTAAAAATGAGTATTCTTTTAGTTAATTGATCTTTCGGAGATTAAAAAACATTCTTCTGTCAAAAGTGTTGGTTTAGGAGTGGAGATAGAGATATATTTTTCTTTGCTTTTTAATGAGTTTATTATGTTGGAGCGTTAGTCATCTTGTGGAATTAAGTGAGGTTCCCACCAATCAGGCTGAAATAACTCACATTTTTGATAAAACCCCAAAGTCCAGCTGATGCATGGCAGAGATTGTTTGGGTTTGAAACATATGGTGGTTTAAAAAAACAAAAAAAAAACAAAATTGAGTCCTCAACCACAAATACATCAGCATTTCAAAGGTTTCTAAAATGTTTGTTTCATCACTGTCCCAGCCCCTGAAATTGCACAATATGTTCCTCAAAGTCAAGATAATCAAGAAAGGGGAAAAGTTTTAATTACAAGATTTAAAAATACATTTCTTAGTTCATTATACAGCTGCCACCTTATCTGAATTACACTTATTTTAAACACTGTAGGTTCTGGTTATCCTCACACGCACACACACACACACACGCACATTACTGCAAGTATGAGTTGAATATACACAACCTATATAAATAAGCAATCTCATTTGTACTGGGTCTGTTTACAACAGTGTTGCGCCTTATGGGGCTCTATTTTAAATGGCACATCTTCTGTTATACCTATATTAAATACTGATGTGGCCTCGTCTCCCTCCTACCTCGATCTTTTCAAGGCTCATTTTGGCTGTATTTATTTTATAAAGCAGGGTAGTCTGCTGACTGCAGCTGTGAACTTTAAGATTTAATTTTCTAGTTCTATATATCAGAAGAGAAGTATGCCATGGGGTAAATCACTTAGCCTTTCTTTGTTTCCATTTTTTTCCTCTTGACCAAGTAAGACTCTTTATTTTCTTTTTGGAGATTTTTTTCCCCAAAGAATTCACTAAATAATGTATAAGAGTTGAAGATGGTGTGTTTTAGGGGGACGAAGGCAGAGTATTTCCTTTGAGAGGAGAAAATGGCCCATTGTTGAAGCATAGGATGAAATTCTGATTCTAATTTATTCTCTTTGAACCCGATGGTAAATGTTCCTTGCTGTAAGATGTGGTCCTTGGGGCATTTCCACTAACCAGACCTTTCCTCCGAAGGACTGGCACCTTTTGGACTGCTAAAGAGAGATTCCCCCACCCCTCACCCCATAGATCTAATGCTAAATTTTATAATTTGGGGGAAAGCAATGGTCTGCTAAAGTTCCTGGTCATAGCTAACTTACACTAAAAGCCAGGCTCCAGCTATCGTGTAGTGCCTCCCCACCTACTGCCCAGTAGAACCAGCTTGTCCCTTTCATTATTCCGCTGTGGTGACTGACCATAATTTGGATCCACTTGAGTTTTTAAAAGTTGTCTCTTCCCGATTGTGCATTAATTCACGTATTCCTTTATTTGGTGAACCCATATTGAGTCCCTCCTTTGTACCAAGCATTATGTTGGACATACAAGGATGAATAGGACTCTGAAATGCTGAGAGAAACATTAAAATGTGTGTGCGTATACACGCACACATCTGTTCCTGTATACTCACATGTATGTGTATTAACACACACGTCTATATGATGTGTAGTGTGCATACAAGCAATGCTGTCGTGGAAGTAGGAACAGAGTGTTAGAGTGTTCAGGGTCGACAACAAGGTAGTGAATCTGCTATAATACTCCAGAATTTCTCTTCAGAATTGGAATGGTAGATCATTGAACCAAGGGAAAGTGATTATCCCAAGACCACAGAACTAGATAGTGCAAGAGTATGGGTCAGCACCCCGGGCTTTTGACTTGAGAATTTTTTATTACGGTGCTCAAATGCCTCACGAAGGACAGATAGCACTTATGGCCAGTTACCTACTTTATAGTCAGAGGTGAAAATGTAAAATTTGTGTTTTGATGATAATTTTCTGTTCTATTGTTCGCACTTCTGGTTGTTTATAAACAAGCAGCATTTTTACTTATAAGCAAGAGTATGACCTGATCGAGAAAGTAGGAACTGTGGATTTAGTAGAAAGGGAATATAAAGAGAAAACTAACTTTTATTGAGCCATCAGGCCCCGTGTTTAACACCTTAACATCTGCCACACTTAGTTCCTTTAAGCTTCTCAGGGTCTGTAGTATTCTCATTTTTACAGACAAAGAGACTGGACACAGACTAATGACCCATCCAATCATATAGTCTTTAGCTTGGTCGAGTTCAGCTCATTGTTAGCTGTCACCTCCACTGCTCCTGCATTAGATACACACAGCACAGAGGTGCTATGGCAGGGAAATCTTCCACACTGATTTTCATGATTATTGGATCATCTGTCTCCTGCAGTAGGCCATGAGCTCTGTCAATGCAGGGACAATGTGTGCCTATGCCTGGTGCATGAGGAAGGCACTCACATTTTGATGAGGTGGAGCTGGGATTCAAATGCGATTCTTGCTATTACAAATAATCTATCTATATAAAGTTCTCTGAGATCCTCTTTGAAAAGGCAACATAGACAAAATATCAAATATTATCTTCTATCCTTGTCTATGTAGTGGGTAGGCTGAGAGGTCATTAGAAATCACTGGGAAAATAGGGAATTAGTTTGTTCCTGTATCCATCCTTCTGTCTCTTCTTTGATTCTCTTGGTTCTTTTCTCTAGTGTTAGTTTAGGGTCTCTGGTGAGCCCAGCACTGACAGGTGTGGAGCCTAGAAAACGTGTCTGGTCAGGGAAAGGAGATGGCAGTGCAGTGCCTCAAACTTCACTCTGGGGTCATTAACTGACTCCCAGTTTCATTTTGCCCCTTCCTCAGCGGCACAGAAGTCAAGGTAAGGGAGGTGACGGCACACAAGAGGAAAATGCAGAAACGCCGTTTGTGTCCCATGCATTCACTCGGAGTGGCCCAGCTTTTTTGTTTTGTTTTTAACCAAATGCATGTATACTTTTAATTCTTCTGAAATGTATGTTTTTCCAGACAAAGATTTTTAGGAGGTCTGTAGTCATTCATGAAATAGATGAAATTTATGAAACAGATGCCCTTTTTCCCCTTCTCATTTGCACCGTCAAACCCGTGTGTTACTACTTGCGCTTGCAAAATTTCTGGACATTCAGCTAAAGCCGTGAGGTTCTTGTGGAGCAGTTACATGTCTTTTCAGTGAGAGGGACCAGGAGGTGGGAGGTGAAGCTGGCAAGACTTCGGCAGTGTTCTTCCTGTTCCCTCCAGCCCTGCACTGCTTATCTCCCCCTCTGCTGGACCCTGCACAGCAGGGTGGGTAAAGGATAGAATTGCAAACAGAAATTGCATTTGCTTTTGTTTAGTGAAGCCAAAAAGCTTAATCTTATTTTATGAACTCAATGTAAATGACAGCTGACATGAGAGAGAGATTTTAAGAGCACCGTAAGCATCTCTGCAGTCATGGAGGTTGCCATGGGGGGCCGGGGGAGGACAGTGCAGGAGACTCTGTGTGTGTGTGTGTGTGTGTGTGTGTGTGTGTGTGTGTGTGTGTGTAAGTTGTATATAATCACTGTCTCCACCCTCTCCAGAAAGACCAGAACTGATTAGAAGAAAAAGACTAACCTGATGCATAGAATTCCGTATGCATGCCAAATACTGCTGCAAAAAAGATTTGGCATCTGAGTGAAAAGACACCAACCGACCATTTGATTTCTATGGTTGAACACTCTTAAGATCTTACTCTCCTATATTTCATTTAAAAAATTGCTCCCCGAAGTGCAAACTGACTTCAATTCTGAATAAAATTTAGCATTCAAATTTATAGCCACTTTGAAAACTGAGGGTTTATTTTGATCATGTGAACCTGAACAGATTCTTAATTACAGCAGCCCTGTTGCACATAGGGAATCTGGGTTCAAAACAAAACAAAACACAACTTCCACATAGGTTTTTCCACATTTCTGGGATGCTTTCATAGCAGTCTTCATTTGTGGGAAATGGTACTAAAATCCTGCCATGTTGCGGTTTAAATTTAAACACACTGCTTCCCAGATGAGATTTTAGTGTATCATATAAAGGCACTAAAAAGGGTTTGGGGGTTTTTTGTTATGTAATTTTTTTTCCTTGTCTTGCAAACCTACTGAGAGATACTGGTTACTGCAGTGATCTATGTGCGTTAACAACCTGTGTGGAGAGCACCCCTTGTTCTTGTTGCGGCGGGCAAAAGTCATCTTTGTTTGCATGAAAGAAAAGTCTGATTGAACTAGGGTGAGCCTTTCATTTTAAGAAGAGTTAAAGTCTGGGGTGTTTTTAATGTTTTAATCTCTGTTTAAGAGGTTTCTGTTACAAGAGGAAAATTGATAACATTTTTACTTCAGCAAACTGCCAGCAAACTGGCTCTGCTCTAATCCCACGTTGATAGTGATTTATATTCTCCATGGCAATGTGCTCTAACGTCTAACGTCAGAGTGAGACCACTGTGCTGTGGACGGACTGCATTCCAAATGCTGGAATCACATACATAATGTTTTTACTTTTAAATAATATTCAGACACCAGAATAAATACCATATGTGCACTGATGCTGGTTACAATGGAACCTTGTCATGTCTTGTGAGGGAGAACATTCTTTGTTTCTGATTCCTGTTTGAAATAAGTATGCAAAAGATAAATATGTGCATTGACGGCATTTTGAGAAGGCGTAGGTAATTACCCTGCTGAGGATGTAGCTCTGATTCCTTGAAATACAGCATTTAAGACTAAAGAGACTGTTGTGTGCCCCCCCACCCCTCTTTGACACACACGAAGGCAAGGATCGTTACCTGATGTTGCCAGTGTAGGGTGTAGTTTTTATATTTTCTATCCACAGCGGGCTGTAGTTACAGGACATCTGTTGAAGAAAAATTACTCCGTGAGCACTGCGTTCATAGCAACAGTGAGACTAACATGCTCATGACATCGTAACAGGGGGAGTAACACATGTGATAATGGAGAGGGATGGATTGATTGGAAAACCATAATTCAGTGTGAGGCCTAATGTTATCTGAAGCCACAAAAGCAGAATTTAGGTGGCCTGACATCATCAAAACACAGATAATCAATCTCTCCAGATCCATTTTTCCCCCACATGATCTTGAAGGTTGGAAAGTTTCTTATGAAGTTTAGAAATACCTCCCGAGTCCTGCATTTTTAGATTTTTGATTTTGTCCATCTTGGTTGGAATTCTCATCCACCTAGACATATTTTTAAATAGACATGGCAGAATGCCTTTCATATTTGTACATCTGTAACAGGCTTCAACAAGTCAGTCCACATTTGCTTCTTGGGGAAGCATTTCAATCCAGGTTTGTGTTCTTACCATCAGTTGAGCTATATTGAATTTGTGCTCATGACATTTTAATAATACTTTATAGATGAAGAAATCCTGGGCATTGAATTGATGGCTTCCCTCCTCCTCTGCACCCCATCCCCACCCAGTTTTGTGAAGTTTGCCCAGAATATATAGTGTGAGATTAACGTGTGAGTCATACATCATAACGCGTCTCCGACAGTTTATCTGCACATAACTCAGAGTTTGGGTAACTCTTGTATCCTTTCTGGGAGTTCCTCGCAGAACTGTTTACCATTATAAAAATGCTCTCAAGCCCCTTTTTGAAACTGAGAAGTTATGAGACAAATATCGAACCTCTAACATATTGTCTCTCATTTTCAGCTTTTCGGATGATCCCTTATCCCTTGGAAAAGGGGCATCTGTTTTATCCTTACCCAATCTGTACAGAAACAGCAGATCGAGAGCTGCTTCCGTGTAAGTCTCACTTCTGTATTCCTCTCTTTGTGCCTGAACGTGGGGATGGGAAGAGGTGGGAATGATAAATGTTTGTAATGTTCCTTGTCTTTTATTACTCTTCTCCCAAACCCTGTCCTTATTTGCTAGCATGTGCATTAAAGTGAGTTATGTGAGTGGGTCTGGCATCCTGCTCCTCCAAGTCTCTGCAGATTCCTCACAGGGAAAGACCTCCAAGCCCTGAAATTTAGATGAAGAGGCACCGTGCGCTGGTTGGCCTGAGCGCAGAGACCACTAGTTTGGGGTGGATGTTCGAGGGCACGTCCACTGTGCGTGGTTCTGCCTGAGTTGCCCAGCTGCTCGGATGCACTCCGCACAGACTGGAGTGTGAAGCGGAAGTGCTGACGCCAGAGGGGCTGCAGATGAGTCGCGGATGGGAGGGCGGCGCCGGGATGCGGGCATCATTGCCAGAGGCAGAGGTGTGGGGCCGGGAGGGCGTGCTCTCAGCTGCGGCCGGAGGGGTTTCCCCGGGAGCCTGTCGTGGTCGCACGTCATGAGCTGGGGTGGCATGAGCAGAGCACACGTGCAGCCTCAGCACTGTATGCAGCAGAAAGAGGGGGAGCCCTGCCCTCGAGAACCTGACGAGCTAGCAGTCTGATGGCCCATGCTGCACGTGCAAAGAATGATTCGGTTTGCTGTAATACAACATTGTTTTGACAAGTCCTGCTAAGTAGCTATTATCAAATCATACTGTATGCAGGGATCATGTCCAGGCCCTTCATGTGGCCTGGACTTAGGACATATTTTTCTCTCTCAGATGGATAAGCTCCAAATTTTGGCTGGTCTCTTCCTTGTCCTTCTGCCACCTCCTCTCTTTGACCAGCCCCAGTTAAATCCTATCTCGTAGCCCCAAGGGATAGGGTAAGTCTGGAGCCCTGGGTGCATAGTAAATCGTCCAGTGCCAACATTATTGAGCCCGTCCTATCTCCAGTATGGTGGGGTCTGGGTGCAGCACGAATTGCTGTCTCAGATTGAAGCAGCAGGAGGTCGCTCCCTTGTTTCCTCGCTAGCCAGAGGCCATGTCCTATTTGTTACTTAGGGGTCTGGGAGAGCTCAGTGATGTGTTGTTGCTCCTTGCCTGAGTTTTATTGTGGAAAAGGGTCTGGTGCCTCACACTGCATTAGATTTGATTTCAGAAATTCCTGTTATGGGCCCACACTTTACCTTTGGACTCCCCCTTCAAGGAGATCCTTGTTAAAATTTGTTTCTGGTAAGAAAGGCAGTTTTCTGAAAAGCACAGTTTTAAAATGTTTTAATTGAGTCCAGTTAAGTTTCCATGAGAATAGATTCACTTTTAGAACAAGATTACAGCTCTTAAAAGAAACTTTATAGGAATAATCTTTATAAACCCGAAGTTGAAAATTATGACTCTCCTTTATTTAATTGAATGCAGTGGTCCAAAATCTGATCTCCCCTCAATCTTTCGGGGGTTGGGCGTTGACAGCGAGGATGGTGTGGATACCGAGGGCTGACTGTTTGGAATACTCCCCACATTTTGCACATTCAGAGTCCCCTCTTCGGACATTAGGGCCTGAGTGTGTCTCCACCCTTCCTTCGAATCCCAGCAGGTAGCCATCTGGATTCATGTGTGCGGGCTTGTCTCTGCTTTGTCCCTCCCTGCGCCCCTCTGCCCTCAGTCTCAGGCCCAGCCAATTATTGTTTAGGGCTGTAATTAATGGGAGCTGAGCAGTCGAGGAAAGGCCTTTAGATCTGGATTTCCACTTGGACCCTTTCGGTTCGAGAGGCAGTTTCATAGTCTCTCCTCACGGGCCAGCCCCAGCTCCCCTGGTAAGCACCCCACTGCCCGGGGGGTGGGGGGTGCTCACAGCCAGCCAGCAAGCAGCAAGTGGGGAGTCCGCTCTCTTGGCATTGGTGCCACCTGCTTTTTGGTTTCCCCAAGCCCAGCAGTTGAAACTTTAAAGTTATGAAAGATGCTCTGAAGAGCACCAGTTATTTATTTTTCTGGTGATTGTGTGATTGTTGGAAGATGTTTATCAAGGGTCTCCTACAGTGGTTCCAGATGACCCCCACAGCCTTGATCTCCAACCTTTGCAGGTTGAATTGGCCAGCATGTGAGGTCCTTGCTGAATGTCTATCAGGGTGGCTCCCTCCACCGACATACTTGGAGTGGGCCAGGAAAAAATACAAGATAAACCAGTATCACCTCATTATAATGATTAAAAAATTACAGGAAGGTCAAAATCTAGAGAAAGGATTTTTTTACTCCCAGTATATTTAATTCTGGATTTTCTGGGTTTTGCCCAGCAAACACGTATTTTATAATGTGAATAAGGTTTTGTTTTATTTGTGTTTCCTTTTGAGAAAGCAGGACTATACATTAGGCAGAGATGGTGTTACTGTTCCCCCACAGATGTGCGACATCCTCAGATCAGCGCTATTGTGCTTCCCCTGTGGAGCACTAAACCTCAACTGTGGCCTCGGGAGAAGCAGATAGGCAAGCCGGAGGCCGGCGCAGAGGGTGGTGCTGGTTCATTCAGGTGGCCCTGCCCTTTGTGTTCCCTAGAGGCTTCAGTCACACCTCTGCAGAGTCCGTCCCACAGACAGAAATGCCCTGAGAACACATTTCACTCTGACACTCCTATTTCCCTCTGGATCTTCTCCACAGCGTTCCATGAAGTCTCAGTTTACCCAAAGAAGGAGCTTCCCTTCTTCATTCTCTTTACTGCTGGATTGTGTTCCTTCACAGCCATGCTGGCCCTCTTGACACATCAGTTCCCGGAACTTATGGGGGTCTTCGCAAAAGCTGTGAGTATTTGCCAAGAGGGAGCCTGAGGCCAGGGGCCAGGGAAGCCAAGGGAAGCCGCGGGAGAGAAATGGAGTGTCCTGTAGGAAAGGATATGCCTGTATTGATCATTTGCTCACTGTTTAATTTTCATCTTCATCGGTAGAATCCAAAAGTTGAAGGCCAGTGAGAAAGTGTAGGTTGTTTGTTAATGCATGCCTTGCGTCATTCCACACACAAAAAATCCCAGATTTCAAACAGGTATGAAGTCTGAAAGGATTAAATAAATAATTAAGGGAATCCTAGCAAATGAAAAATGTGTGGGAAATTACTCTGTTTTCTGTAAGTTGAACATTATTTCTAATCTTTAGATATTGGGGGTCTTTCCTTTAATAAAGACGAGATTTACATTTTCAGAGATTTAAATAAAAAATATTTTCATGGCTTCAAACTTTTGGCTTGTTTGGGGAATGAACTGAGAGGTTGTGGAGGGCTTGTAGTGAACAAGTAGATTAAGAACTTGTGTTAAGTATACGGACATGACATTTAGAATATGGAAATCCAGTGAGAGCCTTTCAGGAGGGTTGAGGAGAGGAGCTTTATTAAGAAAAGCCGTCTGCATTGACAATTGACAAGCGAGAACCGCTGTTTCCTGGTTGAAAACCAACTGTTTTCACCGGCACGTGCAGGGAGGGTGAGTTTACTGATTTTGCCATTTGCCACAGATGAGTTTCAAATGAAGGAATAAGGAAAAGAGTGTCAGTTGTTTCCCTGGAACTCCATTCTGATTTCAAGGCGAGTGGAGTCAGAAAGGATGATTTCTAACTTGGTTGGGTTGATTTAATCCCTTTCCAGATGATTGACATTTTCTGCTCGGCAGAGCTCAGGGACTGGAATTGCCAGAGTATTTTCATGCGTGTTGAAGATGAACTGGAAATCCCACCGGCACCTCAGTCTCAACATTTCCAAAACTGAACTCATCACCCTCCTTTCCCACCACCGCTCCTCCTGTATTCCTGACCTCCGCCCATGGCACTGCCATCCGCCCGGTTCCTCAAGCCAGAAACGCAGCAGCCCTGCTGAGCTCCTCTCTCTCACTCCCCACACCCTACCTGTCTCGGCCTCCACAGCGTGTCGGGTCTAACTAAGCCACTAGGCGTTCAGTAAATGTAATTCACCTCCTCTTCCCTCCTTCTCTCCCCATGACCTCCTTCTCTTCATTTAGGTCTTGTTTTTTCTTGCTTGGACTCCTCTGCAAGAGTCTTAACTGGTCTCCTGGCTTCCAGGTTCATCCCCTGCCAGGCTGTCTCTCATACTGACACAAGAATGATCTTTCCAAATTGCAAGTCTGAGCATGTCACTTCCCTGCTTGAATTTCTCCAGAGGTTTCCCAGACTTCAGGATAAAGTCTCAGCTCTTTAGCATGGTATGCAAGGCCCTTTATGATCTGGCCTTGTTTGCCTCTGCAGCTTCATCTCTCCCAACTCTTGCACAGACACTGCTCTTAGGCCATAGTGAATTACTCACCACTCCCAGATGCATAGGCTCTCGTACACCCCAGTGCCTTTGCACGTGCTGTTTGCTCTGCATGGAATGCCCTTCCCCATCACCACCCCAGCTTGTCCACTCTACTAACTTCTCTTCCTTCTTTTATACTCAGCTTTCTTTCTGAGTTTCTCCTAAGCTGAGTTAGAGGTCTCTCCTCTGTGATCCCACAGTATTCCATGAATACTGACATTATCACATTTATTGTACTATATTATAATTGTTGAAAACTTGTCTGTCCCCCTTTTAGAATGTGAGCTCCTTGAGAGCAGGACTGTGTCTTCCTCATCTCTGTATCCCCAAAGCTTTGCACAGCACCTTGCACATAGTAGGTTTTCAATAAATGATTATTGAATAAATAAATGGTAGTGGTTTCTGCAGAAAGAATCAATGTAAAAATCAGGTACAGTTTAGCATTTCTCCTCCTCTTTTGTAATTATAGTCATGGACTCTTAGAGTTGAAAAGGACCTTAAACAAATTGCCTTCAGCAATAATGTGATGGAGGTCATCTAGACTCTTCTTGAATACTCTCAGTGACGGTGAACTCACCTACTTAACATCAAAGCCCATTTCATTGTTGGATCACTCAGATGTCTTCTTTACACAATAAAATCTGCCTCCCTCTAATATGCACCTGTTCCTGTTCTGCCTTCCAAAACTATACTCAACAAGTCTCCTTCTTCTTGTAAATTCTTATGACAGCTAATATATTCATGGCCACCTCTAACCTCTGACTATTGGTAGAACATCTCAAATTTCCTTAAGTCTTTTGTACATACCATGATTTTTAAACCCAGGATGCTCCCTAGTTTATGGACCTCTACTATTCATTATTATACCCCCAAGCCAACCTCTGAGTAAAAATAGTTGCCAAAATTCTGAATAGATTAGAGTTTAACTTAGTAAAATTTAAAATAGGAATATATTTACAACATTAGACAATTATTCTTCCTCCTTTAAATGTTCCTCTCAAACATTTTTTAAAGCATTTTTGTCCAAATATGTCATTTTTCCAGTATTCTTCATTAAACAAGCAATTAACACTTGGGAGATTCAGATCAGAACAGACCTTTACTGTACATAAAATTCATTTGGCCCCACCACCAGAAATTCAGAATCTTGAGTGTTAGCACCCAGAAATCTGTGTTTTTAACAAGGATTCCAGCAGGTTCTGAGGATGGGGGTGCTAAGGTTCTGAGGATGGTATGTGCCGCTAAGGACACTGGTCTGGAGCAAGCCGAGCATTTGAGTGGCCACTTGCTGGAACGTGGTGCGCTGTCAGAGCTGTTGAGGTGAACGCTTTCTAGGCATCAGAGGTTTCCCCCTGGCTGCACCTTGGAATGCTCTTAGGGGGTTTCCGAGTGACTGGTGGATGCCCCCCTTCCCCCTTGGGGGATGCTGACTTCCGCGGCCTGGGGTGCAGCCTGGGCATCCGAGTTTTCAGGCGATTCAGGTGTGCCACCAGGTCCGAGACCACCACATTGAATGGAAGGATGGATTGCCCGATTGGGTCTTCTCTAGGAAAGGCTCCACTGCCTCCAGAATTTCAGAGCGATGTGTCCATTAGGGATCATTTAATGTTTCCAAAGCTTTGGTTTTGAGTCTAGATCAGCTGATTGAATGAAATAATCAATTTGCCTTATGGCCCTCATTGCTTATACTCTGCCAGGGTGTGGTTGTGTGGTCAGCTACTCATAATTTCCAAATATAGTTTAGATAAATTTGCTTTTAAACCTCTGTCTGGAAGATCACATTCATCTTGCCCTTCCTGAAGGTTTAACAGTTTTCAGAATGTCTAGAGAGCCTTCGTGGGGAAGGAAGATGGATGGCCTGAAGGAGACAGGCCCCATCCCTCTCCTGCCCACCCTGTCCCCAGTGTCTTCCCCAAGTTTTCACCTCTGTCACTGCCGCAGGCCTTTCGAGAAGCCCCCTGCAGGTTATCACCGCCACCCCATAGGCTGCCCGCAGCCATTTGCAGCTTGTGAAAATGACTTTCTCAGGCCTCTCGGAGATAATGTCCCTGGGATAATGACTCGTAGGAGATGCAGAGAGATTGCACTGCCACCCCCCAGGCTGCATGCAGCTTGGGAACTCTCCAGTCTGTTTATATGTTGATACGCAGCCAGTAAGGAAGCCCACAGCTGAGCCACTGGAAAATAGTAAAATGAGCAGCTTCAACTGGCTTCTCCCCCTGACTAATCTAATCTACCTCCATGACTTAAGACTAACTCTTCCTCGAATGTTTGGCTACCAAGATAAGGTTGCTCATATAAAGAAGTTATCGTTTCAAACCCAGCCCCTCGCAGAATGTGGGAAGGTCAGCATTCTGACCCCATCAGCTTTGAAGGGCTCTGTCTTTCCTCCTCTGATCTCTCTCCTTCACGGAGACTGAGCCCCCTGACTTCTGACTCTCGTCTTCACTTATAGGCCTTGACCTCTTTGAAGTCTGATATTGATTACAGTGAAATGTCAATTGTCTGATTGCAATAGGGCACCTGGAACTTATTCAGATAAGCAGAGGCATTTTGAATGTTAACGAAGCATGTTGGGAGCCATGACCTTCTCCTAAATAACGGTGTTTCAGGAAAAGGAGGACCAGGCGATTGAAGTGTCACTCTCTCTTTTTTATTAGTCCAGTTGCCTTTTCTCACCCTAAGACACTGATTGAATCACGGTGCGTCTTGGACCGTGTATCTCTGCCCTCTGGACAGAAGTTGTGGACATTGAGATAGATGAGCTGTTCCCGGGCTGCCTGGTCTTGCTCATTCAGACTTCACTTTTCAGGCAATAGATTTCCCAGGTCTGTAAGTGAAACTGCTGTTTCTCTGTGGATTGGTTGAGTCTCTGGCCCAAAAGTATTGACTGATTTTCAAACATGCAAAGAAGTATAAATGAACATCCTAAGCAAGGCACATTCCACCAAACATTTTTTTTTTTTTTTTAAAATACCTCCTGATGAAAGCCACTAACCTTTATCTGGTTACGAAATGAGAGGGCTTATGGGCTTCAGATGCCTCATTGCATTGTCTGCTTCTTCCCTGTGGGTGAGGGATGAGGAAGGGGATGTAGGGAGGGGTCCTAAGGAGGAAGGTAGCTTACTAATAAAAGGTGCATATCTCAACTCGGGTGCTGCAAGAGAATTAGGATCTTTAGGAAAAGTTTCTGGGGATTCTTTTCTCGATTCTCCCAAGGACAAAACACTCTAGATGTGAGGGAGAACAGTACATTGTCGCATTTATTGGAGGTGTTAGGACTTACTTCCCTTGTGGAACCCTTTTGAGAAGCGCACGTGAAGTCCAAGGAGGCAGGGTCCGCTGTGATTTGTTGGGCAGTATGGGAAGAGGGGCAACTGCGGACATCGAACAGGGCTAGAGAGTCCCCTCTTGATTTGCAGAGGCCTCGCTTTTGTTCTTTTTATGCAAGTCAGGTCAGTGCCCAAAACAAAGCAAACAAACAGGCCTTATTTTGAACCAACTTTGTAACGACCTCTCCATTCATTCTGTTTCCCAAGTTGAGGCTCCCTGACGTCCCCACATGTAGTGAGTGAAATTGCACAGAGTACAGACTTGGAGCGATGCCCTTCATCTAACTGCAGGGGCTCGGGCTAATTCGGTAGTTCCTTACCCACTCCATCACAACTGCGATGGTTCTGAATCTGTTTGAGGTCAAGTCTTTAGGATATAATAACTTCACCAGCAATATCGCCTTGTTCAGGGAGCCCAATCTGACAACCCCTGTCAGAATCTCTGATTTATCCAGTCTACTATAGCACCTAGTTTCTCTTTATAGAACTAGGCAAATGCTGTGTTTTATGGAGCCTTGGTAGTCTCTGATTACAAACAAAATCACATAAGTAGGATTTTAATAAAACAAGCAATCTTCTCATAACTAGGATTTTACAAACTTTCTCATAGGCAGCTTGGGCAGTAATTATTCATTTCTGGGCGATAGGGTGAGCATCCCCTGTGGTTCTGTGCACACAACAAAGGACAATTTCAGGTTCCCAGAAAGTGACACATATCTAACACCCACTTGACAAAAGAGCCATCCACATTTGCTCAAGTACTAACATGGCTGCCTATTTCTTAACTCCAAACCCAACTTGGCATTCAGGGCCCTCCTCAGAGTTCTTCTGGTCACTTTTGAACTATTAACTATTCCAGCTAAGCTGAATTACTTACTGCCTTCTGATCATACCAGTTACTTTCCCATTTCTGTTCCTGCTGTTTATTGAGCCTGGAGGGCTCACCTCCTCATATTTCTTTCCTTGCCATCCTTACCCCATCTGTATGTTTTGATATCCCAACCATCCATTGTGGTCTATTTCACTTGCCTCATTTTAAGTTTTTCTTGCTCCTTTCAACAGAATGGATTCTCTCCCTTTTCTGAGCCCTCCTGGTGCTTTCTTTGGGCTTTTATCTTCCGTTCTATGATGGTCTATCTGGTATCATTACTTTGCTGTGTGGAGGCCTTAGTGGTCACCTATCCCTTCCCCTTGACCCCAGGCTTTGAGCTTCCTGACAATGGGAGTTTTGTCCTAGACTCCTTTATATCTCATCCAACACTTAGGTGCCTTACAGAGTAAATATATTTAATTTATGTAAAAGACACAACATGGGGAAGGATTCCAAATATTATACTATCTTGAGTTTCCTTACACTAATGTCACACTTACTGGTCCAGCTATAATGTGTTGCAGACCTTACAATTAGTATTCTACTGGTTCTTTTCTTTTCTTTTTTTTAGGTTTTTATTTATTTGTTTGACAGAGCACGCACACGGATGAGCAGGGGGAGGGGAGGAGGCAGAGGGAGAAGCAGGTTCCCCACTGAGCAGGGAGCCCCATGCAGGGCTCCATCCGAGGACCCTGGGATCATGACCTGAGCTGAAGGCAGATGCTCAACCGACTGAGCCACTCAGGCGCCCCAGTATTCTACTGGTACTTAAAAACAACAAAGAAGGAAAGATTCTGGGGTCAAGTGAATTTTGAAACTTGCCTAGCATACCCCTTGAAGATCTGAAATCCACAGAACATACAGAGGAACCTCTCTCAATTTCATTAAATATACTATTACTTTGACCTCAGAACCATGCCCCCCCCCACCTATGTATTTACATACTACACTATACTTCTCTGGGAAATTCTTGGTGGTGTAGACAATGTTTTGTTGAGAACAAGGGATTAGGACAAGACTCCATAGTGTAAGGACCAGGTATGGAGCCCTAGCAAGATAGTACCTTGGTTCTGAACTGACAGAGAGCAAGGAAACCACCCAAACACCTCTCTCTCGTGCGGAGCTCTGTTAGGGGACCTCTTCTGCCAGATGCTGGATGATTTGTGGAATGAAGCTAATTCTTCACGAGAACATAATCAGAACAAATTTGAGATGATGTTAAATGAGTCTCAGGCGAGGTACTTGGCTTTCTTAGTTAATGAGCATTTTTCTCTACACGAGAAGCAGAAAGGAGTTTAGAAACCAAATGAAAGAGATCCCAAAGATCTCCTCGGAGCAGCCCTTCTTTTTTTTTTTTTTTTAAAGATTTATTTATTTATTTTGAGAGAGTGAGAATGAGAGAGAGAGAGACAGAGACAGAGAGAGCACCTGAGATGGGGGAGGGTCAGAGGGAGAAGCAGGCTCCTCGCCGAGCAGGGAGCCCGATGCGGGACTCGATCCCGGGACTCCAGGATCATGACCTGAGCCGAAGGCAGTCGCTTAACCAACTGAGCCACCCAGGCGCCCCAGAGCAGCCCTTCTTTAACAAGGACAAGCCATCCACGGACTGGCCAGTTTGCTGTCCTCCCACGGGCTCCCATGATGCACTCCACTAAGCAGGTAGTTCAGAAATGAGCATGGGCAACAGAGGCGTTTGGGATACAATAGAATCCCAAAGCAATTCACAACCATACAACAAACTTGACTTTTTAAAATTGACTTTTCCCCTTAAAGTGAGTTCTATACCCAGCTAGGCAGGCAGGTGGTCTGAAGTGTCACAATTTTTTAGCTCTTCTGCCTACTTGTCACCCAACTGTCAGTCCCTTTTGATGGCACTAGTCATCTGCATGCACAGCCAGCAGATCCTGAAGACGGATCTGAAGGCCTGGGAACTGTGGGCCCGCTTGTCAGGAGTGAAGGGGGGCAGTCTGCAGCCCCTTCTCCCGCTTATCTGTCACAGCTGGGGGGTGGGGGCTGGAATGCAGGTGTGATTATCAGCCTGTTTCCTATAACATAGATACAAAATTGTAGCCTTTCAGACTTTTATAATGCCAAGACTTATAGGTTGGAAAGGTTCGTTCTGTAGCCTTGAATGAGATCTCTCCTGACTCTGTGCCTTTCTGTTTCTTTGCAGTTCCTCAGCACTTTGTTTGCCCCCTTAAACTTTGTCATGGAGAAAGTGGAAAGCATCCTCCCGTCCAGCCTGTGGCACCAGCTGACGCGGATCTAGGGAAGCCCATCTGTCCTTCCACTCACCTTCCCCCAGCGGGCTGCCACCGTCTCTTCGTGCCAACTCCTCGTGGACTGCAAGAAAGCATGACTCTGAAAAGGGGAAGCCATTCCGAGATTTTAAATCGTTCATGGACCGTCTGTTCCATAATAAAAGCTGTTTTTGTTGTACAAAATTCATTGATGTTCAGTTCTATTATATTTTGCCTTCAGAAAAGAAAAAAAATCAAAAATAAACTTTTGTGTATTGCAGCAACCAGTGTGTCTTCTTATGTCTCCCAACCTTAAAAGTGTTGGTGTCCCAAATAAATCTGTGGGTTTACATTTAATTTATTAAGGGTCCAGATCTTCTGAATGCCCCACAGTGGTTTTCTTTGCTGATGGAACTCATCTCAGCAGGCCGTTTGGACCCCTACAGTCGGTGGCTTGGAAAATAGAATGTCTTTGGCTCAAAAGTACCACCTTTTTCAGCCCCAAACTGTTGGTCCTTGTAGGCCAAATGCACAGAAGGAGCTTTCCACAAAGAAGGACAGGAGGCATGAATGAAACAAAATGTATGTGCCGTGACAAGTTGTTCCAGTTCAGAGATTCTACTCATTGAATAGAACTCAGTACTATAGTTTGGTTTTGTTTTATGAAAATTTGTTGTGAGAACAAAACTTTTGATGAGAATCTACAGACCCAACAGTCTGTTGTATAACCTGACCACTTTTCAGAATTGCCATTTTTAAAATGTTCTCTCATAGGGGTACTTTTTTAAAAGTAATTTTTGTATCCTTGATGCTTAACTATAAGCGGTCTTTGAGTATTTTCGTGATCGGAACTAAAATGGTCATTTGTCCTTCCCACCTTTGAAAGCCTACGATTCACACCTGCTGAACATCTGGCTTTACTTAAGCAAAAGAAGAAAAATAAATAACATTGAATCCTCCATCTGAAGTGAAAAGTACCTCTATTTAAAATCTCAATTCAGTGCTTAAAAAAAAAGGACTCCTTTACAGTTTGTTTTCCATTTTATTTAGAATCCTGAAACTTTTCCCATGAGCGTTAAAATAGGCAGTGTGCGGGGAAGGCACCACCACCTTCCCAGCTGGACTTCCTGCTGGCTGCTGTCCTTCATCCAAGAGCAAAGTGGGCAGGTAATGTTTAGGTGCACAAGGGCTTCTCATTCTTTTGGCAAGTTTCTCTTTTCTTTTTTTTAAAGATTTTCTTTATTCACGAGAGACAGAGAGAGGGAAGCAAAGGCAGAAGGCAGAGGGAGAAGCAGGGAGCCCGTGCAGGACTTGATCCCAGGACCCTGGGATCATGACTTGAGCCGAAGGCAAACGCTTAACCGACTGAGCCACCCAGGCGCCAGGCAAGTGTTTCTTTCTACTGTATTTGTGCAAAGCCCTGGTATGCAGCTGGCTCCTGCTCTGAGGAAATTATTTTGGAAGAGGTTGAACTCCTATATCCACACCCGTAGTGCTGCTCTTGGGGGCAGTGACTGTGTCTGCTTTGTTTGCCTCTTTGCTTCTTCCCCCACCAGAAATCTTGAGCTGAAGTGGGCATTCAAATGATTTGTTGAACAAATTGATGCAATTCATGATAGGTGCAAATAAAACTTGATTCACAGTCTGAGGAAAGGGGTTGGTTCCAGCAGAGAAGGACCAAGGAAGGCTTAGAGTTGTAAATTTGGGCTGGAAGAAAATGTAGTAATTATCTAATACAATTATTTGATTTAACAGATGGGAAAACCAAAGTCCAAAGAGGATTTCGACCTCAGTTGGGACTGTAGACTGCAATAAGCTTTAAGTGAAAGTTTCCAGAGCCTGTAGGCAACAGCAAGTGGAAATGGCCTACTGTGAATTGTGAGAAACCCCGGTTGCAGGAGATTCAGCAAAGAAATGTAACACATGGATTTAGAAGCACCTTGTGAATTTAATAATTAGGACTTTAAAGCAGTTTCTTGGAAAGGGGAGGCAAAACTTAGACTTTGAGGGGGAAAGGGAGTGAATGGGAGAGGTAAAGGTGGGGAAAAGATGGGGACAGAATGAAGACACAGGGAGAATAGAGGTTGCTGGAGGAAATGAGTCCATGGTCCATGAGAGGAGCTAATCACGGGAGGAGGAGGGAGGCTTCTCTAAACTTCTGCCAACTTAATAGACCTTTCCTCTTATAACCAGAGTCACTCTTCAGACAGGCTGTGACCCCAATTGCTCCCTTTCCTCCGCGTCTCTGTTCAACTACTCTGCTCAACTCTTGAGAGCAACCAGGACTCATTCTTGCCGTTCTGGTCTCCCGGGCCTGGATACCACGGAGGTTGCTCTCTTTTTAGCTCTTGCCTTGTTTTGCTGCCCCTGAGGACGAGCATTCAGGCCTGGCTAAGGGTTTCATGCACATTTATGGGGAGGCGGGCCCAGAGCAGCCAATATGGCAGAAGAGTTTTTAAGATGATTACTTTTACATGATTCTTACACTTTTCACCCAAGGTCCATGGTTCCTGTATTCTTGCTGAGATGGCAACTGGAATCCAAGTTGCATTCCTGCCTTCTCCTTTTATTTCTAGATAAGGGGACATCAAAATCCATTCTGATGGGCTTTCCTCTATGAAGATCCTTCCTCCCAGCAGAACAATAAGTGTCCCTTAGCCTCAACTTGTATGTGTTTATTGGAATACAAACGCAAACCTTCTAAGTTAAATACTCGCAAATTGAATCTAGCAATGTATATAGGAAATAATACAATATGACCAAATGGGAATGCTCTTTAGGGTTTTTTTTTCGAACTTCTCTTATCAGTACTTAGTATCAAAGTCATTTTGCTTTTAAGAATTGGGGAGACTTCCATATTTTTATATGGCCCAGAATGATTAAACATTGACATTACTTGCTTTTCAAGAATTAGATAAAACTCAGATGTGAAACATCTGATTTTAGTGCTTTGTTAATGATAAATCTTTGATCACTGTTTTATTATCTGCAGTGGTGATTGGTCTGTACAAATATTCCACTTCTTAAGTTTAAGTTGATATTTTTCTAGGAAATTACCATTTTCTCTAGGCATTCAAATGTGTTACCACAGAGTAACACACACACACATATAATTATATTATTTAATTGTATATTTAATATCCTCTGTATCTGTGATTATTTCTTTCTTCCTTTCTAATTTTATATGTCTGTTCTCCTTTTCCCCTCTTTATTCAGCCTCACAAAAGCTTATCTAATTAATTCTTTCAAAGAAACAATTTTAGATATATTCAACCATACTTTTTGCCTTATATTTTAACATTTTAAGCTTTTATCTTTATTTGCTTTTCTTGATTTCCCTTGTTTAGAAGAATTAGAGTTTTTCTAATTTCCTCTGACAAATACTTGGTTTATTTTTATTTTAAGAAAGAGGTATTTAAGTCTATAAATTTTTCTCTAAGTACAGCTTTCTTGTCCCTTAGATTTTGCTGTGAAGTGTTTTTTGTTCTTTTCTAGAAATTTCTGTTTGGGTTCCTTCTTGTCCAGGAATGATCACACTTGGGCATTCCCTAATAATTGGTTCTCCATTATGGCCTTCAACGAATTTATTTTTAATGTTACTCTGCAATATCTAATGAGAACAGCAAAGATATTCAACCACATGCTCCCAAATAGAGTAAACCCTAACACCTTACACCCATGGACTACTAAGTAAACTTTTGATCTTTCTTTCCATTGTTTTTTTTTAATTACATCTTTCTTCAATATGAAACTTCAGAGGCTATGTTTATGTTTAAGACATGTTTATGTTCCTTCCACTGTTTTGTACTGTTTTTCTCCTTGCCCTGAGAGCATGCACTTCACCAAGCTAAAACAAATCTGTGTCCTCAGTCACAGACTACTTGAAATTTAAAAGGGGAGGGGACTTGAAGGAACTAGTCACGCTGTTCTGGCTTTTGAGGATCAAAGACAGTTAGGCTGAACAGACAGGAATTGGCTGCAATGAAAATGTCCAGCAGAGGTGGTGGCTCCCTATCCAGAATGCTCTGGAGAGCTGCAGGAGCTTGGGGGACAGATGACCTTCAGGTAGTGTCTGTGTCTCCTCCAGAGTACTGTCTATAATTCTCTGGCAGGTGCAGAGAGGGCAGAAAGGAAGCAGGTTCTCTTCCCCTCCTTTTCCAGCTTGTCTTCTGTTGTGTCCAGCCCAAGTCAACGTCATCCTCCCTTGGGTCCTCAGCCTAGAAGCTTGTGTGTGACCAACCTTAGGAAGAAAACCTTTGGAACTGAAAACCTCAACTGGCCCTCGTCAACAGGCAAGCAAACCTCAAGTTGGTGTGTGTTTTTCCAGGGAAGGGGGCAGGGGTTACAATTTGAGAGGGCATGGAATGAGTGTAATTTTTTTTTAAAGATTTTATTTATTTATTTGACAGAGAGAGACACAGGGAGAGAGGGAACACAAGCAGGGGGAGTGGGAGAGGGAGAAGCAGGCTTCCTGCAGAGCAAGGAGCCCGATCTGGGGCTCGATGCCAGGACCCTGGGACCATGACCTGAGCTGAAGGCAGACGCTTAACGACTGAGCCACCCAGGCACCCCTGGGATGAGTATAATTAAGGGGAAAAAAACCCCCACCAAACTCTTTTAACCGCTTACATCCTGCTCTGAGCCCCCAGATCACGAAAACTTCATTCCAAAGTCCTGTGTCCCGGGGCCTCTGACAGTATCATTTTCCAAGCCCTCAGTGTCCCTAAAGTCTGTTGGCACACAGGAGCCACGGACCTGAGGCCCCAGCCCATGCCTGGCGCCCCGTGTGCATCTCCCTGCTGCCTCTGCTGCTCGTGGGCCCACAGGCCACCCCTTTATGCCTCTCAGCTCCTCCCTCCTCCCCCTGGGACACCCAGGGCAGTCTCTGCAGGAGGGAGCAGGCCTCTCCAAACACTGGCTCTTTCAGGTGGCTTCTCCAGTAGTTTGCTGGGGCAAAGAACTACAAAATCTGGACTTCTTGAAATAACAAAAAGGGAGAATGCAGGGAGAAAATAGGAGTTAACATCTCAAAGATATTCTGCCCCTCAAATCAAAGATGACCTCCTTCACCTCCAGTATAAATTATATCCATTTGTTCACTCGTTCCTTTAGGCAACGGACATTTACCGAGGACCTACTGTGCGCCGGGGTTGTCATCACATTCTCCCTATTGCACCTCAAATTGCAGCTTTTTCCCCACTGGTGTATTTGTTCTGTACATTGTACTTGTCTGTCCTGCCCACTGGACCACGAGGAATCGGAGTTCCACATTATGGCATTCATCTTCACATTCTCGTTATCTAGAACTAGATGTTCTGTAGTCTCTGCTCTAGAACGTAGAGGCTGACAAAGGTTGACAGGAAGGGAGGAAAGACAGGAGAAGATGATGCTAAACCAGAAGTGAGTGTCATTTTCTTGAAGTCCAGAAAAAAAAATTATTAAAATGAAATAAAATATATGTATTCCATTCTTGGAACACCAGCTTGATGAGGAACTTTTGTGAAACTTTCGCCAAATTACCACTTCGTTTGGGACACATAATTTCTTCTTATCCCATGTTCCCCAAATGACCATTATTTATATTTCTTGTGTACCAGATGCCATGCCAGGTACTTGACCTGCACGACCTCTTTCAGTTGTCCAGACCACTCCATGGGGGAGGTGCCGCATTGCCCCCATGACAGCAGCTACTGAGTCCAGGAACGGCTGGAGGTTGAACGGCTCCCCGCCGGGCAGTGGCCTCAGTGCAGCCGAGCCCCGGGCCGCCGGCTTGCGTGGCCACTGCCCCCTGCCCACCCTGGCTCCCGGAGCTGGACGCACACCGCCCGTCAGCGGCCCTTCCGGCTTCGGGAAGGTGCCCTCGGGGCCACTGCCTCTCAAACATGCCCAAAAGAGCCTGAGCGGATCTCAGAAGACAAGGCGGACTCCACATTTCTCTTACTTTGCAGTCATGTGTTATGGCGGTCGACAGGGCCCTAAGATTCTTGATTAGATGATAGCCCCATAAACACAAGGATGCTGTGTGTGGACTTGAAACGGGAAGAGGAATCCTGTCATAAATACAGACCGGTGTGCCCCATGATGGGTTCTGAGAAATCTTAGTCCAGCCAAATGCTGTTTTGGAATACGCCTGCTGCCTTGACCTTTCTCGTGGAAATGCCCAATGTCCGAAGCCCTGAGACCTCCCATCATAATGAAGCAGGCTTAACCCAGTGCTCCTCCTCCCCTTTTGTAAGAATACTTATGAATGTCCTGCAACATTTACTTTGGAAAACAAGGGACAAGACCAGTATCAAATCAGAAGGAGGATCCCATGAACAAGGCACGTGGTCCTTCGGAGTGTTTCCCTCCTTCCTTACCAGGCAGGGGCCTGCCAGACAGGATGTGAAGAGGAACCCAGGCGCCCTGCAACCATGAAGTGCTGCCAGGCTCCCTAACTGGGAAGCATGTGCTCTGCACCCTCTCTTCAGTCCCCCTTGGTGCTGGACACGGCGCTTGGTCATGCCCTGCCACCCCCCAGAAGGGCCCTGGGGTCCTTTAACCGTCCATGGATGCCAACACAGCTGAGCAAAGTAGAGAAGTGAAGGTTTGGGGCAGTGGTCATAATTCAAGTGTTGTATTTTCTCTCCAGTCATCCAACAAAAACCCAGTGACGGTACCTGAGAGAGCCTGTTTGAGCTGGTTTTTCGGCCACAGTGACCAGTCAGTAACTATCACTCTCCTGCGGGCCCCACCAAGTAGGCTTTTTCATCAACCCTAAGGCCTGTGGGCCTTATATCTAACAAATTATATTTTACTTTTTTTTTTAAGCTGGTTAGTGACAACAAAGCTGGTCCCTCTGCAATCAGAATCTGATGTCAGAGTGAGAAAATCCCCTGTTCGCTGGGAATTCCCATGTCACTCATTCTGTATTAATGATATTTATTCTCCCTTGTTGTTTTATTCTTAAAAAATGGTTCCCCTGGTTGCAGTGTTATGTTAAGCATATTACATGTTACTCCAAAGTCAGTTCATATATTATAGCTCGCTACACTCCTGGGTATACATTTCTGAATAGCTCTCACTCCGCAGTTACAGTTCCACATTAAATATGGGCTGCCAGGAGTAGAGCCTGAGAGAGTTGTCTGTTCATTTTTGGCTCCTTCTTTGTCCTGGAAGTTTTCTTCCCTCTCTATATTATACTCTTCAAGGAAGATGTGCCCTCCAGTAAGAAAAGTCTACCTGGAGAAAGTGAAAAGTACTTTTCTCTAGAGTTTTCTAGAAAGGAGGTTTGAAAGTGGCAGCTATTTGGGACAGAGTGCTTGGTTCCTACTGGGGAGGTCAGAAACGGTTTGGAACATGAGTGGCCACACTAATTACAGGAGGTAGGAGATGGGGGTGCCAGCATCCATCAAGACTGTTGACAAAAAGCCACAATATCTTTCCTTGTGCAACAAGAATATCAGAATGAGTTTTTAATCTTCTTCAGTCTTCGGTTTTTTTTATTAACATATAATGTATTATTTCTTTCAGAGCTACAGGTCTGTGATTCATCGGTCTTCCACAATTCACAGCACTCACCATAGCACGTACCCTCCCCAATGTCCATCACCCAGCCACCCCATCCCTCCCACCCCCCACCACTCCAGTAACCCTCAGTTTGTTTCCTGGGGTTAAGAGTCTCTTATGGTTTGTCTCCTTCCCTGGTTTTGTCTTGTTTCATTTTTCCCTCCTTTCCCCTATGATCCTCTGTCTTGTTTCTCAAATTCCTCATATCAGTGAGATCATATGATACTTGTCTTTCTCTGATTGACTTATTTTGCTTAGCATAATACCCTCTAGTTCCATCCACATTGTTGCAAATGGCAAGATTTCATTTTTTGATGGCTGCATAATATTCCAGTGTGTGTGTGTGTGTGTGTGTGTGTGTGTGTGTACACACACACCACATCTTCTTTATCCACTCATCTGCTGATGGACATCTAGGCTCTTTCCATAGTTTGGCTATTGTGGACATTGCTGCTATAAACATTGGGGGGCACGTACCCCTTCAGATCACTACATTTGTGTCTTTGGGTAAATACCCAGTAGTGCAATTGCTAGGTCGTAGGGTAGCTCTATTTTTAACTTTTTGAGGAACCTCCATACTGTTTTCCAGAGTGGTTGCACTAGCTTGCATTCCCACCAACAGCGTAGGAGGGTTCCCCTTTCTCCACATCATTGCCAGCATCTGTCGTTTCCTGACTTGTTAATTTTAGCCGTTCTGACTGGTGTGAGGTGGTATCTCGTTGAGGTTTTGATTTGGATTTCCCTGATGCCGAGCGATGTTGAGGACTTTTTCATGTGTCTGTTGGCCATTTGGATGTCTTCTTTGCAGAAATGTCTGTTCATGTCTTCTGCACATTTCTTGATTGGATTATTTGTTCTTTGGGTGTTGAGTTTGATAAGTTCTTTATCAGTTTTCGGGTTTTTGTTTTCCATGGCTAGCCTGCTCTTAAGCATCTGTTGTAGCATCATTAATAGGCAGTTTTAGAGATTTCACAGGATATAATCTTTTTAGTTGCTTCAGTAAAATTCACAAGGACAACATATTTTTGTTTTTGTTTGCTTTGAGACCCAAGCACAAAGCTCTAATGAGCCACCGTCTTCTTTCTTTGCTTCATTCATTCATTCAATATATATTATGCATTGAATTCCATCAACAAACAAAAATTCAATATGCTCATGCTTGTGACCTATGGCAAGGGCCACAAGTCCTCTGGGGAAAATGTCCTCATGTGCAGTCCCTGGGTTGCGGTTCTCACCTGCACCTGATGCCAAGTAACACCTGTAACTCTCTCCCCTGATGTGGCCTTTCTAGGTGGGAAACCAACAAAATTGGACAGCTAGGATATCATACCAGGCTTATGAAATTATTCTCAGTGGGCCCCGAAGGCTCTCAAAAGGTGAACAAGTCAAGAGCCACTTTTCTCCTACACAACTTTGCCAGTTCTGATTTCCCCACATGCCTTCTTTCAACTATCTTAGTCACTGCCCAGCACAGTGTGACAAGCGCCAGGCACCTCTCCTCTTTGAGATAAGGGGGGAATCTTCAGAGGAAAAATGACTGCCATGGGGCCAGGGCACGAGAGCCTCTGGAGCCCACTGCTGTCTCCCTCAGCTGGAAAGATGAGGGCCCGAGACCCTTGAGAAATAAGGATCAGATTGTGTCCAAAATACATCTCAATCTCTTGGGGCTGCCTCTAGCCATAAAAGGAGCTGGTCAAAGGCTATTTATCAGAAAGGTTCTTGAGGGCAAAGAGAACCTGCAGGGCACTTCAATTAGCTGAGCAGTCACTCAGCTCTGATGAGCCTACAGCTGTCACCAGGAAGGGTATCGGCTATTTGAATGGCACTGTGATTGCAATTTCATATGCAGGGCTGCAAAGAGCCCTTTCCTTTGTATTCAGCTCCTTTGGGCATCTTTGCTCATATTTGCAACAGGGTCTTGGATTCTGGAAAATGTGAGAATCTAAAAATAGCCAAACTATAGGCAAGTAGGTATTTTATTTTATTTTAAAGATTTTATTTATTTATTTGAGAGAGAATGAGCAAGCAAGAGAGAGAAAGAGCACGATCGGGGGAAGGAGCAGAGGCAGAGGGAGAATCAGACTTCCCACTGAGCAGGGAGACCGATGTGGGACTTGATCCCCAGACTCCGGGATCATGACCTGAGCTGAAGGTAGGTGCTTAACTGACTGAGCCACCCAGGCACCTGGCAAGTAGGTATTTTAATCATCTACTTCCGTGTCAGATGAGATTGCCCCAACAATCGCTGGTCACCATAGCCAAAGTCATGTCTTAAAAGGATCTTTCAGGTAATCCACCTGCTTTTCCTACATGATCCACATAAGAACAGAGAATGTGAGTCATGACAGCTGCCCCAGGCCCTAATTTCTCTGTCTTGTTCCACTGCAGTTATATCTACTGACAGCCGGAAACTCAGGGGGCCCAATAGCATCCACAGCAAGACTCACAAGTTACATTTAAATTTCAGCAAGAAATGTGTTATACACAGAGACTTTCAGGACTCAAATGTGTATTTCCCTTAAAAAATATCTCTAGATTCTTTTAGTTTGGAAAGGTCTCAGCAGATACTTGAAAAGCACATCAGACTTTCAAAAATTAGGGGCTCTACATATCCCACAGCCAATTTTCTGCTACAGAAAGGATTGGACCAAGCTTTGAAATATTTGTTTCAATTTTATGTCTCTCCTGTGACATAGCTGAATCCTGATTTGATTTTCCCTGTCATGTATAGGAAGCTTTTTAAAAAACTTTCCCTCTGTTGATAGCATCATGACAGCACTCAGAACTTCATATTGTAATTTCTCTATCCTATCAAATTATTAACTTATTTATCTTTGTGTTCCCAATATTTAGCATATTGTTTGCATTGGTTGTGGTCAGTAAATGCTGAGCAGAAGGCAGGAGGAAGGAGCGGGGGAGAGAGAAGTGGCTAGAGTCCTAGAAATGTTTTCCTCCCAAGCTGTATCATGTGAGAACTAAAGCTCTCAGAGTTCATGGCTTGGACACTGGCACTCTTTGTACAATGTAGTGTGGTAGTCAGAATTGAAATTTTTCTTTGGTTACAGAGCCAACTTACAGTAGTCACCTGAAAATTCTCTCCATATGTGAGAGCTCAAGTTCAAGACCAGCCTAGAGAAAGGTGTGAGGCTGGGACTCCTGAGAAACCCCAGATCCTCTGCTTGTTCCCCACACCTCATCCATAGCCCATATCCTACTGTAAACCACAGACTTCAGGGACCAGAGGACATATAAATAGTCTGGAAGGCTAACAATGAACTATCAAAAAAGAAATTAAGAAAATAATCCCATTTACCAAAAATAATAAAATATTTAAGAATAAACTTAACCAAGGAGATTTAAGACTTGTGATTTCAAAATACAAAACATTGATGGAAAAAAATCAGAGAAGACACAAATAAATGGAAAGACATCCCATGTTCATAAATTGGAAGATTTAATATTGTTAAAATGTTCACACTACCCAAAATGGCCGATGGATTTAGTGCAATCCCTATCAAAATACCAATGGCATTTTTTACAGAAATAGAAAAAAACAATCCTAAAATTCATATGGAACAACAAAGAACCCAAATACCAAATACAATCATGAGAAAGAAGAATAAAGCTGGAAGCATCATACTTCCTGGTATCAAAATATATTATAAAGCCATAGTAATTAAAGCAGTATGGTACTGGGGCACCTGCGTGGCTCAGTCCGTGGCTAAGCATTTGCCTTTGGCTTGGGTCATGAATTCAGGGCCCTGGGATCGAGTCCTGCATCAGGCTCCCTGCTCAACAGGACATCTGCTTCTTCCTCTCCCTCTGCCCCTCCCCCACACTTTTGCACACACTCTCTCTCTCTCTCTCTCTCTCTTAAATAAATAAATAAAATCTTTTAAAATAAATAGTATGGTACCCATATAAAGACATATAGACCAATTAAACTAGATAAAGAGCCCAGAAATCAACCCATGCATACATAGTCAACTGAAATTCTACAGGATGCCAAGAATACACAATGGAAAAAGGACAGTCTCTTCAATGAATGGTGTTAAGAAAACTGGATATGTACATACAAATGAATAAAATTGGACCCTTGTCTTACAACCATATACAATAACTAACTAAGGATGCATTAAAGACCTAAAAGGAGGACTTGAAACTGCAAAACTCCTAGAAGGAAACATGGAGGGAAAGTTTCATGACGTCGGTCTTAGCAATGACTTCTTGAATAGGACACCAAAACCATAAGCAACAGATGCAAAAATAGACAAGTGGGAAGATATCAAACTGAAAAGTTTCTGGTCTGCAAAGGAAACCATCAACAAAGTGAGCAGACAACCTACAGAATGAGAGAAAATACTTGCACACCATGTGAAACAGATAAGGGGTTAATATCCAAAGTATATAAAGAACCCATACAAGTCAATAGTAAAAGAACAAATAATTTGATTTAAAAATGAGCAAAAGATTTGAATAGACATTTCTCTAAAGAAGACATACAGATGGCCAACAGGTATATGAGAAAATGTTCAATATTACTAATCATCAGGGAAATGCAATTCAAAATTAATGAGACAAAATGCAAAACAAAATAAAAACCCCACAGAAATATTCTCTCTTTTAGGATGGTTATCAAAAAACCCAAAGATAAAATCTGTTGGTAAGGATGGAGAGAAATCAGAACCTTGTACATTGTTAGTGGGAATGTAAAATGGTGCAGCTGCTATGGAAAACAGTATGGAGGCTCCTGAAAAAATTAAAAATAGAACTACCATATGACCCAGCAAGTCCACTTCTGGGTATTTATTCAAAAGAATTAAAATTAGGATCTTGAAGAGATGTCTGCACTCTCAGGTTCATTGTAGCATTTTCACAATGGCCTAGAGGTGGAAACAATCTAAATGTCTATCAGCGGATGAATGGATAAAGAAACTGTGGTCTATATATATAATAAGATTATATTCAGCCTTATATGGGAAAGAAATCTTGGCTTATGTGACAATATGGATGAACGTTGGGGACATTATGCTAAGTGAAGTAAGCTGGTCAGAGTACAATTCCATTATATGAGGTAGCTAAAGGAGTCCAACTCAGAAGCAGAAAGTAGAATGGTAGTTGTCAGGGGATAGGGAAAGGGGGAAATGGGGAGTTGCTGTTTTTAAAGGGTATAAAGTTTTGGTTATGCAAGATGAATACATTCTAGAGATCTGCTCTACAACATAGTGCTTATAGTTAGTAGTACCGTACTGTACACCAAAAAATTTGTTAAGAGAGTAGATTTCATGTTATCTTTTCTTACCACAATGAAAAAAACAGTCCGAAAGGATTTGTGGAATGCCTCCTCCTTCCAACTCCTGTTCTTACCCTGACAGAGAGTGTGAGTATTTTTTTTAAAGATTTTATTTATTTATTTGAGATAGAATGAGAGATAGAGAGCACGAGAGGGAAGAGGGTCAGAGGGAGAAACAGACTCCCTTCCGAGCAGGGAGCCCGATGTGGGACTCGATCCCGGGACTCCAGGATCATGACCTGAGCCGAAGGCAGTCGCTTAACCAACTGAGCCACCCAGGCGCCCAAGAGTGTGAGTATTTTTGTGGAACAAAAAAGGAAGTTGTTCCCATTGAAGGGTGTTTCTTAACCTCATCACTATTGACATTGTGGGCCAGATAATTCTTTGTGGTGAGGGACTGTCCTGTGCTTTATAAAATATTTAGCCACATCCTCAGCCTCTACCCACCGGATGCCAGTAGCAACCCCCATCCCACAGTTAGGACAACCAAAAATGTGTTCAGAAATTGTCACATGTCCCTTGAGGGCCAAAACCACTCCGGGTTGAGAACCACTGCCTTTGGAAGAATCCCAACAAGCTAGAACTTTGGCACCCAGCGTGTCCATGGTGAAGGTCAGATGCAGTATTTGGTGGTGTTATGACCTGGAAAGTCATTTTTCTCAGGAGCACAGCATTCCCCATGGAGAGGGTGAATGTCCTCCATCTGGCTTTTGTAATCTAAATTGGTAAAGACATCCAAAACACATCTTGCTTTCAGTCTTTCCCTCGTTTTCTATTTCCAACAAAATAAAAGGAGAAAAGTGTTCTGTATTCATTTCCTAGGGCTGGTAACAAATTACCATCGACTGGGTGGCTTAAAACAATAGAAATGTATTTTCTCTGGTTCTAGAGGCCAGAAGTCTGAAATCAAGGTGTCAGCGGGGCTGTGTTCCCCTGGAGGTTCTAGGGGAGAATCCTTGTGTACCTTTACCCATTTGTGGGAAAAGTGGCTCTGGGTATACCTTGGCTTGTGGCTGCATTGCTCCAATCTGTGCCTCCATCTTCACATGGTGTCTCCTCTGTGTGTCCTTTATAAGGACGCTTGTCATTGCATTAAGGCCCGCTCTCATTCGAGATCCTTAACTGCATCTGCAAAGACTCTTTTTCTAAATAAGATCAGGCCTACAGGTTCTGGGATGTGGATATACTTCTTTGGGGGCCCCCATTCAACCCATTGCATACCCTAAAGCAAAGCTCCTTTTTAAAAAACCACTGAGACTGATTTGTTTAAGGTTAAGCATTTGAAACAAAAATTTACAGAGAAGTTGGAAGTGTAGTCCAAAAGCCCTTTTTTGAAACTTAATTGCTGACATGATGCCCCCCTCACCCTCAAATACTTCAGTGTGCATTTCCTACAAACAAGGACCTTCCTCTACTTAACTGCAGTGTGACTATCAAAACCAGAAAACTGACATTGACCCAGTACATCACTCTCCGCATCAACGATCCATTCAAGTTCCTCCAATTGTCCTAATACTCTTTTTTTTTTTTAATAGCTAAAGGCTCTATTTCAGAATCATACATAGCATTTAGTTGTCCCTTTAGTTTTCTTCAGTCTGAAGCAGATCCTCAGAATTTCTTTGAGTTTCAAATCCTTAACACTTTTGAAGATTGAGGGCCAGTTACTTGGTAGAATGTCCTTCCGTTTGGGCTTGTCTGATATTTCCTCATGAGTGGATTTCTCAGGACCACTCCAAAGTAAGGCTGTGTTCTTCTCAGTGCATTAGAAACACATGTTTTCCATTTGTACAACTGGTGGCAGTGAAGATGTCGATCACTTGATGAAGGCCTATCGCCAGGTGCCTCTTCTCCCTTCCTACCCCCTGTCATTAATAAGTATTTTGTGGGGAGGACTTTGACACTATATAAATATCCTATTCTTCACTAACTTTCAATTTATTAGTGGGTTTATTTTATCTAAAGGACTGGTGAGTTCCCATTTTATCAATAGGTTATAATCTGTGAGGATCACTATTTGGATGTCCAAATGGTGCTACATTTGGCTAGAAGGAGCCCGTGCGGTCTGGCTGTGTCTTTTTGACATATCCCCGTCATTCTTTGGTCACTTCCTTGCTTTCTGGCACAACAAGACATTCTAAGCTTGTTTTGTACTTTCTTTGCCGCTAAAAGGAGCTCTGGGTTCCTTTTAGTGGAAAATGGAACGTGTTTTGAGAACAAGTGTCTTTGCCGGTGTGCGTTTTCCAGACTGTTGTTGTGACAGTTTCTCTCAGCTGCTTCTCTCCTCATTCCTTCCACATGCCCGTGGCTTTCCCACCCGCATGGCTCCCTTCCTTGCTCTCCTTGCTCCACAGGGCCCACGCTGTTTCTCTGTTGACATTTGGAAGCCCTAACTCTGGGGAGCAAGCAGCCACACGATGGCCGCCCGTGTCCTAAGGAAGGCTGGCCTGCTGTTGGCAGGTGTGCTGGACAACCCACTAGCCGTGGTTGGAGAAACCTGGTGCGGCAAGCACTTCTGGATACATGACCTCAGTGAGCTTAAACATCCGAATGGGTGTGAGTCATTCCCCAGCCCCAGTGGCTGACTTCCCCTTTTACATTGTGAGGACAACTGCCTTCCTGTTCTGCCTTAGTTCAGCTTTGCCTGGGATTGATTTCCTAAACTCTTTGAATTTTGAGGGTTGTTACCACGTCTCCTACCTGGCATCCTTTCTCCTCTAAGAAGGAAAATGTGAAAGGCCTGACTAATCCAGCCCTCCTAGTTTCTGCTCAGCCTGAGGACTTTCAGTCCGGCTGGCCCTTGGGACAGGGCCCGCCGGTTCCCTCAAGCTTGTGAATGGAGGCTGGGGGCTGACCCGGGCTGGCCTCCCACGCCGTGCTCCCACACACTGCACGCTGGCCTTCCCGTCTGTGTCCCAGCTCCTGCGTCCTTGGTCTGCCATGACAACCAAGATGTAACTATTCAGATACTTTCATCCCCCTCCTTGGGCTCTCTGTCCTCTGCCAAACTTCCTCTATGCCCTTCTTGCTGTGGACTTTTTAAGTGTGACTTTCCACACTCCGTCCATCCCTGGGTTTAGTGAAGTCTTGAGCTGCACTTGCCCAACACTTCTGTCTTTTACTCCCGCACCTCCTAAGTGGACTTGAACCCTAGGTAGTTAGCCAGGAGGGGAGACACCTGACCTCTGGGCAACTAATCCAGAGGCCAGCAAGAGGCCCTTGACATGCCTGGGAAGAAGGCTCAGTTTCTTTCTTTCACTGAACGAGGGGCGAGAGGGAGAGACAGGCTGTGGGGGTGTGAGGTTGTGACAGAGAGATAGAGCTAGCAGTCATGTGGGGCCACGTGCAATTTTAACAAGTGAGGAAAAAGACTAAGAAAAAGGAAGAGGAAGCTGAACTACAGAGAGAATAAGAGAGGCCATCACGCGAATGAAAAGTGGAGAGGAAGCTTCCTTGGTCTCCAACATCTTTCTAGAAATAAATGTCAGTTCCTTCAAAGCCTAGCTGCATGTTGCTTCCTGTTCAGGGGTTCTGTCAGATCTCATATTCTTAGAATAAGCTGCCCATTTTTGGTGTTATTTTGAGTGGATTTCCGTTTGTTGCCATCAAAAGAGCCTTTCTTGAACGTTCTTGATGGCTGCATTGCCTTCAATTTCTCTCCAGTGGAGCCTGTTCTCCCATGCCCTGGGAGAGGGGCCAGTGTCCCTCTCACCCCCCAGTGCTGCTTCCCTGCAAATGTTTCTGCAACACTTTTTAAAACAAACTGTCTTTTTAGGTCCATGTCCAGCACAGGGAGGTACTATCCTCTCCCCTGTCACCCACTCATATCCAGACACTTTTCTAGGTAATAATAATAATAAATGTCAGAAGTTCTGTTCTCCTTCCTTCTTCCCTTGCCATTATCCTGGGCAACCTCAGCATCCACACAGATGATTCATGCACTAGGTTATTCCTATATTCTGCACCCTATCTATTCCCAAAATAATGAAAACAACATATTAAAAAATGGTACCTATCTTATAGCTTAGGACATACTTTCCCAGTCATAATTTCGTTCTGTTTTGATTTTTGAACTCCACTGCCAAAGCCACACCATAGACTCACCCCCTTATACCTGCCTCACTTCCAAAACCTGGGTGTCTCCATTCTCCTTTAATGAAGACAATCTCCTGGGCTCCATTATTTTCCTTTAGTTTCTCCCAAAAGCCTTCTCTTAGGTGTCATCAGAGCCTGTGTCTTTACTCTTCCAGAATCTTATAGGCTCCCAGCTCCCTTCTGTTTCCTGCCCGCTCAGCCAGGGTCTGATGCTTGGCCTCCGCAGCGCTGCCAGGAAGCTGGGGCCAGCATCTCTCACCTCGGCAGATCTCCTCTGCCCTCACCTGGTCCATCTTGCTTGTCCCCGACCCCTGCTCCTGATGGTCAGCCCCTCACCACTCAGGTGTGTCATTCTCTCCATTTCCCCCTCTCCTGCCCTCTCCCTTTCTCATTTCAGCGATGTCCTAAATGCCATTTAAAAATATTTTGTTAATGCTTTGTGAACTCCGGGTCTCTACTGTCTTCTTCTCGGCCCCAGCCCCCCTTCTCCCTGCACTCTTCCTCACCATGCTCCAGTCTCCTCCAGGATATGACCACATCCATTTTTCCTCTTTCTCTAACATCTCAGCGTCAGATCCCCTTCTCACTGATTTAAATGAATGGTGAAACATTTCTATAGAAACCAAACCTTCTTCAATCTTGCTTCTCCCTGAAGCTGCCATTCACTATTTTCTCACCCCCTTCTTTAGAGTTTCTACTCAACACTCTGTCACACATTCCTTCTTCAACCCTCCAAATTCTGTCCTGACAGAACCTCCTTTTTCAGAGGAAAACAATGACTGTCTGATTTCCTAATTCCAACTTGACCACAAAACCCTGGGAAGTCTCTTTTGGCCTTCATGACACTCTTTCTCCAGATTCTCCTTGAAGCTCTCTGACCCAAGTTTTCCTTTGTCATTCTTTAAATGTGGGCCTCTCCCAAAGTTCTCATCTTGGTCCTGGAAGGCCTTCTTGCTTTGCTTCCCTCCCAGCACCATGTCATTCTCTCCCACAGCTTCATCCACATGCTGGTCACTTCCCCACCCACTTTGACTCCACCCCATCTCTTCTGAGCTCCTGACCTACATTTCCAACCGCCAATGGGACATCTCACTCCAAACTTGGCATGTCTCCCACTGAACTCAGAGTCTTTATCCTACAAGTCACCCATCTTGTGTACATGCCACCAACAACCAGCCACGTACATAGAAACCTTGGAGGGTGACTTCTCACAGTTCACCAGTAGCTCATGCTGCCAGGTGGCCGTGCAGTTTGTGACCGTTCTGGAATTCAGGGCCTCCCTCTCTCTCCCTGCTCAACTGCCATTGCCATCTTCCTGGTTCACCTCCCTCCAAACTCCTCTCTTTTCAACCTTAAAAACAGCGATTTAATCATCCCATTTCCACCTCAGAGACAGCACTGATTCCTCACTGTGTACAGGGAAAGGCTCAGACTCCTTGGAAGGGCAGTCGAAGCCCCACATGGTATTCCTGGCACGTTTCCCACCACACACTCCATGCCCCTCACTCCTGCCATGTGGGTCTCCCCGTAGTTCCCCGAACCTGCTTTTCTTTATCTCGTGGCTCCACTTGCTATTTCCTCCTGTCAGGAAGATATTTCTCTTCATTTTCTGCCAACCCAAATGGTCCCATAAGTCAAAATTCAGGTCAATGGTCATTTTGTCTGTGAAGCCTTCTTTGATCCTCCCTGGACAGTAGTTGCTTCTCCCGTTTCCCTTAGTGGGTCACGTCTCGCACTTAGTTGACTATGCCTTGAATTATAATGAGTTAGTTTTGTTTCTGTCTGTGAATTCTTTAACAACAACTGTTTATTGAATAACATGTGTTCTTCATTCTTATCCTGTCATTTAATATTTACCACAGCTCTTCGATGTGGTATCGGTATCGTCCTTTGCCAAGGAAGAAACTGGGGCTCAAAGGTGTCACATTTCTTCCTGAGGTCATATGGCTGGTAAGTGGAAGAACCAGAACCTAAGCCCGGGGCTGCTTTACCCCAAAGCTCAGTCTCTTTTCGCTAGACCACTTGTTTCCAATCTTCATTGTGCATTGAAATCACCAGAGGGAATCTTTCAAAACTATTGATTTACCCGATGGTATTGGTATGGAGCCCAACCCAGGCATCAGGGTCTGTGGTTTTATTTTTCCAGTTGCCCAGGTAACCCTAATACGCAGCAAAGTCTGGGAGGCACGGCTCTAGGCTCTTCGGCATCCAGCACACAGTGTGTTTAATATAGGTTGGCCCTAAATATTTTCCCCGAATGCTTTTCTGCTCCTCTGGACACTTTATCCCTAAATCCTAAGGTTGGCAAAAATTCAAAAGCAAAAACAAGCAGAGAAAGAAATTAATTATTTGGCTAACATGAGTCCCAAATTCATTTCCAGTGAAATTTTCCAAATCAATATAAAGAAATTAGCACAGGCCAAAGTTGTTAAAACTAATTGATCCTCGATTGCCTTGCTTTGGGGAGAGACACGCCTCCTCCTCAGCACCCTCGTGCCCCTCCTCTTGTTTGTCATCACTCAGCCGCCGTGTGTTGTCACCACTTGTCTCCACAGACGGACCCCAAGGCAGAGCCTACCTTCTTTGGAAGAGAAGTTGAGACATGGCAGGGAAAGCGTGGATAGAAGGTATGGACCATGGCAATGATCAGGTCACACTCCCTAGTCCTCGCAGGCTGTCACAGCCATGTGCTGCCCCAGAAGTTGCTGGAAAAAAATCTCACTGGGTCAGTCACTCCCCATACTGCAATGACTATCCTCTATGCATAATTTAAGGTTATTTTATTACAGCCAAATTTATGGAAATAATTTGAAAACTGTACTTTAAAATGCTTTGTCCTAAGACTTATTTATAACTTTTAGTATTAGAGTCCATCAATGAGGAAACATCACCTAATAAAACTACGCTGTGAATTTATGTGAATGTCCTATCTAACTAGTAGGATGTGCCTTCTCATCCAACCCCATTAGAGCTTCCGTTCTGCTACATAGAGGGAGCAAACTACAGAAGACCTTCAGCGTCTGTGAAGGCCGGAACACTCTTCTCCGACGTTTGTTGGATTCAGACGGTGATCATTGCTAGCAATAGTCTAGAACACATGAGAGCTATAGACATCACTTGTGCTCAAAGTTTGGGGTGAATTAAATAATTCATTCACTGAACTTTATTTGGAGTCCTCCCTCTGTGCCCACGCATACATACAGCGTCTGTAATACACAGCTAAGTACTTTTGGAGCCCAGGGACTCACACAGGAGGGCTCCTTTATACAAATGCCTAACGCTAAGTTAGAGGGTCTCAGTTAAATGATATGCTAAGGCGGTCATTCGGAAGAGGCTGCAGGGCCTCAAATGATTGAAGGCTAAGCGAATGGCACCTGTGGGCCCTTTGTCCCCGAGAGCAGGCAAGAGAACTAGATGGAGGTCCTGCCTTTAACTTTTGACCTCAGCTTCTCAGCGGTAAGACAAGAGAGTCACATCAGAAATTTATTTCCAAGGGCATCCCATCTCTCCTCCGTGGTGAGTCTGGGGATCTGTGAGAGTTCATGGCATGAGGAGGCCTTCTGGCAATGAGGTGTGTATTCAACTTGGAGGGTGGAAGTGTTGGGAAGAATATCAGCCGGGGGCCCGCTCGGAAATGCACGCCATACCAGTTAGGTTAACAGAGACAATTTAATATGAAGAATTAGTAACCAGGTTCTGGAGGACATAAAGGACACTCTGAGGTATTTCAGCGACAGGAAGAGCCAGAAAGAGCCACCGCCCATAGGGGTTGAGGAACAAAGAGAAAAGGTTGCATTAGAAACTTGGAGAAGAGGTCCCAGAGCTGGTACAGGGGTCCTGCCCAGATGGCGCTCGTGCCTCTTAGAGCCCCAGTGAGGCTGGTTCGGGGGTGTAGGGGAAAACCTGCAAAAGGCCTAGCTGCTGCTGCAGGAAGAACTGTTGCTGGAAGGAGCCCCACAGGAACGTCCAACAGGAGGAAAGGCCTGCCGTCTCCCCGTGGCGCCTCCTTCTGGAAGAGCTGCCGAGGACCAGCAAAGCGGAACCGGTTTGCAGCCTCAGCCCTTGGCCCCTAGACAAACCCGGAGGGGTGGGTTTGAGACTGAGAGCCAACAGTCTAATAACCAGCAATGGGAACAGGGCCCACTACAAGCGGGGAAATAGTTTAAGCAAAATGGTGTAACAATATCTGCCATGTCCACGCGTCCTCTTTGTATCATTTTCCTCCTTCGCCCTTTAGTCCTCACAGTGACCTGAGGAAATCAGTGCTGTTATTCACCTGAGGCGAAGGCGCAGCAGGGTAGCTTCGGGGAGACAACCGCCCCACACTTACCCGGCCCCCGAGGGCAGAACGGGGATCTGCTCGCAGGACTGTCCGGCTGCAGAACTCTGGCCTCACAGGAGGCACAGTGCTTGCCGAAAATGGGCTCGGTGCGCCCGAGCAGCCAGGTGACTGGTTTGACTAGAAAGGTGGACATAGATTCGGAAAGGTGATTTTTGGCTAATTTGTGGAGGGGCAAGGGATTTGGGCCTTTTAGGCAATGGGAACCAGTGACAATTTTGGAATACGGCAATGAAATGGTGGAAACTTTATTTAGAGAGATTTATTTGGAGTGAGCAAGATGATTTGAAGAGAGAGGAATCTGGGCCAGTGAGGCTTATTAGGAATTATAGTAATTTAGAAAGGAGGTGATATGGCCTTGGTTTGGGTGGTGGCAATGAGAAAGAAAAGGGAGAAATGTGTGGAAGAAAGAAAGAACGAGAATGGAGAGACACAGATATTGCACGAAAAGTAGAACTCAAAGATAATTCTGAAGTTTTTGGGTGTAGATAACTAGCAGAACGGTACTGCCTTTCGAAACAAATTCTGGGGATTCTGGAATGCCTTTCCTTTAAGAATGTGGCCTCTGCCTGGGCGCCCTGCCCATCCCCCAGCAACCATGATAGCATGGGGCCCCCAGCTCCCTGCTGAATCTTCCTGGATTATCATCAGCAAAGTTGATAATTTAGAATTGAGAGGTAACTACTTATTGTGTAGTCAGGGAAAATATTTGACTGGAGATGAGGAACTGGATTTTGTCATCCTGTTATTGCTGTGTATTTTACTTTTTTTTTTTTTAAATATGAAATGCTTCACGAATTTGCATGTGATCTGTGCACAGGGACTATGCTAATCTTCTCTGTATGGTTCCAGTTTTAGTATACATGCTGCCAATGCAAGCACACTGTGTATTATACTTTGTCCGAATTAGTTAACAGTGTGGCTAAGAGAGTTTATTGGGATAATGGATATCAGTGGCTCTCTAACTTGTTTTCATCATAATCACCGGTGGAAGTTTTAATTGTGCACTTCGTAGAAGAGTGGCACGTTATATTTCAGTGGTCCCCAGCTCACCTAGAGGGTAGGTACTGAAGTCAGCACTTAAGGCAAAGGATAACCAAAACTACCCTTGAAATTCCCTTATAAAGATAGGAAGGTAGTGGAGCTCTGCTCCCAGTTCAACACAGTTTTTCCTCCAGTGTTAAAACAGATTGCTTCTTCTCCGGGCCCTTACGAGATGGTTGGTTTGTGTTTAAAAAGGGCCATTTGTACCTAAAAACAGTATCTTTAATCAAACTTCACACCCAGAGGGCCTAGAAGCTCAAGTTGAGAGAGGCTCTGGCTTAGTAGCAAGGAGGCTACGTGAAGGAGGTTTTCACAGTAGGAGGGCTGGCCTATTCCAGGCTGCTGTATCTTACCTGAGGGCAGTGGGCCCAGAAGAGCTGTTCAGGCTGGTGTATCTGGGTACCAGAACTAGTGGGTACAGGAATGAAGACACAAGTCCCTCTGGAGCAGACTCCTTCCATTATGAGAGCAATCATTTGTGTGGCTAGTCTTAGTTATGGGAATGTCAAGGCACTAGACTCTCCTTGCCTAGGAAATAGATGTAACAGAATTTTTAAAAACTTTCTGTGGCTTATCAGTTTGCAAAAAGAGCCCTGGAGGCTTCTGTACGGAAATGAATGCAAGACCTCATGCTCTTCTTCTGGAGCTGAAATTAGAGAAACCTGCTTTTAAGAGTATGGCACTGGGGAGCCTGGGTGGCTCAGTCGTTAAGCATCTGCCTTCAGCTCAGGTCATGGTCCTGGGATCGAGCCCCACATCGGGCTCCCTGCTCAGCGGGAAGCCTGCTTCTCCCTCTCCCACTCCCCCTGCTTGTGTTCCCTCTCTCGCTGTCTCTCTCTCTCTGTCAAAAAATAAATAAAAGTCTTAAAAAAAAAAAGTCAGAGTTTTGTTAACTTTAGGAAGTATTTAGAAAATAATGAGTAATGGTCTTCTACTCTTATATTTTAATTAATGGGGGTTATTTTCATTAGATTAACCCTAAGAAGTCAATATTGTCATCTATTTGTGTCTCTCAGGAACACTTCTACAGTAATTTTCCAATTGTAATCAACTCACAAAGCATCCTTGGCAAAGGGTTAGCTTGCATACTTATGCAGAGATTCAAAGTTAGATATTATCTTGATGTGTACTGTGTATCATGCTTGATGGGACTTTTTTCTGAGGATGTAAATCAGAAATTCCTTGCAGATCAGTGGAATCATTCACTTATTCTTTTATTTTAAAAGAATACTAATTTATTGAATACTTGCTACATGCCTGGTGCTCTATAGTTGAATCAAGAGTGAGAAGTAAAAGGGGATTGGTGCAGGAAAAGGGAGGGAGGGAGGGAAAGGAAACAATCCTAATCATCCTTGGCTGGTCTTGTATTAGAATTGTAGCTTTATAAATTAATTTTAGTAAAAAGTTGACAGTTTACAATATTAGGTCTATTATAATCTCTCTATTCAAAGTATCCCTTATTTCCATTACTAAGGTTTTTTAGATTTTTTTCTTATAATTCTACACAATCATTATTGTTTATATCCAGATATTTATATTGCTACTATGAGCAACAGAATCCTAACCAGTTTCCCCACTTTTAGTCTAAGTCCTCCTGCATCCACACCTACAAATCTATTCTCCTTTTAGATTGATTGAAGAGTTTTAAAATTATTTTTATTCCTTACTAAAGAGGAAATTGTACATTTTTGCCTTAATAGTTATCTTTAAAATTGTGACATGCTTACCTAACAATGCCTAAAGTTTATAATGTTTCTTCCCTACTTCCCAACAATATAAACAAATTTAAAATACTTAATTTTGGGGCCTCCTGGGTGGCTCAGTTGTTAAGCATTTGCCTTCGGCTCAGGTCATGATCCCAGGGTCCTAGGATCAAGCCCCTCATTGAGCTCCCTGCTCAGCAGGAAGTCTGCTTCTTCCACTCCCACTCCCCCCTGCTTGTGTTCCTGCTCTTGCTATCTCTCTGTCAAATAAATAAATAAAATCTTTTAAAAAATGCTTAATTTTGGTCACTTCCTTTCCATCTCGATATGTTACCAACACTTTATTTCACCTAGTTCTGTTACCAGAAATGAGTAATTCCTAGTTATTGTATGAAATTGTAAATTTCACTGCATGTATACAAATTTATTTACTCAACTTTTCCCCTTGCATTTCTTTTGGAAAATATTTGCTCTGAAGTTCCTATAGATGAGCTCTGTTCTTGGTAGATTTTGTTTGTCTGAAATGTCTTTATTTTACTCTTGTTCTTTAATGATAGTTCAGCTGGATATAAAGTTATAGATTGATTCCCACCCCCCCACCCCCGGGTTTTGAAAATATGATTCCAGTGCCTTCTTGTTTTCCATCACTGCTCTGGAAATGTCTACTTTTGGCCTGATTTTCTTTTCTAGGTAACTTGTTTTTCTCCTTGGTAGCTTTTGAAATTTCTTTTTCTTCTACTCTCTGCATTTTTGCAACAATATATTTTTGTGTGGATTTATTTTGTTTTGGAACTGCTTGGAACTTGTGCTTCTTGACACTGAAGATTTATATCTTTCATCCATTCTGGAAATTGCTCATCTTTCTCATTTTCTCTCTTCTTTTTTTTTTTTAAAGGATTTTATTTATTTATTTATTAAAGAGAGAGAGAGCGAGAGCATGCACAAGCAGGGGGAGGGGCAGAGGGAGAGGGAGAAGGAGACTCCCCATTGAGCAGGGAGCCCAACTCGGGGCTCAATCCCAGGACCCCGAGATCATGACCTGAGCTGAAGGCAGACACTTAACCAACTGAGCCACCCAAGCGGACCATCTCTTTTCTTTCTTTCTGGAATTCCTGTTATAAGACATATGTTGGACCTATTAATTCTACTTTCCCTGTCCCTCAACTCCTTTCATATTTCCCTTTTTTTTTAATATATATATCTTGGGCAGAATTCTAGGTAATTTCCTAAATCTATCTTCCACTTCACTAATTCTCTTTTTAGCTGTATCTACTTTTCTGTTTACCATATCCAGTGTATTCATTTTTAAAGATTTTATTTATTTATTTGCCAGAGAGACACACGGTGAGAGAGGGAACACAAGCAGGGGGAGTGGGAGAGGGAGAAGCAGGCTTCCTGCAGAGCAGGAGCCTGATGCGGGGCTCAACCCCAGGACCCTGGGATCATGACCTGAGCTGAAGGCAGATGCTTAACGACTGAGCCACCCAGGCGCCCCACATCCTGTGAATTTTTTTAAAAGACACATTTAATCAGCATAATAATCTGATCAGACTATTACAGTTATCAATTAACAACATGTGAACAACAACAAAGAACTACATTAAAACCTTTCGTTGGAATGCTTTTCACTTTTTAGAGAACAGAAACTAAAATACTTGTTATATAATTAGTCACAAATACCATCCTTATTTTTTTATTTTCTTGTAGCAGTTAGACTCTGCTGCTGTGATTGGCTGAGTTCACAAACCTATTGTAATCCATAACTTTTCTGTCACTTCTCTGGCTCTCCTAACTTTTTCTTGGCAGTAATTAAATCTCTGCCACTCCCATAACTACTGGTGTAGCTTAGACACACATAACCACTTTGGGTTTTGTGGTTTGACAAAGTACTGGCCTTCACCACCACGAGAACCAGAGAAGTTCCTTTCGTCATGGGTTCAGAATCTGAAGATTGATTGTTGTAACTGCCAAAGTTATTGTAGCTTCTACTACCTCCCACACTGCTTCTGTTATTACCAAATCAATTTCTGCCATCATATCCACCACCACCAAAGCCATAACAACCTTTGAAGTTTCCTCCATGACCAAAGTTGTTGTTCCCTCTAAAATAACCTCCACAACCACTACCAACATTTTAAGAACTACTTTGACCTAGATGAGACACTGGCCATCTCTTGCTTAAGCAGGGCTCTCATTACTTCACAGTTCTAGCTAGTCATAGTATGTATATCCAAACAACAGTCTTATCCATGGGGTTATGGTCACCACAGTTTACAAAAACAAAACCTCTCTTCTTGTCACTATCCTAGTCAGTAATGATTTCAGTCACCTCAGTCTTCCCATATTGCTCAAAATAATCTCTTGCATGATGTTCTTTAGTGTCTTCTTTAATGCCACTAACAAAGGTCTTTTTCATAGGTAACCGTGAGCCTAGTCTTGAAAAACCTTCTCTTAGGACACCTTCTTTGGTTCTATGACACTTCCATCCATCTTGTGTGGCCTTGCATTCATGACTGCATATGCTTGCACTACAATGGCTTATGTGACAAGCCCAAAGCTTCTAGAGTGCTTGGTGTTTGGATCTTTCATTGCCATACAATCTGTGAGTGTTACTCATACTTTTCAGTCTATCACTGGTTATACTGAAGTTCAAACCTTTAATGAAGAGCTTCTACAGTTCTTTGGGCTCTTTGAGAGAGATTCTGAATTATATATGGTGGTGGCCATAGGAAAGAGTTTAATAATGCTTCCTCAGCGGTGACCACAGTCAGAAAATCACTGTTTTAATATCAGTGGTTATGTTTTTAATTACTGGTTGTTCTTTTTAGTTCTTTTTCAAATATTTTTTAGCTTACTTTTTTTTCCTTTAGTATTATGTACTTTATTCATATTTATTATTCATTTTTCTTTTTAAAGTCATTCCTAAACAGATTTGTTTTATAGTCTGTGTATAGTAATTTTATTATCTGATATTCTTGGGAATCTAAGTGTATTTTTTTTTCTTCTGTGATTCTCAATCATGGTCGCTTATTTTGTGGTGTGTTTTGTAATTTTAAATTATCAACTCAGATTTGGTGAAGTATTATATGTGAGAATCCCTGCAGCCTGGTTGAAAATGCGACCCTCAAAGAGTTTTTGTTTTTGTATCTGCTAAGCACCTCAATCTAGAACTATTTTGTTTTTTTGTTTTAGGCTAATTCATTGGCTAGGCAACTTCTAAAGTGTACAGTTTACGTTCATCCTAATATCAAACTAAACAGAGGCTAGTAGCTGTAAATGGTCAGGGCTATATATTTATTTTAATTAATTTTTTCCTACCCTAATGCCATTTCAGAGCAAACTTGTTCCCAGTTGATTCCCTGTGCTGGTGGTCAGATTTTTCCTTAATTGACTGTATTGCTCTCTGAAGGTTCTGACTTCATGTGGTAAGAGATGGGATTCTGTATCCTAATTCCAACTCCTCACTTCAAAAAGGCCCAAAACCCTGTTTCCTGCCCTGCCCTGGCCTTTAATTTAAAACCTAATATTCTAGGGGTAGCTGGGTGGCTCAGTCAGTTAAGTGTCTAACCCTTGGTTTCGTCTCAGGTCATGATATCCAGATCATGAGATCAAGCCCTGCGTCGGGCTCTGTGCTCATTGTAGAGCCTGCTTGAGCTTCTCTCTCTCTCCCTTTCCCTCTGTCCCTTCCCCACTGCTCACAGGCTCTCGCGCTCGCTTGCTCTCTCTCTCTCTCATACATACATACATACATACATACATACATACATACATACCCAATCTTATAGAGAGGCAGATTAATAAACCTCCACTGGGGGCACTAAGGCTTGAGTTTTCAGCATCTTCTTCATTTTTAACCTTTGGAGCTTTCCTGTATTTGAAGGTGGGAATGGGGAGAGTTTACTTATATATTTTAAAGGACGCTTATTTTACCTATGTTAAATTTCTAAGCATTTTGCTTCAGAAGGCTTCTTTTTGGGATATTTAGTCTGCCATATTACCAGAAAAAGAAGTCTCATTTATTTCATTTACTTTATTCAATGCTGTTTCCCTGACACTGGGAAAAATATTTGGTAGATTGTGCCAGGTATTTGTCGAATAAATAATTGTTAAATTAAGGAAGAGAGCTGAATAACATTTATATATTTTAAAAGAAAAATTTTGAAAGATAAGTTCTTAACCCCCAGGCAGAGTTGGTAAGGGTGAGAATTTTAGGCCCAATTTAAGGTTGATGAAAGGAAAATGGCATTTGGGGATGAGCTGTTTCCCCTCATGGTTGTCAATATAATCTACATAGGGAACTGATTCTGCTATAGTTGTTATAAGGAAAAATGCTTATATGTCCAAGAAATAGGGAAATTGCTTTTGGACATCATCTCACTCTATTTATTGGTCCAAAGGAATGAATCACATTCTAGGTGGGATTACACTCCCTGGATTTTATTTATTTATTTATTTTAAGGACCACCTTCTCCATGATCTCACATTTCTTAGCAGCCTTCTCACAAATTAAAATGCATATCTGGGGACTTTTTTTTTCCACCATGAATAAACATGCATGTAAATCTATTCCATACACTTCTAGAATAATTATGATAAATGCTCCACCCTCTCCCCTGACCCATCATTTAAGATTTCATTTAGGTAAAAATTCTTTCTCGCTCTCCTACACCCCTCAGATATTCATATAAGTTCTTGTCCTTGGTTCCCTTACACTCTGAAGAGACCTTTCTTTTGCTAATTTGGCCACCACCAGAAAAAAATCCCAACTACACGGTTGGATTAAGTGAAGAGTTGATTCAAGAGGTGCCTGGGTGGCTCAGTCAGTTAAACGCCTGCCTTTGGCTCAGGTCATGATCTCAAGGTCCTGGGATTGAGCCCCATGTCAGGCTCTCTGCTCAGCATGGAGTCTGCTTCTCGCTCGCCCTCTGTGCTCATTCTCTCTCTCTCAAATAAATAAATAAATAAATAAATAAATAAATAATCTTAAAAAAAAAAAAGAGTTGATTCAAGATCAGTTATAGGTCAGTGCCAGCAACATATATTACTCCAGCACTGCTGGATTGTTTTCACATTAGAAGGTAGAGGAAAGATCACATGTTGTTTCTAGAGACATTATCTAATAATCTAGGATTATACAAACCTCTCCAACTTGTTTTTTTTTTTTTAAGATTTTATTTATTTATTTGACAGAGAGAGACACAGTGAGAGAGGGAACACAAGCAGAGGGAGTGGGAGAGGGAGAAGCAGGTTTCCCACGGAGCAGGAAGCCTGATGCGGGGACTCATTCAATCCCAGGACCCTGGGATCATGACCTGAGCCGAAGGCAGATGTTTAACGATTGAGCCACCCAGGCGCCCCCCTCCCCAACTTGTTTTATGGAGAGAAAGACCACCTATACTTTATATTAAATAAGGTGAAAATATTATTAATCCTAATAGATGCTAATATCATATTTATATACACTTTGTACCTTTAAAACTATTTTAAAATACATTGTTACATTTAATACAATTCTGAAAAATTTTTTCTTGGGCATTGTTGCCAAGGAAATTTTAACTGTCTTCCTCAGTGTAAGAGGACAAGACTATTATGAAAACTATTTTTAAAAATTATTGACATGTTAATTCAACCTGAGTAATCAAGCATTAGGTAGGGGTTTGAGGAAAACTTAAGTCATGATTTATACCATGTTTGAATTGGTCCATGATATTTTTAACCATCTTCAACTGTGGGTTGAATTTCCAGATGACAAGGAAAGTCGATTTCTTATGACCAGAAATCCCAGATTTTCTAGGAGGATTTAGAAGCCATTTTATTTTGAATAAGAGTGCTTTGTTAAATGTATAACTAAAAGTCACTTGCATTCTGGTAGAGCTTCATTAAATGTGTATCTACATATGATTTGTTTTCCAGATTTCATATAAATTTAATCAGAAATCATAGAAATATTTTGACAGTCCACACATCCTAACTTTTGTTTGGAAAATGTAGTCATTGAACCAACAAGTCATTTTCAATAGCTCATTGGACAGAATACTCCTGAGTTTCAATCAGAGGATGCTCTGATATAATGGAAAGGACACTGGAATGAGAGTTAGAAGACAATTATTTGAGTCCAGATCCTCCTGCCTCTCATACATCTTTTTATGATCTTGGGCCAATTACCAAATCTCTCTGAAATTTGTCTCATCTTAAAAAAGAGGATAATCATATCTATATCTAAGGGTAGTTGTAAGGACTAAATCCAAGCATGCACATGAAAGTGCTTGTAAGGTAAGAGGTAAAGTACCCGTGTTCTGTGTTAGCCCTCCCTGGAGGTTCCAAGCAAGGGCACGTTTGTCTTAGTCACTGCTGTTTCTAGTACTGTATGTAGCATTGCAGCTGACTCACAGGAGATGCTCAGTACAGACTGATTGAATGAACAATAACTGTTCTTCCCTGAAGATGATTCCGTGTCTTGCTTATATCACAGTCTGAACTATGAAATCTCTCTTGTCTTCCCATGATTAAGATGTGGCCATTAGAATAAATTATGTGCATTGTTCCTTCCAAATGTGACATTCTATGATTCCACGAATCCTCACTCTCAGACTCTTGGAAGTGTCATGTAACCTCATTGCTCTGTTGAAGTCTCATATCCATAGGACAGAATAACATAATTCTCAGATACAATTTCATTGTATGTCTACAATATACAAACAAGAGAGATCATCCTGACCCAATCATTCAGTCAGTTCAGAAAAAATTAAAGAAAATCACCAGTGAATGAATGGTTAATAGCCAGAAGCATTTGAATTCATTTGTCTGTACAGTATACTGAGTAATTCTTACTTCAGTTACTAAGCCCTGTAGAAGAAGGAAATTTCTCATCTGTGAATCATGATTCTAATAAAATCTCCAAGGGCTGGTGTAAATACCCACAAAACAGTGGTGCTTATTATTTCCTGAGAGTTGCTGAGAAGATAAGGCATTGTTTATAGTTACAGCAATATATAAGAAAATTAAACCCATACTCCCTTCTTCTCGTTGTACTCTTAGGCTGGGAATATTTGTCTTGATTAAGTATGAGTCCACAATGACGACTCAGAGTTCAAGGCCTTTCATGAAGTCTTCATTACTATTGGAGAATAATGATCAAGGGGCAGATGCCAAAGTTTATTTGGGTGTGTAGACTTTTGGAGACTTCAATTCAGATTTCGTTTTCTGTATTTCCTGCTATTTGTTCGGCTAGTGTGTCACCTCCACCTGTAACATGAGGCCCCGAAACATTCACAGATAGGTTTGCCAAGCTCCCCAGCCTCTGCTGAAATAACCAGTGTGAGCAATCTGGCTGACTGGACATTGGATGCATCTTCGTCATTTAATTATTTGAATTGGGTTTACGGGCAGTAATACGATTCCTCTCATCTGTGGAACTTAGGAAGGCCTGCAGTGCTATTAAAATAGGATTGGGTGGACTGCCTGGGGAAATCCAGAGCCTATGATTCAATTACAGGGGCTTTCACAGGGTCAGTCACTACTCGGAAATTACAAAATCAGGTTAAGAGCCAAAAGTAGTCTAAATGGTAAACTGATCATGTTGATCAGATTTTAATCATGCTCTGTTATCTAGAACTAGATCATAGCATGAGGGAACAGATGAAGAGTCACTTGTTCATCCAAGTGGTTTTGTCTAGTCTTTATTTCCATGGGCAGCCTAAAACATAAATTTGGTTAGGCCAGCGAAAAATTGTCAAGTAGAAGAAGACTGGCTTTCCAGTTCCTTCTTTCAGCCGGTTGTCATTGGCCCCAAGTCGTCTATCCAGCTCGGGTTATCCTTTGTTTTATCTGCCATCCAGGCTTGTTTTTTTCTCCACTCAGCCCCATGTTGCATCCGGCATGTGCTCTCCCTCTTCCTGCTCTTCACTGGCACACATTGGACAGCACTTGGATTGCTTCACTCTCCTACAATTCCACCCATACGAGGCTAAGGTTACCTGCAGCAGGGACAACTGGCAGTGTGTGTCTGTGTGTCTGTGTGTGTGTTGGGGGGGGTGTTCAATGATCAACCTGCAAATGATACCCACCCTGGCCTTAAACTGGAGATTCTTTTTTTTTTGCCTGAAACAGTCTTTCTCCATGTTTTGGTGCCTCCTCTTTCTTATGACCCTCCTCTCTGTCCTGAGAAACTCAAAATTACTCAACTATTTTATGCAGATCTATAACAGTCTCACTCTTCCACCTTCCAGGCCTTATCTTGGGGCTTTTCTTTCCCACTGAGTGTTGTGAAACTGAGGAGTTCCTAAGAAGATTTGTGTCTCCAGCTTCTGAAACCACACTATTGCTTTTCCTTGCTAAGCTTCCATCCTTCCTTTGATTCCCTACAGTTAATGCCCATCCGTAGAAACCCAGGAGCCTGGTGCTCTCTACCCTCCCAGGACATGCAGTGAACTTCAGGGATCAGCCTGTCTTGTTCTGCCCCAGGCTGCTGAGGGGTTCTATGGTACACCCATTCCAAAAGATTCCTTCCCAGTTAGTCTGATGCATTAATACCAAGATTTAATCCCATTAAACTATCACTCCCAGTGAAATGTTCCTACCTGAAAATGGCAGAAATGTATACGGATTGCATTTCGATAGAGGACTTGACCCAAAGTGTTAACATCAGTGGTTCTCAACTGGGAATGGTTTTGTCTTACACCTTGCTTCCTCCACCCCTCACCGAGAACATCTGGCAATATCTGGGACACTTTTGGTTGTCAGGGCTGGGAAGCAGGAGAGTACCTCTGACATCTAGTGTGTAGAGACAGGCTTGCTTCTAAAGATCGTACAATGTGTAGGACAGTCCTCTCACCCAAAGGGTTAGTGAATAGGGCTGTTTCATTGATAATGATTGGGCAAATATATTTGGGGAAAATGGTCTTTGAAAAACACTTGTAGACACATGTATCATCACCTCTTCTGCAGATCATCCTAGAGGGACAGCAAGCAGTCTGACAATCAGGCCACCTTTGGGGTACTTGATGTGCAGAGTCAGCATTTTGCTTAGGTTACCCCAAAACAGTTTATCAGGGAAGAGCAAATGTTGGGTGGATTTCCTTTGCTGGGAGAGAGTTTATTTCCATTTTCTGAGCTTTCCCTACCTGTGTATAAGTAGCACCCACAATCAGGATACACAGATCTCAATAAAGGGGCAAGGAATCTTGTATGTTTCTATTCAAGCTGAAAAAATACCATTTTAGCCAAAAGCAAGCACTATACATGGAAAGTAATAATTCGGAGAGGTCAATGGGGGTGGGTCTGGCTGCTGTGGAAAGACACTGAATTTATAAACACAGCCAAAGCATGCTGGCACCTAGAGGGGGTAAGCACGAAAATGGCAACACAGGGTGAAAATGTGGAATAATTTTTCAATCAGGAATATAAGCCTTACCCATGAGCTCACAAGAGTATTTTTTAGTAAGGTAAGCCAACTGTCTTCCCTGAAAATCTTTACAAACTTGAAAGCCACCTCTTGATAAGGTTGTGTAAGAAGTGTATTCCTGAGAGAAGACAAGGGAATAATTCCCATAACCTGCAGGGATTTCTTTCCACTAGAGGGTTTGGCAAGACTATCACACATTTAAAATAACAAAGTCAACACTGGAAATTCACTTTATTATGTTTTGATTTCACAGAAAATGTAGACTTGTAAATAACAATAGTTCTTTGTAACAATCTGCGTGACACTTTTATTAGCTCATGGAAGTGGGAGGTTTGGTTAAACAGGAATCATGTGAATATCAGGGGAAAAAAACTAGAGTTGGAACAACTATGATTTAGAAAAATAATAATCATGTTGGGCTTTGCAAACCACCTGTCACCTTGCTGATCCCCTGAAAAATGTAAAGAACATTCTCATGGATGAATGAAAATTTTCTCTGCCTAGGTAAGGAGAAGGTCAAAATAAGCACGCCTTTGTGAGCTTATTTATACCAGTGGATTCTTTTTCAGAAGGTCAGCACAGACCTGACAAAAGCAATTCACCAGCTTTGGAACTGGCGAGGTTTATTTGTTAAGAGTACACTTCTTTCTCTTAAGACAAGGAAACCCAGGTTGAAGTACAGTAAATAGACACAAAAGAATGGTTCTGGTCGATTGGACACCACTCTGAGCCTTTATTTGGAGAGCAGGCAAGAGGGGAGATGAATGTTCTTCAGCTGAGCGAGACCACACCAGCCCCAGGCCAGCCTTTAATAAATGAGAAGTAATAACAATATCTTGGCCTGAAAATGCCATCGAGGACAAGTGCATGCACCGTCATGTTGGCTGCCTCTGAGGGAGCCCTGCTTTAGGTTTTGTCGAGCTGATGTAAGATTCCTTAATAAATTAATGAGGCTGAGAAATGTCAATGTGAAGCTAGATTTTCTGACTTTAAAGCTACTTTCTTTGAAAAAGAAACGTGATACCTGATGTTTTCGAGCTTTGTGATAATTCTGATGGAAAGGAATACGGTTATGACAATCGAGAACGTCTCTTGAAATGAACCTTGGCAGCCTCACGCAGAGCTACAGACAGGCGCGGAGAATGTGAGCAATGGCCCGAGGCCCTGCACCTCTAGGCCTCCCGATGCCTCGGGGAGAAGGTGCTGGGAGGGGACAGGGGAACAACAGCAGAAGGAGGGGCGGCGGGTACCCACAAGAGCTGAAAAAGCCACTCTGCACCATCACCAAGCTCAGCCAGTCACTTGGCAACAATCACCTGGTTCTTTCCCTCTCAATTCTTTTCCCATCATCCGGCCCCATACGGAATATATTGCCATTTGATAGATCCTTCAGGGATGTTCCTTTCAGTCTGGTGATATCCGTATTATGCCAGGGCCTCCATCCTGGAGGGGCAAGGAGCCACAGCTGATCGTGGTCACCGCACTTGGGGCTTTTGTGCTGGAGCTTGGATGGGAGAGGCTGTCCAAGGTGTAACCGGGATACATCCTTGACAAAGCATGCTCACAGAATACAAAAGTCAGTCCGGTCCAGTCTTCCAAAGCGCAGACCAATGTGGGGAGGCACATTTATTGAAGAAGACAACTCATTTGCTAAGACTCAGAGTCATGTGCAGATGGTATCTTTAGAAAGATATGTAGATATGTAGAAAACCCCATTGAGTTAGTCAAGATCTCCTATTGTGTTGGAACTTTTTCAGACATTGCCGAACATTAATGGGCATCCTCTTGGGCCTAGAAAACTTGGTTTTATCATAAGATTTTCACTGAGAGGGAACTTGTAAGGGATCTGAACTGAATGGGTTCTTTTACTTTGTTTTGGGTAATTTGTGCCGTACATTCCCTTAAAAGCCTCAGGTAATCCAGAGTTCAGTCTACCTTAGAATCATGGCATATTGATCTTCCCCCAAACCCTAAAGAAAATGAGTTTGAATTTATCTTCAACTGGTTTTTAATTTTTTTTCCAATAGTGGAGATTTCCTCTTTCAGAAGTAAAAGCAGATAAAAATACTTCATTCTCTTATTACGCCCTCTATCATGGCCACACCCACTGCCATTTGAGAGGGCTGTCACAGTCTCCCTTACAGATTTGGAAAATGTAGGCAGGTTTCTATATGGATATGCCTTATGCCCTTTCTCCTTATCAAGAAGGATGCATCTCAGCATGAAATGAAAGTCAGATCAAAACATCCCAGCAATTAAAAGAAATCATGACCATCCCCTTTGGATGCTAAAATGACTTAGAATCCACTTGGGTTAATTCTGAGACAAACTAGATAAAGTGCTTGACTTTCCTGACTCCTCTGTTTGCAGTGGAGATTGGGGGCAATGGCAGATAAGTGCACAGAGGCCTTCACCCCTCTTGGTCTCAGCTTCCTCAGATACAAACTGGAGGGAGCTGAGATGTCCTCTTAGATCCTTTCCATTTCTAAATACACCCATGGATTTATGATTTCATAGTTCATCCAGCAGGGAAAAGGGCTGATGGCTGTGGGACCACCGTGCAAGTCCCCTCTCAGCCCTGCCAGAAAAGCGTCCACAGGCACCTGAATGTAACTAAGACAACCCACCTGCCCAGCCTTCCCACTCACCCTCAAAGGCCCACACTGAGCTCAGAGCAACTCTGCCCTGCTCCACTCTTCCCATCCTCTGAATCCATAGAATAAAAAGAGGAAAGAGTTACTTTGGAAAATCAGATGACAAATTTGGGGGTTTGGGAGTGAAGAAAAGGAGATGAATTCTGTCATTTTGATGAGGGCTGGGAGGCAAGCATCAATTCTGACAAAGTACTGCAGCAGGTTGTTGTCTGTAAGCTTCAGTCTAGATGTCCTGCTGCAGAGCAAGGACCAAGAAACTGAAGGCCAGGCTGTCAATGAATGAGTGAGCCTCGATCGCTGGACACCAGATGCATAGAATGGAACATCCTGTTAGTAAATGTGAAGAGACCACACTGAGAACCAGAACCTACTTGTACCAATGGGATGAGAAGTATCTTCAGATATTTCATGTTTCTTTCACTTAATATACAAAATGGGGCAGCAGCCTCTCTATTTTCCCTGGATTTCATCTTCTGGCTCATGGCTGAAGCCAGCCACAATCTGCATGTTGACGTTCCCATAATTACAGCTGGTCCCTTAAATATAGTCTCCAAATGACGATTTGCTTGCAATATAATACACTAGGGTTGCCAACTTTATAAGCAAGGCTATGTGTCATTTGCTCTAGGCTATGATGTCTTGTCATCTTGTCAGCATCAGATGAACACAGTTCAATATGCCAGCTCTTTCGAATGTGCTTGAAGGGTGATGGGTACAAGCTGATGCTCCTCGGCACAGGTGGCCAACTCGTTCTGGGCATCTGTTTATGGTGAAGGCTGTCCAGGCATGACTTAGCTCTGGAAACCTCTGTCAGCATGCTGATTCCCTGGTCTTGTCATCCCCAAAGTTTTCTTTCTCAAAGCCATTTCAACTACAAAATTCCATGGGTCACATGCATCATACCAGATAGGAATTTTATTCCCCCTTTTTTCCTTATCTGTCAAGACACATTTTCTGATATTCCACTCACTAAGTTATTTTCCTCTATCTTCCCCCAATAGGCACAAAATACTGCCAGATCATCAATCTTCTTTTAAATTCCTTTCAGATGCTAAGAAGGAAGTCTCATTTCTTAAAGCTTCTTTATATCAAGAGGACAGTAATGCAAAGCAATTCCTTTCTGAGGCTCTTGCTATTGTAAAGATTCCAAACTGTACCAAAGGACAACGGTTCCATCTTGTCACATCAAACGTTAATATGGCAATAAACGTCTTGAAAAATATGCATTTTAAACCTAAAGTTCATTGAAAGCCATCCTTCTTTAAGCAATTACCAATTACCCCTGGAGGGGTGGCCGTGAAAATCACTTGATCAGGCAAAAGCCTTGCTTGGTCTTTTCAAGATTTAAAGTTAATTCAGTGGCAGTTGGTCCTGCTGTCTTTACCCTCCAGAGAGAAGTATAGAATTTTGTAACTGTGAGCATTTATTGTGAGACCACAAAACAAGCTCCTTTGGGACACTCTTTTCCCCTCTGGCTAAGTGCTCCTGAAAGAGGAAACATCTAGGTGGGTGGAGACGGGATCAGCCCCCCACCCCCCCGGCCCTCCTTCCCCTCTTAGCAATCTGTCCTGATCAGGAAGAGACATGCCCCCAGAATGCTTGAAGTCGGGGAGGATAAGGCATGCTTTATGTGCAGCATGTGGCCCCCGTCCTGAGGCCCCTGCGGAGGGAGAAGGGGCTTCTGTTGAGACAAAGGTCACATGCCTTAGGAAATATCTCCCCGAGAAAGCCCGGAGGCCCAGGGTCCTGGCCGGATCCCACGGAGTCCCCGCAGGAGGGCAGGTGGGCGGGGCCTTCCGCTGACGTCATGTGGGAGCCGCCCAGTCAGCACTCTTGGGGGCCTTGCACGTGTGCACGTCCAGGGCCTCCAGACAGTCCTGACAGCGCACGGCACAGCACCAGTGGAACTTACACTCGCACTTGGTCATCCGGGTGACGCGCGAGGTGTCGTAGCCTCTCCCGCAGCACATGACTTCGCAGCTGTCCATGCCGCGGGAAGTCAGGTTGCACACGCGGCCTGCTGTCCCTGGGGAGCCTGGAAGACAAGCGGGGGAGGGGACACTGAGAAGGTGTGGGCCGAATACGGTGGGCCTCAGGTAGGCGCCCAGCCCCTCGTCACCACGGCCTGGGGCTGAGCCACCTGTTCTGGGGCCCAGGCAGGGTCTGTCGGCCCCAGGCACCGGCCCCAGCGAGTGTAGCCGTGCCCACAGGGCCAAGTCCAGAAAGATGGATGTGAAACTTTGGACCTTCCGTGGGCAACTTAACTCTAGTGCTCCCACTTCTGAGCTGGATAAACGTTTCCGTTTACCCCTCCCCAGCCTTGCATTGGTGGATCACTGAGTGGGCAAGGCCAGCTCAGAACCGAAGAAGGATCTGTCCTAGCTCCCTCTCACCGGCCCTCAAACCACATCAAGGAAGCAGTGACCCACATTAGGGCTCTCAGAATTTGTCAGGGTGTGGAACCCTCAAAGGGAGGGGATTCTGTCTCCCCAGACCTGACTACGCTGCCTTACTAGAAAGAGGCGGGAACTCTGGCGGCTGGAGGGGAGCTGTGGGCATCGTTTGTGTAAGACCTGGAGGAGCAAGCGCTGCCGTCTGGTGGGCCATGTGGATGTGTGTGAGGCTCCTGGTCGAAGCCAGGATGCTAAGCCTTCAGTGAACAGAACTGGCATAAAAACCTGTTAGGAACTACCAGTGGAATATTGTCTTAGTTACTTGAGGTGAGGTTTCTTAAATGGCAATTCATTTTTATGTATTTGTGTCTGAAAAAGACTCAAAGATAAGATGTCTCTTGATGTGTCCTATTCCTGGGGAAGCAGCCAGAATTCTTTTATAAGAGCATTATCAGACGATTGCTCAACTCACAAGGATCCTTTCTGCTTCTTTCTCCCCCACAGAAACGGGCATTTGGCTGCCATGTTGAACAACATCACCTGCTCTGCTGGTGGCAGGTGATTGGGCCAAGCGTGGGGACCTGGCTTGTGCTAGCCGAGCAGGTAAATTTCCCTGGGGACTGGCGGGTTTGCTGGAGCTAGGCGGTCGCACCAAATACACATTCAGTAGCCAGCCACGGGCAGCCGTACACCATGACGACGTATGGGGGCCAGTGGTCTACAGAGAGATGATGAGAATGAGGGAGATGTACAGAGACAGAGAGGACAAGACGTGGAAAGAGGATGCTGCCCAGATCCTGGACTATCTTCCTGGAGCTGCTTCCATTTCTCCCTGAGGCCTGGCTGCATTCCAAACTTTGGGCTCCTAGAGGTTCTGTATCCTTATGAAAAATTTCCCCTTTCAGCTTAAACCACTCCATCTTCTATTGCTTGCAATCAACAATTCTAAATAATTGACAAACCGAGAGAAGCTAAGCTCCTTATTTAAAAAAAAAAAAAAAAGTATGTCAGGATGAAAAAGACAGTGACTTCATTCATTTTCAGTTCCTCTATCATTTAACAAGGAATTTCTCCTGCTTTATAACTCCTGGCCTGCCTCGTGACTCTCTCTTTGTTTATCACAATCCAACTGTGTTCCAATTATCTACATAAATGTCATGTTGCCCTGCCTGTCAAGAATGACCCGGGAAGCAGCCAGGTTCCAGCAGGGTGTGGGGTGGAGAAGAGGAGAGGGGTGGGCAGAACTCGTTCTGTGTGATCAGGCCACTGACAGCAGGAAGGCAGGCAGGGGATTTCATGATGACAGGAAGGATGGCAAAGGGCTGGGGTCAGGGGGGACAGGGGGGCCAGCCAGGGATGGCCAGGAGCCTCTCTCGCGCTGAAGAAGCACCCAGCTAGAAGAGGCAGCAGCTGGGGCTAGGTTCAGGGCGACGGTCAGGACAGTCCTCAGAATTACTAACTGGACAAGAAGGACGCACTGCCAAATGCCGCCTCTTAACAGCATGCCTGTTATTTCATTCAGCAAACATCTAATGAATACAAACATGTAAGACACCGTGCCGGCTGCATAGAGTTTTGGGTAGTGGTGGTGGAGAAATAAAATAATTAGAATTCACTTCCTATTCTCTGAGAACTCATACTATAATGAAGAGATTAATATGTAAAGAGATACCTCCACTACTTCTAGGTAACTGTTCCATTTGCTGAAGACCTGCTGTAACCTCCAGGAGAGATTTTGCAAAGCACCACTGCAGACAAAGCTCATGATGGTAGAATGAGGTTATTTAGAGCTTGGACACATCAGGGTTCAAGTCCTAGCTTTTGCCATCTATCAGCTGGGTGGCCTTGGGCATGCCATTAGGTCTCATTAATCTCATTATGCGTCAGTTTCTTCCCTTGCTGAACTGGGATAAAAACGGAGTTCCTTCCTCACAGGGCTGCGGTGAGGTGGGGAGGAGATCCTGCATGAAAAGCACCTGGCAAATAAGGGCTCAGTTAATGTTACCCTTCCATTCACTTAGCCTGTGTTTATTGAGTGCCTAAATGTGTTAGGCACAGTTGTGGGAGCTTGGGATATATCAGAACAAAATAAAGATCCTGCCCTGAGGAGCTTATGCTCTAGAGGGAGTGAGCCAAATATATAGTAATGATAATGAGTGCTATTAATATCGATAGCAGCAAACAGGATCAGAAAGGAGCTGTTAACAGCCCAGTTTTACAGAGGTGGCTTCGGAGATAGGACAGAGAGGGTAAGTAGATCTGGAGGCAGAAGGGGGTGAAGGGCGTCCTAGGTGAGAGAGAACCTCCCAGCAGACCCCCCGGTGCGTGTTCGTGGGACCGCAGAGCCAGTGTGGCCACTGCGCAGGCGGGGGCGGGCCAAGAGCCCGGAAAGGGAGCCGGGCACGGGATTAGGGCCTTCCTGCCTTGCTACAGTTTTGGGTTTTATCCCATGGGGAGTGGCGAGCCTGTCCAGATTTGTTAGCGGTGGAAACCCTGTCGGAATGGGGCAGGGAGGTATCCTTGAGGCAGCTGGATTCGTCCAGGCAGGCGATACTGAGCGTAAGACAAATACGTGACTGGCGAAAGGGGGAGAATCACTAGGACTTGGGGACTCACCGAATTGGGGGGAGGGGGTCAAGGAGGAAAAGACTGAAAACAGTGCACTTGGCTCAACACGAAGGAGGTAAGGGGTGCCCTCTGATGAGAGCTGCTTCAGCAGAACCACAGGACGGAGCCGCGATCGCGGAGTGAATGGGGGGCGAGGGCAGAAGGACATGGAGTGTGGCCAGTTTTCAAGAAACTTGGTGGCAAAGCGCACGAAAGAGCATGGCTGCAAGGAATGATGAGCCCGAGGTGGGACTTTAAGGTTATTTTAAGCTGTGAAGTTTATGGGTGGTTTGTTTTGCGGTAGTAGACACTTGACACAATTCGGAAGGTTCTAATTACATAAAGTACAAAAGTGGGAAAACCCAGTCTATGTTATTAGAAGTCAGGGTAGTGATTTCCCTTGGTGAATAGTGAGAAGGGGCATGAGGGAGGCTTCTGGAATACCAGTCCTCTTCAGGTCTTGGTCTGGGCCTAGATTATATGGGTGTGTTCATTTTGAGACCATTCCCTGAGCTATACATGTGGCGTGCAATTCTCTGTATGTGCTTCATGTTCCAGTAACGAGGAGAAGAAGGAGGCCAGATACACAAAGCCAGGAAACCAGCAAAACCCTGATATGTGAGCAGCATAAAGAAAAGTGTGTAACCTGGCTGGAATGAAGCATTCAAAGGGGAGCGTGGCAGGAGGTGAGGCGGAGAGGTGGGCAGAAGCCAAGACGTGGAAGGCCTTGTGGGGCAGGTGAGGGCATTGAAACTTTAACCCAAGGACAACGGAGTGCTCCTGAGAGTTTTTACCCAAAGTGGGGCATGATGGATTTACATTCCGAAGGCTCGCTGTGGGTGCTGGGGTCAGATGGACTGAAGGGGGCCAGGGTAAAGGCAAGGAGCCAAGTTAGAGAGCGGTGAAGTGCCCTGCGCAGGGCACAGGGTGACGGGGACAAGGACAGTGGCAGCGGGGGTGGGAGAGGTTAAAGGGGCAGGGGATGTGGAGGAGGCAGGACGGGCAGGGAACGGAGGGTGAGGGTCAGGAAGCGCTCCCAGGCTCCTGGCTCAAGGGACTGGATTTATGTGGGTGAACTTCCTTGGGGTGGGACACCTGGGGAGGGGCAGGCTTTGAGCCAAGATCCTGAGTTTTGTTTTCAACATGTTGACTTTGTTGTGACAGTGGGTCATCCAGGTAGAAATGTTCACTGACGATACTCTTTGGGACTCAGGAGAGAGGTCAGCATGGGGATGCAGAGTGGGAAGTCTTTACGTCAGAGGTGGCCCCTGGAGCCATAGTGCAAAGGAGACCCCCAGGGTGTGAAAAGCAGTGTCACCTGCCACACTAGAGGCCGCTCTGAATTTTCACCTTGTGTTTTGTCCATAAGCCCTGCCCACCCATAAGCATTCTTCACTTCCACCAATATGCATTCATTAAAATATGAATACATGCAATTGGAATTTTCTCTCCCCCTTGGTGCTGTGAGGTGGAGGGAGGGTGTCGCTAGGACAGGGAGGTGAAGAGGGTCATTCCCGAATCACCCTGTGGGCTACTGACCGACATCGAACTTGGTTACAGAATGCCCGAGAACACTGCTCATCTGAACATACCTCTCTCCACTGGGCAGACAAACGGGGTGTAATGAGGGCCCAGAAGAAGGAGGATGAGAGGGGTTTTTGAAGGTTGAGAGCCAGTGATAAGAGAACAGTGGTGAGGTCACAGCCTGGAGGAGGAATGCCCCCCTTCCGAGGACCCCAGGCTCCCAGGAATGTGCCAGCCGAGAGGTGCACAGCGGACTCTGTCGTCTGGGGAGAGGGCGAGGCTACCGGACCATGGACTATAAATTGGCCCTTACTTTGGGGTTTGGATCTAATTAGATTTAATGACACACTGTAGAGCAGCAATTTTGACACTTGCTGTCGTTTGAGCAGAATATAGAGCCATTTCATCAAAACCCTGAAAAGAACATTTCTAGGGTGCAGAATCTATACAAAATTTGCTCTCATTGCTTTCCTTTAGCGGAATTATAATAAGGCCCATTATTAATGACAGCAGAAGGGCTCTACTGTCTTAGGGGCCTCCCACTGTCCTTTCCAAAACAGAAGGCATCACCATTCTTCTTAAAATAAGAGATAAGAAGCAAGACTATAAATGTGTGTGTGTGTGTGAGTGAGCACTTTGTGAAAGGGACCCTCTGAGTTTTATGATCTTCCTTCTTGTTCTAAATATTTGAGATACACACTTTTAGATCTTTTATTCCCCCCAATACTATACCAATTCATTAACTAATGAGTAACTCCTCCCTGCCTGGGCCACAGCAGGAACCACCAGGTTAATAAAGCCAGCCCCACCTGTCAGCCCGAAGCCCCTGCCTCCTTGCCTTTTCCCTCACTGCCCCTCATTCTTCTTCCTTCCTCCCCCTCTGCCTTCTTTTCCATCCTCTATCTCTTCTTTCTGTTCATAATTGGGGCCAATATTTGTGGGGCACTGACATGGGCTAGGCCCTGTGAGAAGCATTTTGCCTGTATTATCTCATTTAATTCTTGTAAGCTTAGAAAGTAGGTTCTGTTGTCACCAGTTTGGAAATGAGGGAAGGGAGGAGGGTGAGTAACTCGCTCATGATCACACAGCTAGCAGGTGGCAGGTCGGGACTTGAAGCCAGGCTTGTGTGAGTCCAGAGCTCAAGCTCTTGACCATTGTGACATCTGGCAGAGAGCTCCATCCCACAGCCCTGCCAGATCCCAGGGAGCAGAGAGTTAGCATCCTTCTTGCTCTCTCCTTCACTGTTTTATCAAGTGAAGAACTTGCAAAGGTCCTGACGTGTAACCGTTTTGGAAGGGACTTTTTCTCCAGCATATGCTATGCTATAGACAACGAGGACACCTACAGTTACATGAGAATGTGAAAGGCTGGTTAGCATGGTATTAGCAGCTTACCCTGCTCTGTTCCTGTATTGATGGTCCCCTTGAACTCCTGTTCAACTACTTTCTTTGCAACACCAACATGCACACCTCCAAAACCGTTACGTGTCCTCAAGGTGGTTTTAATTTATGTCACTGATGGGGCCATGGCTGAAAACACTGGGAAGAACTCATGCTAAGCAGAACTTTCTGGTTCAGGAAAGCCAATAGCACCAATTTGCATTTCACCCAAAATAGCATGTCTTACCATGATCACTCACCTAAGTCTCCCCCGGACTTTTCTTTCAGATTCGCTAAGATATTTCCAAAACCCAAATTGATCTTTATAGGTCAAATATTTGCATCATACAGTATCTACAAAAGCATATGTGGCTGGCTTTAAAATACTCCAAAGGAAATCTTAAAAATATTTTGAGTAATGGTCCTATCATTAGTTTCCCAAAGTGATATGGTAAGAGGATAAACACTTATTTAGATGCTTCACATTTATTTATTTTAAAAATCCTTCATAGTGATTTATAATGTTATCTCCTACTGCACTTTGATTTACTCAGTTTACTTAAGAAAGGTTGCAAGTCAGAAGCTCTTTTTCCTGACTTCCCTTACGTTTAGGTTTGTGAAATGTGGCCTGATGTGTGGCGTGCCAGGGTACGGATCCCAGTTCCCGGACAGAGTGTGGCAGACTCGGGCTCAGGGAGCCCAGCCCTTCTTCTGTCACCTTCATAGCACACTGTTAGGAGATTATCTGTTGAGACTCAGCGTCCATAAGATCCAGGCAGTCAGTGATGCCTGTGCCGTGGGAAGGTGTGAGTTCCTGCCAGATTCTCCTTTCTCCTCCCCGCAATGTTGTCCTCACCCTTCACAGAGCTCACATATGCATGGGGAAAAAGGAGGATGAAGAATTGGAATTTCTAAATCACGTAAGTTGGGACCATTGAACACACTTTTGGTGGGGCAGTACCGCGGGAACTTTACAGAATCGAGCATCCCTCCCCTAGAGCTATCAAATGAATAATGGAGTCAGGGTTCCCAGTGCAAAAACATTTCTGTCTCCACCAACATGCATCTTCCTGACAGCAGAGGAGGACAAAGAGCTTTTGCTAATAGTTCCCAGACCCACACCTCTGGGACCTTGGAGGAAGGGCTCTCTCTTGTGCACTCTTTCTCTGTGGATGGGCCTGTGTCTTTGGAAATTCCTGCCACTCCAGGCTGACAGAAGCCCATATGTTGACCATTAGGACATAAAGCAAGATTCACTTAAGCCCGTCATCCAATGGGCTGTTTCTCCTCTGGTTGACTTACATGTTGTCATTAACGACACAGATTTATCGAGGGAAGAAAAGAATGTTAGAGCAAATGTTAGAGACGGCACATTCATCTACTCGCACGGCTTGCCCCTCGCGCAGTAAGGATTGCAAACCTAAACCTAGGAAAGACAGGATCTTCACTTCTCTCAGATGATTTTATTCAACGTTTTTATAATAACCAGGAAAAGCTTGACTGGCGCGAGACAGCATGTCCCATTATATTAGCAAATCCTGTCATGGAATTAAAGGTAAGGTCAGACTCTTCAAGGCTTTCCATGTCTGGCACACCTAGTCTACCCAAGTTTATTTCCCACAGCCCCCTACCTGTGCCCCTTATGATCAGGCCAGCTCCTCACTGTCCCATTGAAGTGACTAGCTGTGTAGACTGTTCCCTTACAAGAGCTACTCTCATCTGCTGCCCTGGCCTTTCCTCGCTCCACTGGATCAGAGGTCTTCACATTCTTCCAGATTCGGGCCTACTTCAGCACCTTCCACAGAGCAATCCCTGTTCCTTCTCCTTGCCCACCTGACCCCCTTCCCAAGTCCTATAATGTGTGTCATGCAATAGAGCTCATATGCTGTTTCGAAATGTTTGATGATTTCTCATGCATCTTGTCTCCCCAAGGACAGAGGTTAGATCTTATATTTCTTCTATACACTGCATGGTGCTCAGCTGTCAACATATAAATTCCTGATTCATTAAATATTAAATTCAAAACAATTTCTTAAAAACGAGGATCCTTTCCTTGCCAAAGGAGCGCATGCTTCCCCAGGGAGCGGTCACCGAGTCCTCAGGCACTGTGGTCAGGGTAAACTAGCTAACAGCCTGGTTTCTACTCAGATGATCTCACTTGATATATAGAGAACACATGCAGAAAATGCAGCGCATTTTTAGAAGATAGAGATTGAAAATAACAATCTAAGGGAGTCTGTGGCATCAAGTTCAGGTTCTGTGATTACAAACTTAGGGTGAAATTAATTAAAAGTTCACTAATTCATTTATGGAATCATGGGAACCTTGGGAATTTCTGGGTAAAACACACATCTTAAGACACCCAGAGAAGTTAATTTGTCCATGGCTACCTACTGAGTAATCACTAAAAATAGTAATAGGTAGCAACGGGTAACAACAAAGTCTGCTGATCCATAATGTCAGGAATTATTAGGAATACAGGATTTGCAGAGATTTAAAGAAGCGATTTACCACACCAGCACGAAATAGGTTTCATGGGGAAAGCTTACATGAAGTAAGCAAATACATTACTTTAAAATACATTAACATCATTTTTTTGTTTGTAACATATTAATTTTTTCTATTGCAAAAAAGGACATCGATTTGGTAAATTTTTTGTTGGTGCAAATTATGTCAAAGACTTCAAAAATAGGAAAATGAAAATTCTGTTTCCTTTTTTCTGAAATTTTCTTTTTTTCTGAAAAAAGTTTTGTTTTTCAGTTTTCACAAATTCAATCTGATTGCCACTGTCAATTCAAATTAGGACCCTTTTCAGTGTATCCTAAAAGTTTAATAATTTTAGTACATCTACATTCTGATAGGTAAGGCAGACTTACAGATCATGCCTATAACATAAAGTAGTATTAGAAGTATTTTGCTTGCATTAACAACAAAATCAGATGAACTAATAAGTAGTCCGACACAGAGTAAAAGAACTGAGTATTTGGTGGCAACTAAAAGCCATTGATATACTCTCCTGCTGCATATGAGGGTTTTCTCTCTTCCAGGGAAATGGGCAGCCAGCAACATCTTAAGCTCTTTAAATGGTCCACTAATGCACTTGAACATGAGGGAAAATTCCATTTAACATTTCAGTTTAACGGGAATTTTCATAGGCTGTGTATTATCATCAGTGAAGAGTGAAGACATGCTTAATAATCACTTGTCAAAGAAACCAAGTTATCTTTAAGTTATGACACTGCACCAACATAACTAAGAATTCAGCTCATACGATGAGAGCATATTTTATGTTGTTTATAACTTGCCATTCAATTCAATTCAGCACGTTTATATGCTAGGTGCTGGGAATCCAGTGGTGAACAGACATAGTTCCTGCCATCATGGAATCAGAGTCCAGTGGGACAGACAGAGACCAAACAAATACGTAAATACACTAACTAAAACTCATGGTATGGCTGTGAGTCAAGGAACAAGGGAGGCTTTCTGAGCTAGATCCCTCATGCATTTTAGGAGGACCTGGTGATGGGCCAATATGCAAGGGAGAAAGAGTGTAGCAAATGACCTGCAGGTTTATGGCTGCCCAATGGAGTGGACGGGTCTGCTGTTTTCTGAGAAGAGGAAGCTTGGGGAAAACAGGTTTCCGGAGTGGGACAAATCAAGAGTTCAGTTTTAACAGAAGCAGACTGATAATGATGTGAACAATGGAGAGGAGGCCTTAAGCAGTGGTAGGACCCAGATGAGGCCCGAGAAGCAGTTAAAAGCCATCGTGAAGGAGGAGGCCCCCCCAGGGAGAAGGTGCAGAAGCAGAAGGGAAGGGGACCCGGCTGGGCCCTGAAGATCTTCAAGATTTACAAGGAGGAGAAGAAGAGAAACTAGCAACTGAAACTGGGGAAGACCAGCTAGCGGGGCAGGAGGAAAATGGGAAGATTTTGTTGCAGGAAGGAGGGGCAGGCTAATTGTATTACCTGCCACTGAGAGTTTGAAAAGAGGGTCCTCTGGATAGTAACTAATATTAATTAGACAACGTAATCAACAATTGCCTGTGAAAATGGTGATTTACAGACCTCACCAATACATTTTTCATTTCATTCTCTCCTGGTCTAGGTGTCTTGGTGCTTTTCAGATATCAATTCATGAATTTCTAAAATAAATCTCAATGCAGAAAGGGATGAATAACCTATTCTTTAATTTTCCAAGTGACACGTATATGGTAAGACCCTGTAATAGAGCGACAGAGTGAGGACTGAAACCCAGAAAGCGCCCCCTTCCTGTCCGGGCCTGAGGACCCCCCAGCACCTGGCCTGCATCCCATTGCCTGCCAACCACCCGGCTCATGTCCAGAGACCAGGAGGCCTTGGGAAGGCTGAGGGCAAGGATGGAGCCTGGCTTCCTCATCTTTGCATTCCAGAGGCTTATCTGTATGGTCTGACATACAGAAGGAGCTCAATAAATATTTGACCCATGAAGCAATGAGGGACCTTGGAGGTACTGTGGGAATTGTGCATTTAGTCTCAAAATAAGGTCCATCCATTCCTACTGGTTGACAAGCTGTTCCCTTGCTTTCAATCAGGTTATAATCACAGAACTTCAGCATACCGGGCCAGGCCATGGGGCATGTCTAGATTGGTGAATCTCTGTAAACCGTGGTTGGAATTGTGCTCCCAAGGGTTCCAAGCTGTTTGCCAAGTATGCTTTGTGTAGAGAAAACAGTGAGATGTTAGCGTGTCCCCCACTCACAGTCGGCAGCTGTCAGCCACGTGGTGGGCTTACAGCAAACAGCAGGTTCAGCAACTGTGGAACTCTGTTTTTTGAACTTGACTTCAAAAAGAGGTGGAGGGTCACCTGTTTCCTATAGTTGGAGAGGAGACCTCGGGGTGACCCCTGGCCCAGGTCAGGGTTTTACATCATAACGGGGGAAAGTGGCCTGTGATGAGGTGCATTCGGTCTCTGGAGAGGTCAGCGGCATGGCATTCCTTGAAGATGGACTATCTCTAACTGGAGGGCTTCTTTGATTTCCAGACGCCTGGGGCAATAACCGGAGTAGATAACCACACGACCACTAGAATATCCGTCTCAGAAAGCCGGGCTTCCCGGATGGAGCCTCCAGTGTGGCCTGCATAATGTCACATGCACAGCGTCACACTGCTGTGCGGACTTTTGGAATCGGAGGGGAGTCTTTATCGTTGAACACTCATTTTCCTCAACCGAAGCCTGGTGGAGAATGTCTGTTGTTGTTGCCATAAGAATATCTTTCTTAATCGTTTTCGAGCTTGGGATTTCTCTTTAGCAACAGTGAAGGACATTAACACTCTTGCAGACTTGAAGGGCTTGTCATTGGAAGGGGCCTCAAGGCAGCCTGAACCAAGCAGGAGGGAAGCTTGGGTCTGACCACTTTCCACCTCCCCACTCTGTGGGCCCCTCGGCCCACTCTGTTCCCGTGTCCTCATGCTGCCTCTTTAGGGCACAGGTCTCCCCTCCCCAAATTTCAGGAAGTAAAGTGATATAGTGAGAAAAGTATGGACTTTTGTTTTGATTTTTATTTATTTTGTTTTATTTACCACTTACAGGCCACACAGTCTCGGGAAAGTTAAGCGTTTCTGAGCCTTAATTCCCTACTCTATTAATGGGGGTAATTGCTGTGCAGATTCAGAGAAAATGCCCAGAAGTTGTGTAGCAGGTGCCAGACTCTCAGAGGAACTCACCCAACCTTCCTACTACCCTTCTCCCCCTGGGGTCTGGGTCTGTCCTCACCCAGGAGTACCCCAGGGTCTTGGCTCAGCCTCTGCATTTCTTGTCGAAATTCGCTCGCTATGCCTTTATCATTCTCTCAGGACTTCACTAAAGGCCTGGCTTGATCATGTCTGTCAAGCTAATTCCACTGAAAGCTTGGATGGCTGAGATCTGCTGCACTTATAGTGCAAGAGGGTCCCTGAAAATGTGGAGCTTCCCCATGGAGGAACATCCCTCTTGTACTGGGCAAGCCAGGGAGGGGAATATTTTTGGGTGCCACTTGTCTAGAACTCCTTAAATAAAGATTTTTTTTTCCTTCATAAGAGATCAGGTATTCCAAAGAATATAATGTTTCCTGGGATGTCTTCTTACCCAATACTTATGAAAAAATACTTATGAAAAACAATGTTGTAGGTCAGGGACTGCCTAAAACATCGATTTTCCACTTTAATGTGCTCAAGTTTGAAATGCAGACAGAATCTCATCAACGATCCCCTGAAATTCTGATTTAATAGTTTTCTGAAGAGGCCCTCCCTTTGGAAAATAGTGGACTAGACCTTTTGCCTTCATCCGTTCCATAAACCAGACTGACAAAACAAGCAGGCTCACTTCCGTCACATAATGAGTTACCTTGAACAAGAAGCAGGTGCTGGCTAGCAAGAGTGAAGTCAGTCAGCTACAGGTATCTATTACTTGGCAAGATTCAGTGTGCTCACTACCATTGCTTTTCCAGTGCTGACAAGTAGAAGGTACCCAATCATTTAAGTAAGAAATGTTTATGATATTTCTAAAAAGCGAAATAGAACAATATGGCCACAATAAAGCAGATTGGGTGGTGTGAGATGTCATTTAGGGAAAGGTTAGTGCCCATTTTAACAGAGAAAAAGAAGGAAAAATTATTTGCTTTAAATTTTACTGCCACATTCAGACCTATTTTAGAGCCTGGATACCTTTGAAGGTAACCCATTTCAAACACGTGGGAGTTCCATTTAGTAGAAAACAGGCCCTTCCTAAGGTTAGGCATGGTTCTAGTGAGGGGAAGAGAGTCTTTTCATGACGTGCTCACTCAGTGATGTGCACATGCTGGGGGCTTCTTTAATGTAGATTGACAGGACGCTAGCCATTCAACCCCCAACACCTTCCTTTCAGGACAAGGGAGCAGAGCTCAGAAAAGGAATGCCATTGTGAGTTACAGGCAGGAGTCTCCCCCTTCTCGATGGCCTCAGATTCTGTCACATCTCCCTGCCTTGGCAAACAGAGGTTAGAGGCTACTCCAGAATGATTCGGAACCACCCACTTCTACTACTTTTGGCCAACTTTCTAGAGTGCACATTACAGGAGTTTCTAGTAGAAAATGGCCAGGATAAACCCTCATCTTTAGAAGACCATAGGTCACACAGGCAAGCTCAACGCTCTCGGCCACTGTGTGAATTGAAACAGGCTTTCTCAGGGAATATCTGCATCTCATACGTGTGGCTAGGTATACGTGAATTCAAGTATGAACAATGAAAACTCTACTCTTTCAATAATTGGAACTTTTGCCTCCATGATAGCAAATACCCTGGATCATATTTTCACTAAAATAGTCACCTGATGGTCAACAGAATGAAAAAGAAAAGTTTATATGGATGACTTTGGCATTTTCTTAGCCTCAGCTATAAAAAGGACGTGAAGGACAGCTCAGGCAAGTTATGAATAATCTAGGAATCTTAATGGAAATCTGATCTAATACATTGGAACCAGCTATTTAAAAAAAAAAAAAGAATAACAGGGTGGCTCCTGGTTAATCAACACCAACAAGAACCAAGTTTACATCTTTTTAAGCTAAAAATGAGATTAAACTAAAATGAGCCTAAAATAGAACAGAAATAAACTGAGAGTGAACAAATTATAAAACTTCCCTCAGAAAGTCAGCACCTGCCACAGGGTGCCTTGTAGCTGGTGCATCTAGAGACAGAGTAAAATGTTTAAAAGAATGGACGGTTCAAGTCCCTGCTCTGCCTCTTAACCAACTGGGAGTTTTTAAGCAAATTCCATAACCTGTTTGTCAGAGCCTCATTTTTCTCTCCCATAAAATGGGATAATAACATACCCCTTTATTGATTCTTTGTGAGAGTCATTGACAGAATGCAGATCAAGTGCTAATGAATGGCAGGTACTGCAGATGTGTTTGCTATTTTAGGATCAAGAAACAGAATCGTGTTCTAATAACGGGAGGAGCAAAAGCAAAGTGTGGAAGAATAACTTAGTATCCGAATGAGGCGTCAGGGAATAGATTCAGAATCTCCTCTGTGGGGAAGACAAAGCAAGGTCTTTATTTCATTGGCTACCTATGATGCAATTCAATGGTCATCAAGCATTGTAACTGTTCGCTTCACTGTGTGAACTGCTTCAATCCAAAAACCCAGGAAAGATGAGCTGGGGAAGCAGGTCCTCTTACATTTGAAATGAGCGTTTGGCTTCACGGAGTCTTTTCAGAGCTAGCTAGTGACAAGTTGTGGTGTCAGGGTCAGGTGTATGGGCCATGGGGTCAGATAACCAGATATCCATCCTCTCTAAGACCAGGGAGACCTTGAGCTAGTCGTTCACTTTTCTCATCCAGGTAATTGGGATGATGATGTCCAGGGCTGCTTATCTGATCTCAAAAGCTAAGATGGGAATTTGGTTCGTCATTGGTGTTGATCAACCAGGAGCCACCCTCTCCCCAACCCCCTGACCCCTCCAGGAACTGGTTCCAATGCGCTGATGTCATTGGATGGCTCTGAGGATTAAATAAGACCATGTGTGCAATGATCTGAGCCCAGTACCTGGCACACAGGAGTCAATCCATTATAATTCCTAAAGTGACCATGATGTCATCATCCCCATGTCCTATCTGAGGAGCCTGAGGTTAAACGGCTAATGGCAGAGGAGAGCCAGACCTCTGGGACAATCCTGTATCAAAGTATAGGTTTCATGGTGATTTGGCTGAAACTTTGGCCTGACAGGTAGGATGACTTGTTAGAGGTCCCGAAGTCAGGAATGCAGCAGGGCACAGCATCTGGTCCTTTCGCTCAGTCCTTGTTAATCCATAGGCTGCATGTACAAACCCGCCTAAATGCTGTAAAGAACTCGCTCATCAAACCAGGAAGGAAATTCAACCGCTCAGGGACAAAGGAGAGGCTCTGGACTTCTTGTGACTGACATTCCCTGGTAATTGTCCCTCTTGGTCAATCTAGTGTTAGGAGCTGGCTGCCGTCTGCACTGTCTTACTAGTTTCTTTGCAATTACTTTAGAACCAAAAACAAATTTAGAATTTAAATTCAAGGACGTTTTTCCTGATAATGAATTCCTTTGCTTTCTATTAAATCTGGGAAGTTGGCTCGAGCCAGAGTTGGCTGTGGGCTTTCTATCTCCTCCCATCCACTGAGACTTGTACTCATTCTTATTTTGTATGAGTCTTTGCAAAGACTGTGCTAAGCCTGGAGCTCAGTGCTGCCCAGGAGAGGTGAAAGGTGGAGAACAGCAGGTGCCTAAAACCATACTGGTGGAAACAGCTATGTTGAGGCTGATGGAGCTGCTCTTTGGGTGAGTTCAAGACAGATGAAGTGCTGTCTTCAAGGGAAGGGTGTGGCTTTAATAAACAAAATGCCTCTTACACAGCTCTCATCCACTGCCCACCAACAGCCAAGCCAGTGGGGATAAATTTTTGCTTTCTAGGATTTGGCAACTTCTCAGCCTATTGGAAAGAATGAGGGAGTGAGAAGTATGGCAGATCTCAAAACTGGCTAACTTTAAAGCCCAGGGTCCCTCCTCCATAGTCACAGAGGTGGGATTGGTAACGGAGAAGGCCCATTGTATAGCTCTACTCCTCTTGGCTTCAGGATCACAGGAAAGATGCTGGGTTGCTGTACAGAGTGTACATTAGCCCACCGATTAGAGTTTCATCCAGGCCGAAGAATTTGGCTCATCTGCCTCTTCTGATGCTTTGCCATGTACCTTCTTGGGTTCACCTTTCTCCAGAACCTGCACATTATCAACCCATTTCTCCAGTTGCTTAGGAAAGCTCTCTGCACACTTTAAATATGAATGATAAGAACATGAACGTTGAACCTGAAGGCAGCTGGCTGCACTTACATAATTGTCAGGCTGGGGGCCCCTGGGTGGCTCAGTCAGTTAAGCATCTGCCTTTGGCTCAGGTCATTGATCCCAGGGTTCTGGGATCGAGCCCCACATTGGGCTGTGTGTTCAGCAGGTAGTCTGCTTTCTCCCTCTGCCCCTCACCCTGCTCGTGTTCTCTCTCTCTCTCTCTCGAATAAATAAATAAATAAAATCTTAAAAAAAAAAAAAAAAGAATTGTCAGGCTGAAAGCCCAGGACTGCATTGAAGCTATGGAGTACTGATCGGTGAAAGAATGAGATACTGTGAATAAAGTGTTTCGAACTTACCTGCCTCTCGGTCCCTGATACAATAGTCTGGAGAATTCTCAAAATACACGAGGTCATTTTTTGTTGGCTTCTTAAACCTCTTGTTAGCCACAGTAAAACCAGTGCCATCCTGGTTCATGACGACCTGGATGGCCCCGTTGTACTTCCTCCAGAGGTAATCGCCCGTTTTTCTGAAGTCGGCCATGGCCAGCCAGCACGTCCGCAGAGTACACGAGCCACTCACGCCGTGACACTTGCATTCCTGTTTCAAGAACCGCTTTACCGCCTGCCGGGAGAGACGGGCAAGTTCAGTGCAAGCCGACGCAAGCCCCGGACCGGGGCTACCACTCCTCTTCCCACTGAGCGATCGAGAAGTGACTCTGATAACAGACGATCCTGGGGCTGAGGACTGGGAGATGTTGGGGGTCACTTCTGCCACACCGCACTACCACAATAGGTGGGGTCCCAGGGAGAATCAGGGATTGTGAACACTATTTGGCCATTGGTATAACAAAATCCTCACTAATTTGAATCGAATAGGGCACAGGGCCAGTCTGAAGAGTGAGAGAATAAATTAGAGGGTTTTTTCCTAAGTAAATATGGCTTTATTATATTAAAAATGTACAGTAATATTCAGGAATTGCTAAGCCTGCTTCTTTTGATAAGCCAATAATAGTGACTCTATTTCCATGTTCCAGGCATTGTGCTAATGCTTCCTACGCTCTATCTCGATGACCTTAATCTTCACAACAATCCTGTGCCCCATATTTATTTTGCAGATGATGGGGGAGCAAGTTTGAGGGAGGTTAAAGCACTTGCCCCAAGGGACATGGCTGGTCTAGGACAGAGCCAGGATATGCTGGAAGTCAGTTGATGACCCTGAGAATGCCATTCAATTTGGGATATTATCACTCAACTCTGGCCAAATTATTCAGCTTAGATGACAGGGCCAAGCTTGCTCTTTTTGCGGGGAGGAAGCAAAGGTAAATGGGACCAGCCCATCTCAGCTGGCTCCCAGCACGGGCACCCCCTTTGTGTAGGCTATGAGTCTCAAGACAGGGAAGGGCTCTGGTGGGCCCTGGAACTGTCCAGGGACATTTCCGATTTGGCCTTGGGATTAGCCAGCACACCTGTGCCTGCCCCAACACAACTTTGTGAGGGTTACGGCGGGCCAGGGCCCATTTCTCCCTGGCTCAGCTAAGTGATAAGAGTCCTCAGCACCCATGGTCCCCAGAGCCATCCTGAGGTACTGATCTTCCCACTTCACAAGTGAGGAACCTAGGGATCAGGGAAGTAAGATGACTGGCCCAAACTCCTAGGCCAAGATGTGGAATGGCAGATGCAAACCCAGACTCTAGAGTCTTTCCAACTCACAGGATGGATGAATAAATGGATTTCCTCACAATATTTTCTAAGAGCATGTTTTGTGATTACAAGCCTTCCTGTGTTCCCTTTCTCATATGATTCACTACTTTAACAATTGTCATCCCCTCACCAACAGTTAGAACTAATTTCTTGTTCAGTCAGTTTTCCAAATTATTATAATATTGAAAGAGCTTTTTGTTGCTCATGGGAGATCATGACTGATGATTAGGGGCTTCCTCCATCAGATATTCTAAGTGACACACAGAAGGGCCATGGGGGCGACCAGACCTTGGAGGTCTCACCAAAACCACGTCTTTGGTCCCTGGCTCAGTTGCGGATCAGAGGAGGAGAAACCACCTGCCTGCCGAGGGCTCCCACCCTCTCTGCTTGTATCCCCAAGACAGCACCTATCTGGGGTGGAAGACATAGGCAGAGGGGACAGTGAACCCCCTTGATCAGGTTATCCAAGGTGGGACTATGAACAAAATTCTTAGGGTAACACATTGAGAGAACTATTTCTAAGAACTTGGATGTGGTAGATTCAACCCTGCTCTGCCCACTTTCTGAGATTCTGGTATAATTGGTCTGGGTGTGGGATGTGGGTAGGTGGTTCCAGCATGCATCCCAGGTGGAGCTCCCTGCAATACGCTTGCTCACCCGCCCCCATGCACCCCCAAACACACACACACACACACAGATACCAGTCTTCCAGGCCGCCTCACCCATGTCTCACCCAGGTAACTTTGCCCAAACCTGGTTTTGCCTCTTTACAAATTGTTTCTTTTCTAACCGAGTGTGCAAAAAGGTTCTTCATTCCAGAAAGTCAGTCCCAAACAAGTATTCTAGAGTGGAAGGATCCAAGACATGGTGGCTCTCCAGTTGTGAATTCACTCATACCCTTCCCAGGTTGGGCCTCAGCACCCTATGTTTCCTGTTCTGCCCCTCATGGTGGACTGTGCCCTGTTAGCATTTGAAACCTGTGCTCTTCAGCATAAGCCAGCCTTGAAGGGCAAGGACAGAGACGTGAGCAGGGGGGATGTCATTAGTTTGGTCCTCCAGGTCACAGGGATCTGGGGATATTTAAGGGATGTCTTAGAATGAACTCTTTTTCTGGAACTACACTCCCCCATGTGCCTTCCTCCCCCTGTATCTTTATATTCCAGGGGTTTGATATGAGGTTCCCTGGGTGACCTGGACAGCAGGCCTCCACCACAGACACAGCCCTAGAAGGAACACCTTGGCTCCCTTACGGCCCCATTTGGGTACCACTTGTCCAGTTTTCTATCCTAAATTCACAACAGAGCCACAGAACTCACTCCATGCCAAGTGCTTGGGAACTGAATGCTCATTCTTCAAGACTTACTCCTTTTAAAGCTGGGTTATTTACTCATAAACAACACTCTTAGCTTTACAAATGACAGGAAATATTACTGCCCTCCCTTTGTAATGCTAAGTTTCCAGGTTGCAAACTTCAAAGTTGGTAAATATTTTAGATGACTAACTGAAGCATTTGCATAATAAAAATCCGATCTTAAAAATATATCTTATGACTCCTTATAAATACACATGGCATTGGGCCACACTGCTGATCATTATCATCGCTGGCAACAGCCATTCCCCACTTCCTTCCTTGGTTTTGCTCCGGTGTTGGACAGCCACATGCTTCAGAACTGGCCGGGCCTCTCTCTGGCCCAGAGCAGCCCAAATCAGCAATAGTAATCTCATTGTCCTGCTCCTGATTCAGCTGGGGCCAATACGATGTTAGGAATAATCTGCAGGGGGACTTGTGAGAAAAGATTTCTTCACGCTTTAAAAGAGACACACAAGGAGAAGCTTCTTTTCTCTGTCTCTGGTTTTTCTGCAGGAGCTCCCCTGGGACACGGGGCAGCCAACTCTGGACCAGCAACAAGCTGCTGATGGCTGGATCGAAGGATGGGAAGGACTCGGTTCTGGAGGATGTTGCTGAACTGCTTGAATGAATCCACCTTGGCTTGGCCCTGCCTCTGTACTTCTTGGGGTCCAAGATATTAAGTTTGTGCCCCCAGGGTCTATGACTTATAACTACAACTATTTCAACTGGAACCATGGTCAGTTGTTGATTGTGGGTTAATCACAGTCTCCATCTGACAGCTAACCTTGGGGGAAAGTGAGACCTCTGATGCTGGGTTTGCTCACAGCTCCAGGCCCCGCTCTTAACACACAGCCTGTTCGGGGCTCCATCACAGCGCGGGGCCACCTCCGTCTCTGGGTCTGCAGACTTGAAATTCAAAACTCTTAACTTTGAAGGGGACAACGCCCTGCTCAGAGAGGCAGAGGGAAGGGGACCTAAGCCGAGGGGCGTGATTTTAGAGAGTAGCTAACACTAATGTAAGAATAAGGAAGGGGACTGAGAAACTCCTGGTGAGTTTAGGAACTTCTTCCTAGTTTAGAAGAATTCACATGATCGAATGTTATAATAACGATGTAACAATAACAACCACTTATCCAGCACCTCACTGCCTGACAGGCTCCATGACAGGTGGTTCACACACATTATCTTGTCTAATTACCACAATTAGGCAAAATAGGTTATTATTCCCATTCTATAATTATGAAAGCCAGGGCTCAGCGAGGAAAGTAAAATCCCCAGAGTTACCCAGATAGACGGTGGCAGAAATAAGGTGTGAGTCCGTGTCTCACTCCCAGATCTGTGCTTTTTCTAAAAACATTTAAAATCCTATATAAATTGCATTGTGCTTTTCTCAAGTTTTTAATTACACATACTATTTTCCTCTCTTCTTTTGAATAAGTTAGAAATTGACCAGATAAGATGGCCTGCATAATGGAGAAAAAAGAGGCAGAGAGATTAAGTAGGGGGGACTATATTGCATCCTCCAAACTAGTCGTCATCAAAAATCTATTCAGGCAATTCAGAGAAAAAATATAAAGTCCTAACAAAAGTACAAAAAGATGTTCAACTTCACTAGTATCATGAAATACAAACTAAAAGAATGCAACACTTGTTTTTGCCTAGCAGATTAACAAATAGTAAAAAGGCCGATAATATTTGATGTTGGTTAGGAGTATCAAGGAAGGAATCCTTTAACAAACTGTCTGTGGAAGAGTAAATTGAGACACCATTTAAAAATGGAGAGCATTTTTGCAACACGTGTCAAAAATTTAAATATATGTATCCTTTGACCTCAGTGATTCCACTCTGGAAATATTTGCACAAGCTTTGAAGGATACACACCCACATGGATGTTCATTGCAGCATATTCAGCAACAGCAAAATATTAGGAAAAAAGCCCAAATGACATCAACAGGAAAATGGTTAAGCAAATTATGGTATATGCTTAATAATGGAATATTATGTGGGCTTTGAATAATGAGGTAGATCAGTATGACAGAATGAAAGGAAGCCAAGTGACAAAAACAAATTGCAGAACAATATATGCAGGATGGTCCACTTTTTAAAGGCCTGCATATGGGTGTAGACCCAGAGAAAGAAGGGAGAGCATGCTCTTCTACAATCTGGCTGCAGTCTGAGGGGTTGCATGGTCTGGAAAGAGAGGGAAAAACAGAGTCAAACCCTTTGATGGGTAAAGGGGATTAAGAGGTACAAACTTCCAGTTAGAAGTCAAAAGTACAAGACAAAAGCACAGCATAGGGAGTACACTCAATAACACTAATAACGTTGTACGGCTGACTGTACTTCTGTGGTGAGCTCTGCGTAATGTATTGCATTGTCGCATCGATATGTTGTACACCTGAAGCTAATAGAACATTGTATGTTAATTATACTTTCATTAAAAACGGGGGGGCTCAAGCTCTGTACGGAACAGAGTAAAACAACAGCAATCTGGGGATTGTTCCCTGGCATCTGGAGAGAGCACAACAGTGATTCTCATTCTGGCCACACATTAAAATCACCTGGGGACGGCTTCCAGCACCCAGATAGGCCTCTCCCTCGGCAGAGTAGATCAGAACCTAGGCTGGGGGTGGGTCTGGCCTCGAGGCTACGACGGGTCTCAGGTGCCTCTAATAGGCAGCCGGGCGGAGGATCCCAAATCCTGAATGGCATCCAAAGCCGGGAGTGCCCTGCAGGAGGAAAGAAGCGGCTGCACTCCACCCTGCCCCGGGAGTCCCAGCCCACCGAGGGCCGAGCAGGTGAGACGCTCCCATGGCAGACAGCCACATTACATTTCTAGGAACTGGGGTAGCTGATGATTAGAATTTGTGTCCTACCCTATGTAACCGAAACATCCTCGTATCCAAGAAATGGCTACAAGCAACAATTTATGCTCATGCTGTTTTGGAGGGACTCAAAGAGGGAGATGGAGTAAAAGCCAAGTGCTTTTCGAGGACCCAGTTGCAGTGGAGGGACCTGCCCAGGGGGACGCGCCCCCGGGAATCCTGGGAGGAGGGGATGGAGGGGCTGCTGGGCTTCCCATGCAGGTGGCTGGAGGGGAGCTGCCACAGGCTTACCTGCGTTCAAAGGAAGGGGTGAGCCAAGCCGAGCACCTGGGGGCATCGCAGGGGTTGCCAGGCAGTCTGGGCTTTTTGTGTTTGTTTTTCACGATTACTTTCAGAATTTTTAATTAAAGAAATATGTGCCCCTGGTTTAAAAAGATCAGATAGTCCAGGCAGGATCAGTGTGAAAAGCTGAAACCTTCTGTTGTACCCTCCTCTCTCCCCCTTGTCCAACGGTACCGCACAAGCCCAGCCGTGGCCACTCAAAAGGAATTCTGCCTGTAGCCTTTCTGGTGGTTACCTAAATGCTTGTACGAACAGTTCTGTGCTAGCGGACCCCTGACTTTGGGAGGAATAGGGAAAGGCATCCCAAGGCGCCTCTGCCAGAAAATTGTTATAAATGGAACAAATCCGCAGTAACCACGAGGTGAGTGGAGCCCTCTGGAGGGTGCAGTGCCATGTTAGCACAACCGAAGGTGGCAGCCCTGTGTGTCACTGTTGACCTACTAATCTACAGAGGGCATTTCCTAAGAGACTTCTTAAAGAGGTTGAGAATTTATCCCGGCCCTTACTTTCCTCGCCCCACCTCTCAACAATTCTGGGGATCTAGGCAACTTTAAGGCCCAAAGTTGATTCTTGTTCCAAAAGTCTCGGGTGCTGTCTCATATGAAGACATTGCAGTCCCTCTTCCCTCCTCCCCTTCTGCTTCCCAGTCTCCATCAGCAGCACTTGTCCTTTTATAGGGACAAAGATGAGGCATACAAATCCTATTCCGTGACTATAGGTGTCTCCCACACTGTGTCTAGACGTTGACTCTAAAAATTGGAAACAATCAACATGGAGGTAGTCGTGTTAACTGTGCAAGCAAGGCCCATGCTAGGACTGCGTGCGGGTCATAACCTCTGATCCAGCATCACAGCCTCTGTGCCAAAGAAGAATGTTATTGGAGTGAAGTCTGGGGTTTTCCCATTTTCCTCGCTACCAAGTGCATTTACTATAACCTGATCTTTTGCACGCTCACCATCCTTCTGTCTGTCCCTGGAGCCTCCACGATCCTCCACTTTCTTGCAACCTGGACTGGCTACACAGCTGAGAGCCAACATCATGCCCTCCCAGTTTGGACACACTACTCTGCTAGATGCCATGTTTGCTCTTTTTTGGTTTATTCCTTCTCTTTGCAGCAACTTCTTAACTCTTTCAATGTGCACGGGGGATACGTTGTCTGAATTCTTATGCATCTAAAATGTCTTTATTCAACCTTCATACTTGACTAATAGTTCAGCTGGGTATAGTATTCTGGGTTTAAAATGATTTTTCCTCAAAACTGAAGGTGTTGCTCCACAGGCTTTGGCTCCTAGTGGTTCAGAGGAGAAGTCTGATGTCTGGCTGATTCTTTGCCTTTTGTTTTCATTTCACTTTGTGTTTTTTTCTACATGGAAGTCTACAGAAACTTTCCTTTATCCTGGGTGTTCTGAAATATCAGCCTGATACTTAGGATTTTAAGAAAAAAAAATAAATTAATCCTGCTCAGCTCTCAGTGGGCTCCTTCAGTCTGGAAACTCTTTCAGCACAGAGACATTCTCTTAATATTTTTCTACCCTCAGTTTTTTTAGTTTCTTCATGGCATTCTAATTAGTCAGTTGCTGAGGCTTCTCAATTGATCCTTTATGTCTTTTATATTTTCCCTCTTATATTTTTAATACTTTCTTTCTGGCTTCTTGAGGAAGAAATTCCATTAAAGTAACACTCCTGGCTCTCACCATTCCCTTACTCATTTCTCTCCAGGGGAGGAGAAATGACTGGTCCAACTGGTGAGTTTAGAGGAAGGACAGGGCTTGTGTGCCTAGGTTCCTTCTTGTTGGGCATCTGCCAACCTGTGGAGAAGATGAGTTATGATCAGTTCCTTCCCTCCAGCAAGGGGCTCCCTGCAGGGGCTCCAATGTACAGCCTGTGACAGGGTGAGTAAGTCTGTCCAGTTCAGGGGTGGAGTGCTAGGAAGTGCTTCGAGACTTTGAAGCTACATCCTCCAGTGCAGCTTTTTTTCAGCAGAGCAACAGACGTTTTTATTCTAGCCATCCATCTCCTTTATCCACTTTTCAGTTGGTTTCAAATTCAAGAGGGAAAGATGGGTATTGTTTATGGATCTCCTTAAACTCCACTTGTCTTTTGGGCTGCTTTTTTTCTTTTCCTTTTTTCCTTTTCTTGCTTTCTTTTTTTTTTTTTTTTTGACGCAAACTTGGTATATAACATTATACAAGTTCCAGATGTACAACATTATAATTTGGTGTCTCTATACATTACAAAGTGATCACCACCAAAAGTCTAGTTACCATCCATCCTACAATTGACCCCCTTTACCCGTTTCATCCACTGCTTCACCCCCTTCCCCTCTGGTACCCAACAACCTGTTCTCTAGGAGTTTATTTTTGTATTGCTTTGCTTGTTCATTTTGTTTTTTAGATTCCACATATGAATGAAATCATACGGCATTTGTCTGTCTCAATCTGACTTATTTCACTTCGCATAATACCTTTGAGATCTGTGCTGTCACAAATGGCAAGATTTCATTCTTTATGGCTGAGTAGTATTCCACTGTGTACATATACCACACACTATCCATTCATTCTTTATGGCTGAGTAGTATTCCACTGTGAACATATACCACACACTATTTATCCATTCATCCACTGCTTCTGTATCTTGGCTATTGTAAATAATACTGCAGTGAACATGGGGTGGAGAAACTTTACAAATTAGTCTTTTAGTATTCTTCAGATAAATACTCATACATGAAATAGTCATATGGATCATATGATAGATAGATCTATTCTTAGTCTCCTGATGAATCTCCATACTGTTTTCCTGTGCTTCTCGTTATGTTTTCTGGGAGGTTTCTTTGGCTTTCTCTTCCAAGTTCTTTCCTACTCTCTAGCTGTCACATTTTCAAAGCATCCATTCTTACAGTTTATGGATGTTAACATCTTCTGAAATATCTATGAGGAGACTAATTAGGCTTTTAAAAAATTCTCTTCTCATCCCTGTGTTATTGTTTTTTCTTCCTGGGGTCATTTTTTCCTACAATTTTTGGTCTTTTTCTCTCTTGCTGATGAATTTAATCAAATATATGGTAATCCTTGGACAGTCTCTTCATATTTAAGAATGAAGTCCCAAAAAGGTATTTAGGAATGCAGGTTATATGGGTGGGGCTTATGGGCCAGAGAGGTTTGATTTCTGGTGAGTAGGTAGGACATTGGCTGTTATGTTGGAGAGACTAACTCCAGAAAGCCTGGGAGGTTATGCTAGACTTTGAGGAGTTCTGCTCATGGGGGAAGGGGAGTGGAGTGGATGGGCTCATTATTCCATCTATGGGTTTTTAAGTTGGTCCCAGTTTTCAGGCCTATGCTTCTCTCCAGTGATGCTCCAGTTGAGCATCTTGGTTCCCACTTTAGCTATTGTCCAGTCTGCTTTTTCCTTCCCCACCCCTCCATCTGCTTTTACTCTCCTAGACTGTGGCTTCTTCATCCTTCTTCATCAGTTACAATTTCTTCATTTACTTCCCACTTCCCAGAAATTTGTTGGGCCCTCTCATTTCTTTGACCATTCTCCTTATGGTTGGTTTAAACCATTTTTTATCCCATTGCTATAATTTTAATGAGGTTTTGGGAGGAAGATGTGAAATGCCATACGTCTTGTCCACAGCCGTGGGTCTGTTTGCACTCAAATGTCTGGGAGGGGACGAGGACGGTGGGGTGGGGGGTAACCTCCCCATCTTCCAATGACACATCTGCACTGTTCAATTTACTTTTGTTTGTGCAAGTCTTGTTTTACAGCAGGAAGAAAGAACACTAGAAAGATTTGATGATAGCGACTTGCTGTCTCTGTTCAGTGTGTGATGCTGAAAGCTTCTTCCAAAAACAGGTCCATGACACAGGTCCTATTTTCTCTTTTGTCTCAGATCTCTCCTAAAGGGTCTCTTCTGCTTCCTTCTTTGATTCTTAATGGCTGCTCCTTCAAGGTTGCTGTCAAGATTCCATTTCTAGCCTTCCCTACCTCCCGTCTCACATTCTCATGGCCTCTGTGGCTTTTCATATCACCAAAGTGGCCAGCATGGTCAGCATCAACCCTTTGCCCCTCGCCGTTCACTTAATCCCCTCTCATTTTTATTCTGTGGCATCCAGTGAGTAAATACTTGCTCATTTGACATGACTACTTAAAAATAAATAAATATGACTCCTAAGGACAGCAGTACCCTTTTGGTATTCAGCCTCATGGAAATCATTTTTAGCTTGCCAGATAACTTCTCTCAAAAAATCTTCGATAGGCTCATAATTGCTTCAGTGCTAAAATCATACTTAGCAGATTCTTTATGTGGCCCTTAAATCTCTAATTTTGAGCATTTTAAGCCGTTGGTCTTCAGAGGCTATTTTCTAGACTTAAGATTTAAGAAACTTCTACAGATTAGCCTTCTATACCAAACAGACAATAGTCTGTATGTTTAAAAAAAAAAAAAAACTATAGAAGAAGGTAATGCATGCATTGAGCAGGCTAGAACAACTCTATATTTATCTGCCCAACTTATTGTCAGAGCATAATAATGAAGCATAACATTCATTAGGGTCTTACCATATGTCAAACCACACTAAGCACTTTATACTTGCTACTTATTAACCCACCCAAGCACTTCACATTCACTGTCTTATATAAGCCACACAAACATATAAAATATATCATATTTTTATCCCCATTTCACAGATGAGGACATTGAGATACCTAGAAACTGAGGCTCTTGCCCTAGGTCTCACAGGCAGTGTGGCTGAGGCAGGATGTAACCCAAACATGACTGGCAGCAAGTCTACACCTCAAATTACTCTACCAGCATTTGCCATACTGGGGTTTGCCACTCTGCCCTCCCCAGGGGTTCATGTTCTCTGGGTTCAGTGAGTTTTATGAAAGTTTTTACATGTAGCGTTGGCATATCTAATTATAGTCTACAAAGAATTATTTGCCAGTTAGAAAGACTTCTCCCAAGGAGAATGAAATTTTGGTTTAAGTCAGCTTTGCTGAAAATGGCTCCCAAGCTACCCCAGGGTATCTTTGTAAGACTTCTATACAGGGCATCTCTTCCTATCAGAACAAGGGCAATCCACCTAAGCTTGCCTTAGAAGTTTAGTTTAGAATTTATTTTAGGTCCTTATATGCTATGTTTTAACTAAGTTACTTAATTAAACATGGGCATTCAAAGAAGTGTTAGTACTTCACTTTTTTATTTGAGTGTATGCCACAAAGCAACTCATATAATTCTGGTCTTATATCAGTTTTCCTGAGGGAAACACACTTTAAAAACATATTTAATTTTCAGACGCTGGCTTAAAGCCAAGTACATTTATTAACAAATCCTTTTGACAGGTCCACATCTCTAAGAAAAGAGTTACTGAAAATCAAACCAACTTCTATCTTTCAAACATACAAGCTCTGGAACTAGGAAAACAAGGGACATCTATTAGCCACCTGTGCAGTTGATTTGCGTACGCAATCATTTATTAACTCAAATGAGATACTGTGATTTCTTGAGCACTGTCATTCTTCAAAAACAGTGACAGCTGTTTTTGGAATTTAAAATCAGACCCACCACAGGGTGGGCTTAGCTAGGAAATATAAAGTGTGGAATTTATATTTGTGGAATTCAAGAACATTACCGTTGACTAGCCATATATATAATAATTCTTATTGACTAACGAGGCCAGTCTAAAAACATTTTCTATGAATAATAGAACTTTACATGGAACAATAACAATTTTGTTAAAAATTATTCTCTGCTTTGGGACTTTGATTCTGGTTAGTTTTTGATTCATATGCTCTATAAAGATCTATAGTATCAAGCACATACTATGTTTAGGTAAAAGACACGGGTGAGGTTGGCAGAACTGATCTACCTTTTCAAAATGCATTTAATTCTACTAACTAAGGAGACCAATTAGAAAGCAAATACCTATGAAGTGAGATTTGTGCCTCATAAGGATGCTCCACATTATTTAAAGGAGGGTTTAGATGAATAGGAGGTTAAAGCAATCTGGCTCTGTAGTTCAGTTTGATTTTATCATTTTCTATCAATATTCCTTACTTTTTGAGAATGTGATTTCTTTTTAATCACGCCCAGTTCTCTTGGTTCAGAACCATTAATAATTATTTATCTTAAGGGGCATCTTGGAAGTTTTTATTAGGCCCAAGATTACTTGCCTGTAATAAGTCTGTGCTTATGTCTTGGACAATATCTATTTCTGTTTGACTTTGGACATGTTTCCTATAGACAGAAGTATCTTCTTTGTCCCCAGTGCCCCAGTGCTCCATGGCACTGGCCTTGCATGGCCCTGGTTTGGGCAGCACGTGAACTAGAAACTCTGAATCCCTTGACCCTCCAAACTTCTCCCATGTAAAATACGGGAAGCCAAGTAAAGTCTGAATTTCAGATGATTTCAGCTAGCAAGTCAATTCAATTTGTTTGCTAATTCCAGCCACCCTCTTAGACCTTAGTCTCTTCATATGCAAAATATGGACAGTTATGGTACCTGCCTTTTAGTCCTGCTTAAAACCCAGTGTATACATTTTATTTGATGTGGAAATCCTCTTTGGGTAACCTGTCTAAAGTCATGCTCAAGTATTAGAGCCAATATTCTGATTGTAGAGCCCAGCCTCTGTACTGCCTTGGTCAAGAGGCCTTCACTAGCTGAGAACCCCTAATGAATAAAGTAGCCAATAATAATGTAAACATTATGTTAAAAATACAAATTTCAACACAGTTGCCATATGCTAATTTTTTGTTAGTATACATAAGAAAGCCTAATATCTACATCAGCCCTTATATGTATATTTAAGGCTGAAAATAAAATTCAGGGAAGTAAACATTTCTTATAATTTTCCTACTCTATTTAAGGCATTAATTCAAACACATTATAGAACACCTGAACTGAAATCTATCACTCTTTCAAAGGGGACTCCAGAGGAATTAAGAATGCGTAAGAGCGGAACTTAAATATTTAATTTCTCCTGCATTGCTCAGTGCCTTCCTGTTGTTTCCCAGCGATATCCAAATCTCTCTGCACGGCATTCGAGGCTGAGATCTGGCAGACTCCAATTTGCAGCCTCAGCTGCTATTAAGTCTCAGTTATGAACTCCACCCTAGAGCCCTCGTCATTCCTCAACTTTGATGTTCTTTCTGCTCCAGTATCTTTCTTGGCCTTGCAGTTTTTCTTCGTCCTGGAAAGAATTTTCCCTATCTCAGTCATGGGAAATCTTTATCTCCAGCTCCAACACCCAGTTCTGTTGGGACATAACCTTTCTCTCCTCATGGGGCTCACTGGCCCCATGGCTGATTCTTCTGTTAATACCCGCAGCCTGGAGCTGGTCCGGCAATGGTGTCTCACTTGTCTCCCGAAGGACACGTCAAAAGTTTCTCGTGGGCAGGAGCTTCTTTGTCTTACGCTTTCCCACCTACGGCTTTAGGGCCCCAAACTGTGCCTTTCCCAGAGCAAGGCTTTAATTATTGGTCGACCTAGATTTAGTCCCGTGGCACGCAGGACTCTCAGAGTGGCAGCACGCCATTAGTTGGAACTTTCTGAATCCACCCAGTAAGGCCAAGTTGCTTCAGGAACGCTCACAGTGACAAGCCGTTATGTTTTGGCTTTTAAAAGAATGGTCCCCCTGTTGTAAAAAGTCCTACAAATTCATTGTAGGGTGCTTGTGAAAGAAAGACCTACCTCAAGGGGGGCCGCCCGGGTGGCTCAGTCAGTTAAGCGTCTGCCTTGGGCTCAGGTCATGATCTCAGTGTCCTGGGATCCAGCCCCACGTCAGACTCCCTTACTAACCCTCTCCCACTCCCCCTGCCTGTGTTCCCGTTCTCGCGCGCGCTCTCTCTCTCTCTCTCTCTCTCTCTCTCTCTCTGTCAAATAAATAAATAAATAAAATCTTAAAAAAAAAAAAAAAGCCCTACACCAAGGGAAAAAGGTCATCATTAAACTACCTTCCAAGGGCAACTGCTGCTTTTTGTAAAATACAGAAACACTGTGTTTTCCTCAGAAATGCTCAACAGAGACCCCATGGAAGGTCCAGGAGGACAGAAAGGTAAGCACTGCCTGGCTTGAGCCCCAAGCCCAGCGCGTCACAACTGTGTGACTCTTTAGTCACTGCATCCAGCCCAGTCTGCAGCTTGCCAGCCGAAAAGTAGGAATACTCATGCTGGTTTATATCCTACAGGGTTTCTTGGAAGATCAAATTACAAAACGTTGGATAGGATTTTAGGGACTAGAAAATATTACCTGCCTATTTATTAGTGTGTTTAACTGTACCAAAGATGAGTCTATGGATACCTGGAGCAAACGGACTGAATCCTAAGTAATAGGTCCCACTGGGTCTGTGTCTAGATCTATTGCTAAAGTCACAGATGACCTTTGCTTCACTAAAGAGAAAGGAATGAACTTTTATTGAGCACCATTGCATGTCAGGTTCTGTGCTATTTGCCTTATTCTTGTCTTCCCACAGCACCACGGAACACGCTTTACACAGGAGAAAAATGGAATTTTGGTGAGTAAAGCCATTGGTATTGCAAGATTAAAACTAAGGTGGGTCTGATTTTAAATTCCATAATCTTTGTATTTTCGCTACAGTAAGAGAACTTCGGGGGAAAGAGTTTTTATGGAATTCTTATCATGCACCTTTCCAGTGACTGGAGGGCAGTATTTGGTTAGATCACAGATTATTTTGATTCTCTTAGAAAAGACTCTCTTAGAAAAGGTCCAAGAAGCTGTGACTATTTCAATGAGTCGTAATTACTTGTGACTATTTCTAAAGAGTAGACTAATGTTAAAGCCATTTTCAAGCTTATGAAAGGGTACAAATGGTGGATATCTACCAAGTAACTTTGTCTTGTAATTTGTATATCTTAAAAAATCATTGAGAAGTTTTCATGGCATGGCATCTTTAGACTTAAAGAGAACTGTTGAGAGAAACTGGAATTTCCTTCTGGATAGAATGTTGGTTTTGAAGAAGGTAGATTTGTCTTTTTAGACCTTAACAATCTGATTTGGAGGTGGAAACTTAGACTCAATCAAGGATGAATTTTCAAGCATATCTGAAGGGAAAAAGCTATTACAAATTCTGAGGCTGTGATTAAAATAAAAAGATGTAACAGCACAGAGGATCTGAAATGATATTACAGTACAGAGACACATGAGGGTGCTCTAAGCAGCTGCTATAATAAATGAATTAAACTGTTCAAATATTAGGGTAAAATGAAGGTCCAATGTGAATGGCAGCGTGGAATTCGCTTTGTAGTGTCGGCTAAACATCATCTCAGAATCGATGTTTTTTCTTTTAAATAAAATGGTCCCCCGACCCACATTTTAAAAAGTAGAGGATGTTTGTATTGGACAATCTGGGAAACACTGAAAAGCACAAAGAAGAAAATAAGGAAAGGACAGTGCTCTCCGCTCTGGGAGGCTGGGGCTTTCTAGAGCCAGGTCAGTTGGAGGCTTAGCTCAGGAGGCCTGCCTTCAAACACAAGCCCAGCCTGTTCTCATTTTGATTCCACAGACCTTCTGCTGGTAAGAAGGGGGAGCAGAGACTGGGGGTCTAATGACCGCAAGAAGAGAATTAGAGACGCATGTTTATCTCAATACATTTACTCTCATTAAAGTTCATATTCACTGACATCATGCATCTCCTTGAAAAAGTCTGCCCACCCACCATTAATTAAAGCCACATTTTAAAAAGTCAGTGTGTGCACTTTTATTCCAATCAAAAGTAGCCTCCTAAGTTTTGCAGACTAGGCAGAGAATATCTGAGGCCTGACGGCTGCTCACCTCTACACAGTGAAGAACCATGTGATTTATATTAAAAGTCAAGTTAAATCAGGGCCTTCAATATAATAGCTAAGCTCTATTGTCTTGAAGGGGTGAAACATTCAAAACCTAATGGCCTATTAAGCAAAAGTAACATTTCTTTTGATAAATCGACATTCTTTTGGTTACACTGTAGGACCACATGCCTTTACCTTTACAAATAGTCTTCTAGATCTAACTACACACCCTGCTTGAATAATTAAGCAGCACGCTCCTATCAAAGACACCACACTTTATAACTTATACATGTGGTATCAATGTCAAAACACAGGTCAATGTAAATTTCTTTTAATCTAAACCATTGCACAAACAGTAATTACCAATAGTTGTAGGATTACACAACCATAGTCTATATTCTTGGCAGTAGTCACTGTAGGTTCATAAATTCATGAAAATAAGGAATGTTGATTTTTAAAGTTCAAGAAAGGTACTGTTTGTAAACAGCTCAGGTCACACTCATTTTATTCCATGTGTTAAGCAAGACTTTCCTTCCAATTTCCTTTAAATGAGATTTGTTCTTTCCATAAGCCTAGTAAAAGGGTTTTCATCCAAACAGATCTGCATTCTTTTCAATTCTTTTTTCTATTAAAGCCCTCCTGGGGACCTTTCAATTTTATGCTGATCTTTCTTTATATATTAATGTCAAGCACATTTGTGTTTCGTGTTGATAAAAGAGAAATTACGGTTATCTCTTCTCATTGGCAGTTCGATTATTCTAGAATGGTTTGACCAAATATTTGATTAGCCAGTTTATGTTTTTTTTACACAAAGAGATAATGTGTGGCATCCAAATTCTCTAGTTATTCTGGTCCGGTCACCATGCAGAAAGAAATGGCACATCAACACATCTGAATACTAGCTCTGAAATGGTTTACTCCTGGGCCAAAGCACCCCTGGGCCAGGAGTTGAACCGGAGTGCTAGTACTGACTTTGCTACTGACTCTCCCCGTGACCTTGAGCACCTTAGGGCCTGTTGCCTCACCCAACAAATGGGGGTGAGGAGGTGAATAATGACTGGGTACCCACAGCCCAGGAAGTTAGTCAGGACTAGTGGATGAGGGGCCAGAGCACCCCTTTGGGACATGTCTTCCCTTGGTCCACTTACTCATCCAGTCCCAGAAACCACAAGGTGGGGCTTTTATGCATGAGAGTTGGGTTGGGTTCTAAAAAGAGCATCTCTAAATCTAAAAGTCAACAAGCCGTGCCTGGTGGGTTGCTTTCCTGATGAGTTTGAGAGAAGATGCCCTGATCCCCTCAGATACAAGCATTCAATGTCCCATTGGTACGTGGGATGAAGCCCTACCCTCACCCACAGATGACATCTTCTGTCTAGAGGATACAGTATCCAGAGGGACCATAAAACACTTGACTCTACACAATGCCAAAAGCAGTGGGTGGACTCCAGCTCAGCCGTGGGAAGGAAGGTGGAGTGCGGGCGGAGACATTTCAACCCAGTCCATGGTATTCTTTAGAATCTAAAGATTCTGGGGCGGGGGTCGGGGGAGGGGTGGGGGGTGGGCAGGGCAGTGGGCAGGTGGGACTGTATAGCATTTTATCCACTCGAGGAAAGCTTAAGGTAAGCTTGGCTTAAGTGGTTGACCAAGCCATGCAGTCTAGAAAACGAGCGCCTCGGCCGTCCATACCTTCCTGCCGGCTCTGTTGTTGTGAAGGTTCATCAGGGCTCTGGCGTCCTTTCCCTTCCTTTCCTTGGCATCCACAAAGGCTCGGGCAAACTTGATCCCGTAGTCAATGTTATCACTGCAGCCACCCCAGTCGAAATTGCCCTTGCTGTCCTTGGCGGTCCCCTTCTTCTTCGGATCGCAGGAACAGGATTTTAGTTCTCCTTGGCTACAGGCCCTGGTGACGGCAAACACAACTCCAGCTGAGGAGACGGCGTAAACAAAGGCAGATTCCCGACTACCTGCAACAGAAATGCTTTTCTTAAACGTGGTCTGGAATTGCTGGTTGTGAACAGCTGTGGCCCGCCCGCTCCACCTCTGGCGTACTTCGCCACGGGGCGGGAAGGTTCTGGTGTTCCTGAAGGGTTCTCGTCTAGAGCCGGGGCTCGCTTGGGAATAGGAATTGTGTCCATGTCATAAAAGCTTTTGTCAGATTAGGCATCTGTGTGACAACCGTCTTTCACGTCAGTTAAGCGTATAAAGGAAAACGGAGCAAAAGCGTGTCTTGTCCCCCTCCTGGCTTTACGTTTACCTCCTGTCCTGGAGGAGTGGTGTGAGGCCTTGGAGGCCTTCCTTCCGTCTGTAACGGAGTCGGTCACGCCACAAACCGTTTGGTATTCGTGCTACGGCAGCTGTCCTTGAAAGCCCTTTCCAAGCTTGCAGGTCTCAGTGAGGACACCCTGTCACATAAACAGCCGAGGCCCAAAGCCTGAATTCAAAGACCGCCTAGAGGGGCACCTGGGTGGCTCAGGCGTTAAGCGTCTGCCTTTGGCTCAGGTCATGGTCCCAGGGTCCTGGGATCGAGCCCCGCATCGGGCTCCCTGCTCCGCGGGAAGCGTGTTTCTCCCTCTCCCACTCCCCCTGCTTGTGTTCCCTCTCTTGCTATGTCCCTCTCTGCCAAATAAATAAAATCTTTAAAACAAAAACAAAGACCCCCCAGGGGCTGAGGCCGGGAGGAGAATTCAGGCAGTAACCAGCTCTGTGCCTTCAGCCCAGGGAGCTCTGGCTCAGCATCAACTTTCACGAGTAATCGAGAGATTGTTGAAGGCAATATGCAATATCCTTGAATCACATACTACGTCTGACTATTAAGGTGAATTTACTTTCTTCTGGAACACCTGCACTAATCACTGGTATTGGGTAAAAGACAGTGAAAAGCTTTTCTTTGGTTTTTCTGGAAGGAAACAAATTTACCGCCTATAATTAGACTTGGGCAAGAACCCTTTGGGGTGCTTTCTTAGAATTGTTCTTTATTAGAGCACAAGCTACTTTCCCTTACAGGCTGAAAGGTACATATTTCAGTGCAATAACTACATTAAATTATTTTAATAATCTGTAGTAACTCATAACACGGTGTTGTGGTATAGTGACAGATATAAGGCTCTTTAGGGTCTGTGTGCACCTCATTTTTCAAGTGGAGCTGTATTTCATTGTTATTAGCGTGCCCTTTTATTAATGGGTGCTGCAGCAAATATATTAACAATCAAAATAGAAGCTGAACAACCTCATGCCAATGCAAGGCAGAAAATGGAGGGCCATTCGGTGATTCAATATGTCAAGACGAGTGTGACTTTTTGAACCACACAGCTGGGAGAACAAACCACCTTCTCGCCTTGAAGCCCTGCATGTTTCCGTTTGTCATTCAGTGCTAAAATTTATTATATGTCCCTTGCAATATTTGCTCTGCTAGTCTCATTATTAAAAATCAGGAAAACATATCTACACCATATTAAATGGCACTTACCTCAGCCTTCAAAAAATATCTCCCCTGAAACCTCTAACCATCAAAAAAGGAATCCATCATGCCCTGTATTTAGGTAAAATCAATTATATGAATATTTGCCATAGGTAGCAGGTAGCACTCTCCAGGGAGAAATGTGATGGTCATAGAGCTCTTTTAAAGAGTCCCAGGTTATATTACAAGGATCATAGATTTTCTAAGTGAATTGAGATGTTTTGTAAAAGAAGGTGATTAATAGATACTAACGTAGCTTAATCTCAGGTAGTGACTTTCAGATAAATAAAATTTTTATTACACCCATTTTATAGTTTAGGAAAATGCCTTGTCCATAGTTACCCCCTTGATCTGCTAATGCCTGGTTTTGTATTTGGAGTGTGGTGCCTTCATTTAGAGATGCCACGGAGGGGAGAGATTCCAAATGCTTAATGTATTTAGCAGTAGTCTTAGTTCTTAAGGAGAAAGAAGAGCAATTTTATGAGGTGGTCTTTTAGGGGAAAGGTATGGAAGATGTGGATAATACAATGTCAGTGACCAGACAGTATTTTGAAAGCAGTAGAGGAATAAATTGCCTAGGTGAATTCATCCTAGCATAACTGGCAAACAATTACCTTGATTTGTTGGCTGAAAGAAGGAAGAAAAATCACTGAAAATGTACTGTGTTTCTGAAGTAATTTCCAAAGCAAAAATATCACCTTTCTAAATATTTGTCATTTATTATTCAAACACATTACTAAATACCTAGATGTCTATATATTTAAATGCAAAACTTAGCACATTGATTGGCTTTTCATTTTACCTCCAGATGTTTTGGTATCATGTAGATAACGGCCTTAAGATGTTTTCAGTTAAGTGTCTTAGATGAATCACTAAAATGCTATGTGTGAAATAGTAGCACATTTCAAGAGTTGGCTTTGTAACAAAACAAATTTTGATCTTGGGCCTCTTAGAAAAACTGATTCTTTTTAAAGCCATCACAATATGAAACAAAATCCAAATCTAAACGGTGGTACTTAACTTCCTGATGTGGTTGAAGTTTCACTAATTTGGGGGTTGAGAGGGACACCTGGGTGGTTCAGTCAGTTGAGCATCTGCCTTCGGCTCAGGTCATGATTCCAGGATCCTGGGATCGAGTCTTATACTGGGCACTTGCTCAGCAGGGAGCCTGCTTCTCCCTCTGCCTGCCGCTCCCCCTGCTTGTGGATGCTCTCTCTCTCTCTCTCTCTCACAAATGAATAAATAAAATCTTAAAAAAATAATTTGGGGGTTGAGATAAGTCAAGAAATGTCTATCAAGTGCATAGGCATCATTTTTGCTGGGGCATGGGATGGTTACCTGGGAGGGCAAAACACTAGAAGCTCCACATTCTGGAAAGTTATGGGTCATTCAGCTCTCTCTTTAAATGCTTCTTTTTTTCTTTTGATACATTTACAAGGATGAGACCTACTCACCTTTTTGTTTTTTAAGGCTTATTCTAGAATTCTGGAGGTGTATTCTTGCAGGAATGTTTTTGGGTTTATTAGTTTGGTCTTTTAAGTCTCTCTGCCTATGGCTGGTGACAGTCTGTGGACTGAATGAATTGCAAATGTTTACAGAAATTGTATTGTCTTCCTCTAGCTCTCTGAAGCAAACGAGGCAAGTAAATGTTCTCCTTTTCTCTACGACCATGAGATGTTAGTAACTTTTATGTTCTCCCCATCAATGGCGTTGGCCTTTGCCTTTCCTATTCATCTATAAGGACATTTAGGTTTCCAAAAGAGAGTCCTTCACAACTTGAGATGTGAATTTCCCTCCAAGCAATTAATTGTAAAAATCTTTGGATAGCTTCACTGGAATTTCTTGATTATATCCAGGATAAACTACGTTAGGCCAAATGCAGCCCTCCCATAACCAACACAAAATCATCCCCGACAGTCACAGGAGTTTATATAAATGTCCAGGAAGAAATCTGGCCTTCTGTGAAGAACGGAAAGAGATTGTGTAGCATGAGTGTTTTACGTTTTGAGTACTTTGGCAAAGCATTCAGCTTCATCTGAAAGAACTCTGAAGGAAGTACAGCTTAGACTCTTATTTACCTGAGGCCGGACACTAAGTCAAACGACCACTGCTTCCTCCTGTTCTAACCTCTTGCTTCTCAGCAACCCTACAGCCAAGATGAAAGGATTTTACAGTTGAATCCCCAGCTTAGCTGGACATGCTATCTTTAGGTTCCGTGGACAAAACCCCTTCCTCTGATTGGTGATCTAAAGGTTTTTATTCAATATGGAGACATCTGAACGGATTTTTGCAGACAGAATTTGGAGGTGAACCTTTTGTAAATGAGAAGGATATTTAATTTGTAACGATTGAAAAATGATTGTGAGTACTTTGGAAAGGAAAGTCCTCATACAGCCTCAAACACTGAGAGCCTGTCCACAACATGCCCAAAGATCACTGGTGTTAGATATTTGTAAACTGTCTCTGACAAGGTCCAGCACTTTAATTGATTCACTGGTGAGCTAATCTAGGTGAAGTCTTAAAATTCCATGTAGCTGAAATTTACTATTAACCTTTCAAAAATTTGTGATGTCATATTGAAACTCCAAAAGGAATGCACGAGGATATAGTTCTTAAACTAGAGAATAAAATTGCAGAATATCGCAGTAAATTAACTTTAGGGATACACTGAGTGAGAGTACTACGCCCTTGGGGGATTTTAGAGACATTCAGTTATGCATTTGGCCTCATAAAACCCTAGGGCTGTGATGATTACATGATAGGAACACCCTCTGTTAAGCATTACCAAGTGTACAGCCTGGACAATTTTCTTAGGAATGGGGGGGCGGTGGGCAAAAACAAGGGTAGTTTCCTCTTTCTGGGGTTCACACATAAACTGTTGTGTTTTCAGTTGGATTTCCCAATAGCCAATGGGCCATGCTACTACTTGAAGAATGCTAGTAGTGCCAGGTTAAGGGATGGGTATTTTTGACAATGAAATCTGATTTTCAGTTAATTTGCTCTGATTGTATACCAGCTTCTTCCCATATTCAGAACTTTTAAGAAATTTATTATGTAATTAGATAGTGTTTACTGCTCCTTCTAAGTAAAACAGAAACAAAACAAACATGTATGTTTGAAGATTATGTACTCATGGTTCTCACACAAATCCTCCATAAATATTATTCTTCCAAAAATGTGCCTGAAAAACAACAGGCGCTCACTACGAGTTCATCCATTCATTCTACTCTTCCGTGGGTGAACGGTGCCTACCCCAGAAGGCATCACGCGAGTGCAGGGAAGAGAGGCTAGTCCCTACCTTGCAGAATTTACAGTCTACTGGAGAAAAAAATGTTGAATTTAGACACAGAGTGACCCAAAGCTGAGTAGCTGAATGAGAGGTGAAAGGTGCTGAGCAGAGATTTGTCTCTGCTTCTTAATAAACACATAGTTTTTTTGTTTTGTTTTGTTTTGAAATACTTTTTGGTCAGTAAAAGATTTGAGTATTCCACCTTGATCTGCTCAAATCCTCTGGAAGGTTCAAATCCCAGAAAGAAAAAAAAAAAATCAAGAGAGCCCTGTGACTGCTTCCTCCTTTCTCCTGAAGACAAAATCTGACCCTGGCAAGGTTGTGACAGGACACGGATGGACAGAGCAAAGAGCAAAGAGACACTTCATCCTAAACTACACCGGGCCTCCTTCAAAACTTGAGGCGAGTTCCTTGGTTTATCTAGTTGTCATCTGCAAAACAGAGACAATGCCACCCAACAGAAGGAGCTTCTGACTAATAAAAGGCAAGAAAAGGTAAGCAGGGTCTTTGAAGACCCAGTCAGGGGACAGCCCCGCGGAGCTCCACGAGGGCAGGGGACTTACTTCGGAGCAGGACCTTGCCAAAGAGGCTGTGATCCCGGTCCAGCGTGTTGCAGTTCCAGCGGTGCTGGCGGAACTGGTGCTGGCACTCTGCTGTCCACTCGGCCACGCCCAGGCCAATGGCCCGCATCACGTCCGGGTGCCGGTGGCACAGCTGTCGCTGGCGGCTCACCAGGCCTGGCACATTGTCACACATCACCCTGGAGGAGCCACCTGTAGCTCTCATGTACCTGGAAAGGACCAACATGGAGGTGAAAACACCACGAATGGCCACGGCTGGTGCCATGTTGCCTGGGAAACTAAAGAGCTCAGAGCGTGGTTCAAATAGCAATTCCTTATCCTTTGGGGGACACTGGAACACAAGAGGTGGCATGGCAGGCAGGGGAATGATCTGGTAGAAGCCACCCAAAAGGGAGCAATGACTGCGTGTCTCGGACAGGAAGCCAGGGCCACCACCTGATGATGCTCTGGCCGGGGTGGAAGAGTCAAGGTCAAGAGTGAGGGAGAGGGGCAATGGGTTTGGGGAAGAAGGCTTCAGACTTTTCCCCCTGAGAAGGCTCTGATCTCCATGACACAGTGTGTCTGGGCTTCGCTTTGAGGGAAGTCAACCTTTAGAAGCTGCCTGCTCCCATTTATTTGGCCTAATGTTTAAGTGTCTTTAGAAACTGTCTGTATCTGTCTAATCAACACCTGCTGGTGGTATCTGATGTTACACCATCCTCAAAGACATGCCCTTCTTTCCTTACCAAAGAATCCTTTAAATATTTCCATTTTTCCAGCTCTCTTTGGCTTTTATAGAGAACCTTTGGAAAAAAATTCTTTCTATTGTTATTAAGGACACTAAATGTTTGGAAGAATCAAACCATGTTATAGCTCCATAAAGTACTTTTGAAAAGAAACTTTAACAAAAAATTACATCATCATCTCTACCCAGATGTTCTCTATTAGTTGTGAAATGTTTAGAAAGGTACCTTTTATATAACCCAAGCTGCCATAGGTGTCTTTTGAAGCGATCAAACAAGGAGAATGTCTTTTTCTTGTATTTTCATTATTTTATATGATCATAAAATCGTTACAGCTGTGACTTCCAAAAAATATATTTAAGTGACAGCTGAGAGACAATGTGACAAAAAACCTGGACAATAAATAATGTTTATACAACCATGGAAACAGAAATAGTCATTTTATTGAAAAATGGTCACTCTGATAAATCAATGTTCGATCCTGTGTCAGCAAAGTCAAGGCTAAACGCCTTCCTGTTCAAAGAGGCTTAGGAAGGAATTGAACCCTTCTTCCCATCAATGCTTTCCCTGGCTCCTTTGAAGAGCTCTAGGGTCTTCCTAAAATTCCCTACTCTAGCTTTTAATTTGGCTGAGACTCCTTACTTTTGCCAGATCCTTTTATTAAAAAAAAAAAAAAAAACAGCCCACGATAACTGGTCTTTCTGAATCAGTATTTTAGTATCTGTTCTGAAACTTGCAGGTTCAAGGACATTACAGAGCTTACAACTCCACCTCTTTTCAAGATCAGAAGGAAGGGAGATGGAGTGGGGAGAGAATCTCCCTTTGGAACTTTTAACCACGCTAAGACCTGTTACATTTCAACATTCTGCCACTCCTTCCCTCTGCAAAATAAATCTCAGACCAGCATACAAAGGACAGCAAAGTTACTCTTTGGGGGGGGACTGTGATTTTGAACAGGGTAGCATCTTCGAGCCCCCTGGGGCTGGATCTTCCTGTTAAGGTGGTAATCTCTACCTGGAGGCAGCAAGAGGTCCTTCCGTCCCACGGGTGAAGCATTAGGAATGTGGAAGGACGAGAAATAATGCAAAATCATACGCTTTGCGTTGTGCAGCTCTCGACTGCCAGAATTGGCCCGTCAGTTTATCTTGAGGCAGTTTTGTGTGGGGTATTTAGGTGGGGGGAGAGGGTTGCAGTTTTCAAGGTGAATTTTCACACACACACACACACACACACACACGCACACGCACACGCACGCACACACATGCCTGTGCTACAGAGCTAGAGACCCGGCTAGCGTGTTTCTCAACGGGATAAGAAATTGGCTGATTTTGCTGTCGCTCATCTGGTTCCAAATCAACCAAACATCCGAGCTTTCATTTGAGGGAGACTGGGGTTTTTTTTGGAGTTGTCAAAGCTGGAATGGTCTTCTGTGGAAAAGCAAAGGGGCTGAGGCTGAGGCGGCAGGAGAGGACAGCTGCTGGGGGTTCCGACAGGAATTTCGATTGCCGTGGCCGCGGAGAAGCGCCACCAGGAAAGGTCTATGTGGCTAGTGCGTTCCCCACTCCCATCTCCAAAATCCCCCTGCACCCGCGAGCGTGGACTTACCACCATGAAGAGCTGACCTCAGGGGTGAGCCAGGTCAAGAGCAGAGGGAGCCAGAGCCAGATTCCACCGAGAGGGGCGTTCATATTAACCCCCTTGCGTCCGCATCAGGTCAGACTCCGTGTGCGGGCGCCATGCGTGCCTGGAGCAGAAGCGCTCAGCGCCGGGAGCGCCTCGTCACGGCCGCCGGCGCCTCGCCGCGCCCCCGCCCCCCGCTCGCGTCTGCGGCGAGTGGCGAGACTCGCTGATAAAGTTTCAAACCACCAGCGGGGCGAGCGATAAAGGCCAGCCCTGGCCGCCTCGCCCACAGCCCAATTCCCCAGGCGCAGCGAGCGCGGGCAGCCCGAGAGCTCTGCGCGCCTCCTGCGCGCCCCTGTCCGTTCAGCTCCCCGCCTGCCGGGAGCAGCCGAGGGAGGGGGTGCGGCGCCGGGTGGGGCGGGGGGCGCGGGTTTTATACAAGGGTGGATGAAAGGATGGCAAGAGATGTCTGGCGATGAGGTGAGGCGGGGACGGAGGAACACCTCCGCTTGGCCTCGAGCACCCGCGGAGGTAGGCACCTTTCGGGAAGCTCCCGGTCAGAGAGCATCAGTGGGGCTCCTGCCACAGGACTGGTGTGGCGGAAAGACGAAGCTACCCTCCGGCAAACAGAAGTCTCCGAGCGTGCAATGTGGGGAAAATGAAGGAGAGGATGAGGAGATTACTGTGTACAGGATGCAAGAATCCAGAGATGATTTTCAACTCATTGCTCCGCTTCTCTCCCAACGCCAAGAGGAAGAGCGAGTGGAGATTTGGGGCTGCCGAGGCGAAGCCGGGCAAGGTTGGGGAGGGAGGGGCCAGGCCTCAGGGAAATGAAGACCTGTGGCCTTGATTCCTCGGAGCTGGGCTTATATACAGAGCTCGCAGGGTGGGGAGCCGGGAGTCCATGACCCTCCGGACCTCACCCAGGCACCCTCAGCCAAAGTGTGTGGGGAAGATGCGGTTTTTACGCACCCTCAGCTCCTCCCCGGCGCTGTGGAGCGCAAAAGATCACAGAGGGAGGAACCGAGGCAGCGGGGAGCTGCCGGGGGTCTGTGCTCCAACACGGGTCACGCCTTTGCGCCTCGCGGGGGTAAAAGGACCCTGGGTCCTGGATCTGGGCCCCCCCGCACAGAGCCAAGAGAGGCTCAGGCTCACGGGTGGAGCATCTTAAGCAGCAACTGGCTTGTAGCCCCGCCGTTTATCACCGGAAAGGAAGGAAGACCAGGAACTCGTGGCGGCCGTGAACTGTTCCATTGCTCTTTTCCTGGGGTGGAGGGACCCGCCGCCCGCCAGGGGAGCGTGCCTTGGGGAATGGGGAATGTGTGTGCGTGTTGAGGGTGGGGGTGGGCGCCGCATTGTTCGCACGGTGAGGAGGGGTGGCTGTCCAGATAGAAAGGACAGGGTCTCCCCCCCACCCACTCCCAGGGCCTGGACTAGCCGGAGCATCAGCCCTTGCTGGGCGCGAGCGCGGTGAGAGGCTGGACGGGGCCAAGCTCAGAAACGCCAAAAACCTGAAAGATGCTGTCATCGCCACCCCCATCCCCCCCGCCGATCCCTGGCAGGTCCAGCCCCTCCCAGGCTGACCCAGATACATCCCTGTTTGGGTCCGGAAAGGGAGGGGAGGGAAACAAGCACCGCGCCACCCACGACTCGGGAAGAGCAGGGCTGTGCGCCAGGGCCGCTCCATATCGCTGGGCCGCGACCCAAGGGAAGTTCTGGTCGGTCTGTGCCGGTCGGGAGGGAGGGGTGAGGAGGGCGCGGGGCAGGAGTGGGTGGGGGTTGCTTTTCTGCTCACAGTGTGTGCACACGCTGGTGGCGGCGTGGGAGGCGGGGTGAGCGATGTGATAGGCACCGAACAGCAAGAAATAATCTCATTTACCTCTTTGCTTATGCTCATAAACCTCTTTCCTGGATGAAAGATAGGAAGAATAAGCTATGGCTTACTTCCACTCTACTTTGTCCAGTCTCTTTCAGTAAATCCAGAAACTTGGGACATGTGGAAGAAATGAGTGGCCCCAGAGGAACCCTAAGTTGCCAAAATTTCACTTCTACCAGCGAATAATGTAGGGGCGTGTATGTGTATGTTGGGAAAGGTAGGCAGCTGTATACTTCTCTTTTGGACTAGGAGACCTGAAACTACCTAAAAAACTCAACTCCAAGTTCCACCCACCTCAGCACCTCCTGTCCTCACAGCTAAGGGGAGTTAGAAATACAAGGAGTGTGACCATCAACTTAGAGGCCCTTCCTCTCGGCCCGGGGAATTATTGAGTGGCCAGGACATCTGCCCTTCAGTTGTTGGTGAGGCCAGTGGAATGACCTAAACCTGAAACAGACCTTCTGGAAAAAGAACGGACCATCCCCAAAGCTAATTAAATCCACTCCAAAGGACTTCATCCTGGGGCAGAAGGACCACATGACTTACAGAGAAGAAATCAGCTTTGGTAAAAGGCAAAAAGCTGAAAAGTTCAAGAGAAGCTAAATCCAGATGTGAAAATAGGTCCACCCAAACACCCCTTCCTGACCTGTCTAGAGGCAGTCTGGACCAGATGACTTGTCTCTTTCAGATCTGTGATTACATTTCCCTTTATTCTCCACCCCTATTCACTTATGACCCATTATGAGCCCTGTACAACTCCTCTTCCTGCTAACAGGTCTGACTTGCCTCCCTCCTCATCTGTACCTGTTCTTCAGATGAACCCTTCACTTTGAAGATAGTGTGTTCACTACTAGAAGAAGTTGGGGAATGCTCAAGAAAATGCAGAGAAAGGGAAGTTATTACAATCCTCACTTCTCTTGCAATAAAAACTACCACCCTAAAGAAGAGTTAATAAATAATGAAGTAAATTGCATATGACTTCAGCTATGCTATAGCAGATGATGAGGTAAGGAGAGGCAGGGTTCAGAGTGTCATTAGGCCTATATATGTCTGATTTTTTTTTTTAATTTAGAAATCTCAGAATTGACTGTAAAACTCATTTACAGTATACAGAACCTGATTCCCTTTCTGGAGATTAATGTTAGTTTGCTTATAACTTCGGTATAGCATCATAGCCAAATGAGTCAGTCTATTTTCTTAGTTAGATCCATTGTTTGTCTAATCTCCCAGGGCAGAGAGAGAACTAATTTACTACCAAACCATCTCCACCCTTTAAAAATGGAGAGTTACTTCTTCAACCAAATAGTCATTTGTGTTTCAGTCTGAACTGGCTTCTTCCTAAGGCAGTGACTCCTAATTTAGCTACTCACTAACCAATGATTCAAAGGTCTAGTATCTCCAACTTAGATTCAGTGACCTTAAGTGAAAACATTTTGTATTAACAGGATGGGTCAAAATAGGAAAGAAAAATATATCTTTTTATTTTCTAAGTCTATGAGTATCATATACATTACAATATAGGTTATATATAAAATAACAATATATATCATTACAATTTTTTACTTGCTAAGTTTATCCAACTTAGCGTATTGTATACATAACATAGGTTAATTTTGAAATTTTTAAGTTTGTTTTCAATGTCCTTTGCCCCTTTCCCTCTTTAGTCACTCCTAAAATTTTATTAAGTGCACTCTTACCTATTCTTCGTCAAAAATTCCTCTTAGGAATAGTTAAAAGTATCAGTCAAATCTCAGTGTGCATTTAAATGTGCACCAAAGACCCGCTTCTAGCCGTGAAAGAGTAATAGGTACCTGACTTGTTCTCCTACTGGGAAGAAACCTCTAAAGCTACGTGTGACAAATCTTTTCAGGCACTGGGTAATAGGCAGCACACAGCTGTGATATTTGAGAGAAGGGACATAAATGAGGTATGCTCCATGACTATCCCATAGTTGTCCTGGTTTTTCTGCTAAAAGGCACCTTTTTTTCCCCTGGGGTGCAAGAAAGTGGAATCCATACAGAGTAGTCTCATTTAAGGAGAACTTGGATTCTTGGACTATTGAAGCAGCTGAAATTGGCAGGGTAGCATATCTGAAAGTAGGTAGCTGTGAAAAAGGGGGCCCTAAGAATCTACATGGGGATTCACCATGGTTCTTTGGCCAAGAGCTGAGATGAATATGGACATGATAAGACTGCACGGCCTAGCAGGGATCTCCTGCTGCATATCACATATCATGCAGTGTTGAGAGACAGAATTTTATCTCAGTGGGGGTGGAGAGACCTCATGAAGCACTTCAAGCATTCACTTTAGATGTTAGAAAGGCCATCCCTTTAGGAAGGGCACACCTTTGTGTAAAAATCATGTTTTAGGTCAAAAATTCAAAATTTTGTCTCTCCATATCACATTCTCAAAGAATAAAAACAAACCAGACAAGCCAAGGGAAATTTACAAGAATAAAACCAACACTGATTAAAGGAAGACCATATTGTATAATTTACAGTGTTGAACATACAATAACAAAAATTAATAGGCAAGTGAAAAACCAGAAAAATGTGACTCAGACTCAAGAAAAAGCAGTCAAAAGAAACTGACTCTGAGATGGCCTAGATGTAGGAACTGGTGGGAAAAAATTTTTTTAATAACTTGTAATTATGTTCAAGTATTTAAGGGAAAATATGATCACAATGAACAAGTAGATGGAGAATCTCAGTAGAGAAATGAAAGCCACAAGAAACAAGTGAAAATCTAGGACCAAAAAGTATAATATCTGAAATGAAAACTTCACTGAATGGGTATAACAATGGAATGGGGTTGGAAGGAGAAAAGATGATAAACTAAAAGATAGAAGTTATCTCATCTGAAGAACAGAGAGAAAAGATACTGAAAATTAAAGAAATGTAGCCTCAGATATCTTTGGTACAATGCCAAGTAGTCTAATATATGTGGAAGTGAATTCCAAAAATAAAGGAGAGAGAAAATGTGAGATTATATATACGTATATGAAAAAACACTGTACCATATTTGTCCAATATAAGAGAACAGATTCATTTATAGACCCAAGAGGGTCAGAAAACCCCAAGCAGAATAAATACAAAGCATATCACACCTACATATATCATAATCAAACTGTTTAAAACCAAAGATGAGAAAAATCTCTAAAGCAGCCAAAGGGAAGAGATACATTAAATACAGGTGAACAAGAATATGAATTACAGCTAATTTTTCATTAGCAATAATGGAAGTCAGGAGACAAGAAAGCAACTTTTAAAAAATACTTAAAGAAAAAAAGTGGTCCCCACAGAATTCTACAAGTGAAAGATATCTTTCAAAATTGAAAGAGGAGCTGTTCTTTGTTTCTTCTTCTTCCCCTTACCTTGCAAATAAGGACTACACTCCATGAGTATGGGCAACATTGAAACAAAGTAACCCCAATAAAGTCTAAAGCCAGCTCTTGACAGGATCAAAGTGAGCCATAAGAAAACTCAACTCTCCCTGTAAAGAACATATCATTCAGGGTCTCTTTAAATTTTCATCCATTATATCCAGCACCTAAAAATTAAAACAAAACAAAACCCAGCAAGCAAATCAACAGAAAAGAGAGCCAGAAGTAATTTAGAGTTTTGATTTGAGTTACCAAAATAACTTTTAAAAGTTCAAAAAATAACAGATAATTTTAACAGAGAACTGGAACTCATACAGAAAACTTAAATAAGAATCCTAGAACCGAGGGAGGGGAAAGGGCATTTGTGACTGAAATTAAGAACTAGATAGATAGTTTGAGGAACTATCTAGAATCAGCAGAACAGTGGACTGATGAACAAGAAGAGAGGTCAATAAAAAGTACCTACATAATGCACAGAGAGAATTAAAAGGATATAAAATATAGAAAGGAAAATAAGAGATCAAGTGAAAGTGTCTAGAGGAGAGAGAGAATGGGACTAAAGAAATATTTCTGAGAATTTTCCAAAATGATGAAAGAAAGAAATGCACATACTCAAGAAATCTACAGACTTGAAGCAGAACAAATACAGGGAAAACCATTCTTAGGCACATCACACTTAAATTGCTGACAAAGACAAGGAGAAAATATTAAAGCTGCATGAAGAGACAGGCACAGTAGCTTTGTGGGAGAAACCATAAGCTAGGGCTGGCTTTTCAATGGAAGCTGTTGAAATCAGAAGACAGTAGAATGACATCTTAAAAAAAAGAGAGGTGGTAGGTGGGACTGCTAAACAGGAATTCTATAATCGTTGTAAAGATCCTTCAAAAATGAAGACAAAACAAAGATGCTTTCAAACAAAAGCTAAGAAAATAAATATTAAGATAATTCTTTAGATTGAAGGAAAATTATACCAGATAGTATTATGGAATTGCAGGAAAGAATGAATACTGAGAAGGGTAAATTTGTGGGAAGATATAAAATGGTATTAATGTTAAAACAGTTATTAAGTGATTATAATATCTTGTGAGGTTTAAAACATGTAAAAGGAAAATGTATGACATCACCAGCACAAAAAGCAGGAGGGTACTCTGATTCCAGGTTAGATGGAGTAAGTAATACCTTGTCTCTCCCACTGAAAAGAGATACAACTTGGAAAGAATGCATAGAGAAGCTATTTGAAGACTATGAAAAGGAAATGGTAGTGGGTGGATTGAAGAAAATGGAAATTTTAAGTACTAATAAGTTATGATGAGTTTCTTATTTTGTACCTCCTCTGGTATCCTGCAGCCTGGACCCAAGGTAGCTAAACCCTTGAAGTGGGTACCTTGTATGAACAGAGGGACCTACAGGAGAAGACTCCAGAGAAGCCCTCTGGTTTTGATTCAAGGAGCATGAAAGGGACTCCTAATATACTAGAGAGAGTGGGAGAAATCCCCTCAGTTCTATCTCTCCACCCCATATCTCTTACACCTGGGTCTCCTGAAAAGTCCTATGTTGGTGTTGGCAGTAGTGACAGTAGCAATAGTGAGAGCCCACATGTGTCTAAAACTCTGACAGATGGGAAAATTCCTTTCCAAAAAGGGGAGCTGTGGTTTCAAGAAAGCAGGACAAAATTCCATTGCCTTTTTTTTCTCTTTTCATTTCTCTTCTGTTGTGTGGCTCCAGAAATGGGTATAATCACAGAAAGTAAATGGCAGAGTGAGATAACTAAAGCCACAGTTTCTGGCCATAGGACCAAGAAGGGGAGTCCTTGAGAACCAGAAAATATCTGGGAAGTCAGAGAGAATGAGGAACTTGGAAAAGAGACCCCAAAACATTGTATGTGAACTCTTGTGCCTATTCCCAAGCTGTACACATGTGGATCTGACTCTAAATATCATACAAAAGACTTTGAGAACAGAACTATGAGATAGACCACCTCCCAGGTACCAGACAAACCACTATGTCTTATATGTGTGAGGCGGGCATGAATAGCATTGCAAAGGCTTTGAAAATTGAAATAACATCAGAACATGAAGCCACAGAAAGTTGGTCAGAATTTTTAGCCTGAACCCAACTGGGTTGATTGTATGCTAAAACAAGACTATCAGCAATCTCCACAGGACTTAATCAAGACCCAGAGTCTTCTCATGATCTATTCAAAATGTCCAGGATATGATAAAAATTACTTGGAATGCAAAGAACCACAAAAAATCCAAATCATATAGGAAAAGATAATCTACAGACACTAATTTCTAGATGACACAGGTGTTGAAATTATCAAAGACTTTTAAAGCAGTTGTTATGAAAATGTGCCAAGAAGTAAGGATGAATACTTTTTTTAAAGATTTTATTTATTTATTTATTTATTTATTTATTTATTTATTTATTTGAGAGAGAGAGAATGAGAGAGAGAGAGAGGGAGAGAGCACATGAGAGGGGGGAGGGTCAGAGGGCAAAGCAGACTCCCTGCCAAGCAGGGAGCTCAATGCGGGACTCGATCCAGGGACTCCAGGATCATGACCTGAGCTGAAGGCAGTTGCTCAACCAACTGGGCCACCCAGGCACCCAGGATGAATACTTTTTTAAAAAAAAAGATTTTATTTATTTGAAAGAGAGCATGAGCAGAAAGAGGGGCATAGGCAGACTCCCCACTGAGCAGGGAGCCTGGACCTGGGGCTCAATCCCAGGACCCTGAGATCATGACCTGACCTGAAGGCAGACACTTAACTGACTGAGCCCCCAGTAGCCCCAGGATGAATACTTTTGAAACAAATGGCTAATAGAAAATACCAGCAAAGAAACAGAAAACAGAAAGAGTAACAACACAGAAGTTTCAGAACGAAAAATGTCAACACAGAAGTTTCAGAACGAAAAATGTACACATTGTCTTTCACAGTGATAAAATGAAGTATCTATCTCACTAGCCAAGACCAAGAGCAAAATGGAGATGAAAATGTGAGTGAATGTGAAGACAGATCAGCAGAAATTATCCAGCCCTAAAAACAGAGATTGAAAGGAAATGAATAAAGCCTCAGGGAACTGTGGAACAATTCTACAAGGTGTAATATGTCATGGAGTCCTAGAAGGAGATGAGAAATATCCCATTGCAACAAAAAATATTTGCAAAAATAATGGCTAAAAACTTCCTAAACTTTGTCAAAGGTATAAACCTAGAGATTTTAAAAGCTCAGCAAACCCCAAACAGGGTAAACTCAAAGAGATCCATGCCAAGACACATCAGAATAAAACTGCTGGAAGCTAAGAGCCAATACAAAATCTTCTAAGATGACAGAAACAGATGAGGCATTACTTATGAAGAACAAAGGAAAATGATGATTTAAATGACTATAGATTTCTCATCAGAAATTATGAAAGCAGAAGGAAATTAAACAATATTTTTATTTTTATTTTTTAAAGATTTTATTTAGGAGAGAGAGAGAGCATGAATATGCATGCACAAGTGGGGGGGGGCAGAGGGAGAGAGAGAATCCCAAGCTGAGTGGGGAGCCCCACTCAGGTCCAGGCTGTAATTTAGGAACCTGAGATCATGACCTGAGGCGAAATCAAGAGTCTGATACTTAACTGACTGAGCCACCCATGTGCCCTAAACAATATTTTTTAAAGCTCTGAACGAAAAGAACCCTCAGCCCAGAATTCTATATACAATGAAAATATCCTTCATTAATGAAAGTGAAATAAAGACTCTCAGATGAAGGAAGATGAAGAATTTACTGTCAGCAGACCTGTTTAAAATAAATGCTAAGAGAATTTCTTAAGACAAAAGGGAAATGATATAAGGAAACTTGAAAAACCTAGAATGAAGGAAAGGCAAGAGAAATGGTAAATAGCTGGGTAAATATTATAAACTTCTACTTCTCGCCAGCTATTTAAAATATGTTTGATGGTTGAAGGCAAAAAAGGGAACAGTCTGATAGTGTTTTCAATGTGTGTAGATATAATACATAAGAAACTACAGTATCAAGTTGGGAGGGTAAAGGGACTTTATATGGTGATAACTTTCTACATTCTACCTGAAGTTGTAAAATGTTTATTTTAGAATCAACTGTAAAAAGTTACACATATATAATGTAATCCCAATAACAAAGACTATACAGACATATAGCAAAGAACATAAAAAATTAAAATCTTCAAATAATCAAAAGAAGGTAAGAAAGTAGACCAGAGCAATGAAAAACAAAACTAGTAGACAAATAATTAAATGGTAGCTACAAATCAAGACATATCAATAATTATATAAAATATATATGGTCCCAACACAAAAATTTAAAAATAAAGATTGAATAAATAAATAACACAAGACCCAACTATATGCTGTCTATAAGAAACTCACTTCAAATGTAATAATACAAGTAGGTAAAAAGGGAGAAGGATAGAAGATACATCATGCAAACACTAATTAAAAGAAAGATGAAGTAGCTATGTCAGTATCAAAGTAGGTATCTGAGCAAAAATATTTACCTGGGATAATGAGGGCCATGACATAATTATAAAGGGGTCAATTTACCAAGAAGAAATACAGTACTAAATGTATATGCACCAAACAATACGCTTGCAAAATATATGAAACAAAAATTGACCAAACTGAAAGAAAAAGCAGACAAATTAACAATCATAGTTGATATCAACATCCCACTCTCAGTAGTTGGTAGAATGAGCAGACAGAAAATTAGCACGATATAGAACTCAACACCATCAACCAACTGAATTTAGTTATTTATAGAATGTCACTCTACAACAGCAGAATATACATTCTTTTCAAGTGAACATGAAACATTCACTAAGATAGATGGTATGCTGGGTAATAAACATTAACAAATTAAAAGAAGTGAAATTATACAAAATATGTTCCCTGATTGAAATGGAATGAAATGGAAAATCAGTGAGGGAAAGAAATCAAGAAAATCTCCAAATTTTTGGAAATTAAGCAACATACATCTAAATAATCTATGGGTCAAGGAAGTCTCAAAGGATATTAGAAAATATTAGAATAAAAATGCATGATTATGAAACCATGTTTAATACATATTCTAAGTCAAGAATAAATATTGTAATCTCTAGGTTAACCAATAAAGGAATAATACAATGAATAACTTTTCCAGTTATCTATTGCTATGTAACTGCCCCCCAAATTACTGCTTTTTAAAAATGTTATCTATTTTTTTATAAATTCAAGTATAATTAATATACAGTGTTTTATTCCAGATGTTCAATATAATGATTCAACAATTCTACACATTACTCAGTGCTTATCATGATGTGTACTCTTAATTTCCTTCACCTATTTCACTGATCCCTCACCCACCTCACTTCTGGCAACCACTGGTTTGTTCTCTATATTTGTCTTTTTTTTTTTGTCTTTTTGTTTGTTTTGTTTCTTAAATTCCATGGATGAGTGAAATCATATGATATTTGTCTTTCTCTGACTTCTTTCACTTAGCATTATACTCTCTAGGTCCATCTATGTTGTTTCAAATGACAGGATTTCATTCTTTTTTATGACTAATATTCCATCTAAATTCCTGCTTTTAAAAATTGAGATAGAATTAACATATAACTAATTTTAAGTATACAACTTAATGATTTGATATATGTATATATTGTGGAATGATTACAATAAATTTAATGTCCATCACCACACATAGTTAAAATTTTTTCTTGTGATGAGAACATTTAAGCTTTACTGTATAACAACTTTTAAATATACAATACAGTATGGTTCACTATGGTCTCCATTCTTTATGCTATATCCCTAGGACTTCTTTGTCTTTATTACTAGAAGTTTGCCTTTACCCATTTTATCTGCCCCTCATCCCATCACTGGCAACCACCAGTCTGTTTGCTGTATCTATAAGTCATTTAAAAAAACGTTTAGATTTCACATATACATAATAATACAGTATTTTCTTTGACTTATTTCACTTAGCATAATGATCTCAAGGTCCATCCATGTTGTTGCTAAAGACTAGATTTCCTTATTTTTAATGGCTGTATAATACTCCATCACACACACATACACACACACACACACACATTTTCTTTATTTATCTCTTAATGGACACAGGTTGTTTCCATGTCTTGGGAATTGTGAGTAATGTTGCAATGAACATGGTGGTACAGATATCTTTTTGAGAGGGTGATTTAATTTCCTTCAGATAAATGCCCAGAAGTGAAATTGCTGGATCATATGGTAGTTCCATTTTTATTTTTTTGAGGAACATCCATACTGTTTTCCATAGTGGCTGTACCAGTTTACATTCCTACAAATAGTGTACAAGGGTCCCTTTTCTTCACATCCTCGTCAATACTTATTTCTTGTTTTTATTTGATAATAGCTATTATAATAGGTATAAGGTAATATATCACTGTGGTTTTGATTTGCATTTCCCTGATTAGTGATGCTGAGCACCTTTTCCTGTACCTGTTGGCCATCTGTATGTCTTCTTTGGAATAATGTCTATTAAGATATACTTTTCTCATTTATTAATTGGATTTTTTTCCTATTGAGTTGCATAAGTTCTTCTTGTATGTTGGATATTAATCCCTTATCAGATAAGTCACGTGCAAATATTTTCTCATTCTATAAGTTGTCTTTTCACTTCGTTGACTGTTTCCTTTGCTGTACAAAACCTTTTTAGTCTGATGTAGTCCCACTTATTTATTTTTGCTTTTGTTGTCTTTTGTTGTCAAATCTAGAAAATCATCACCAAGACTGATGTCCAAGGGTTTACTCTTGGTAAACTCTAGGTATGTTTTCTTCTAGGAGTTCTATGGTTTCAGGTCTTACATTCATGTCTTTAACCCATTCTGAGTTGATTTTTGTGAAAACTACAAGATAGTGGTTCAGTTTCATTCTTTTGTATGTGGCTGTCCAGTTTTTCCAATACCATTTATTGAAGAGACCATCCTTTCCCCTTTGTATGTCCCTGGCTCCTTTGTTGTAAATTAATTGACCAAATATGTGTGGGTTTATTTCTGGGCCCTATACCTATATTTTGTTCCATTGGTCTATGTGCTTGTTTTTATGCCAAAATCATTGTTTTGGTTACTATAGCTTTGTAATATAGTTTGAAATCAGTAAATGTGATGCCTCCAGCTTTGTTCTGTCTCAAGATTGTTTTGGCTACATAGGGTCTTTGTGGTGTCATACAAATTGTAGGATTGTTCTATTTCTGTGAAAATGCCATTGGATTTTTTATAGGGATTGCACTGAATCTATAGATTGTTTTAGTTTGTATGGACATTTTAACAGTGTTAATTCTTCTAAATCCATGAGCATGAAATAGCTTTCCATTTACTATGCCCTCTTCAATTTCTTTCATCATTGTCTTAGTTTTTGGTGTACATGTCTTTAATCTCCTTGGTAAAATTTATTCCTAGGCATTTTATTCTTTTTGATGTGATTGTTAATATGTTGTTTTCATAAACCTCTTCCTGGTAGTTCATTACTAATGTATAGAAATATTACTGACTTTTATATATTGATTTTTTATCCTGAAATTTTACTGAATCAATTTATTCTAACAGTGTTTTGGTGGAATCTGTAGGGTATTCTATGTATAATATCAAGTCATCTGCAAAAAGAGACAGTTACAATTCTTTCTTTTTGATTTGGATGACTTTTTTTCCCCTTGCCTAATTGCTCTGGCTAGGACTTCCAGTACTATGTTGAACAAAAGTGGCAAGAGTGGGCATCTTTGTCTTATTCCTGGTCTTAGAAGAAAACTATTTATTTTTTCACTGAGTACAGTGTTAGCCTGGGTTTGTCATATATGGCCTTTATTGTGTTGAGGTACATTCCCTCTATACCCACTTTGTTGAGAATTTTTATCTGGAGTGGATGTTGAATTTTGTCAAATGCTTTTCCTCGTCTATTGAGATATAATTATATGATTTTTTTTATCCTTCATCTTGTTAATGTGGTGTATCACATTGATTTGTCCATGTTGAAACATCCTTGCAACCTGGAATGAATCCCAATTGATCATCCTGTAAGATCCTTTTAATGTATTATTATATTCAGTTAGCTAATATTTTGTTGAGAATTTTTGCACCTTTGTTCATCAGGGATATTGGCCTGTAATTTCTTTTCTTGTAGTGACCTTGTCCAGTTTTGGCATGAGGGTAATGCTGGCCTCATAAGTTTAGAAGTGTTCCCTCCTCCTCTATTTTTTGGAAGAATTTGAGTAGGATTGGTATTAATTAATCTTTAAATGTTTGATAGAATTCCCTGGTGAAGCCATATGGTCCTGACTTTTGTTTGTTGGGAAGTTTTCGATTAGTGATTTAATCTCCTACCTAGTATTAGGTCTGAGCAGATTTTCTCTTTCTTCATGATTCAGTCTTAGTATGATGTATGTTTCTAGGAATTCATCTACTTCTAGGTTTTTCCAATTTGTTGATGCATAATTATTCATGGAACTGTCATGATCCTTTGTATCTCTGTGGTATCAGTTATAACATCTTCTCCTTCATTTCTAATTTTGAGTCCTCTCTCTTTTTTTTCTTGGTGAGTAAAGGTTGGTTAATTTTGTTTCTTTTCAAAAAAAACCAGCTCTTAGTTTCACTGATCTTTTCTACTGTATTTTTAGTTTCTATGTCATTTATTTTTGTTATTTTCTTCCTTTTACTAACTTTGGGCTTTCTTCTTCTTTTTCTAGATCCTTGAGGTATAAAATTTCTTGTTTCTTAATGTAGGCATTATTACTGTGAATTTCTCTTCAGCTGCTTTTGCTGCATTCTATAAGTTTGGTATGTTCTATTTCTAATGTTATCTGTCTCAAGATATTTTCTATTTTCTGATTTCTCTTTTGATTTCTTCTTTGACCTATCATTTGTTCAGTAGGATGATGTTTAATATCCATGTATTTGTGGATTTTCCAGTTTTCTTATAGTAATTGATTTCTACTTTCATACCATTTGTGGTTAGAAAAAAATGCTTGATATGATTTCAGTCTTCTTAAATTTATGAAGACTTGTTTTGTGGACTAACATATGATCTATAGTGGAGAATGTTCCATGTGCACTGAAGAAGAATGTGTATTCTGCTGCTTTTAGATAGAATATTCTGTAAATTGGGTGCCTGGGTGGCTCAGTTGGTTAAGCGACTGCCTTCGGCTCAGGTCATGATCCTGGAGTCCCGGGATCGAGTCCCACATCAGGCTCCCTGCTCGGCAGGGAGTCTGCTTCTCCCTCTGACCCTCTGCCCTCTCGTGCTCTCTATCTCTCTCATTCTCTCTCTCTCTCAAATAAATAAATAAATAAATAAATAAATAAATAAATAAATAAAAGAATATTCTGTAAATGTTAAGTCCATCACTAGTAATCAGAAAAGTTCAAGATAAAACAATCAACTTTATTGAATCCATCATATAGGAAGGAGTGTAATTCAGTTAATATTAAGTGTTGGTATGGCTGTGGTGTAGGTAATGAACACTCACTCATACACTGCTGATAGGTCTGTAAATTAACATAGGCTCCTTGAAGAGCAGTGTAGGAGTGATACAGTAAAGCTCTTGCCTGGAAACACATGGTGGGATAATTCAAGGAGGTTTGATTTACAAAGAGACTATTGAAGGTGTAGGCAGAGGAGCTGTGACCACCCTCAGACTGGAAGAAAAAGGAAGTGAAGGTTCCTGGAACCCAGAAGGAGTGAATCTTGTAGAGGTGCAGTCCCCTTCAGTTGAGGGTCACAGATGGCAGTCTTGCAGGGAGGAGAGCCAGGTGAAGAAATACATGAACCCTGCTCTACCTCAGATATTCTGCCAGGGTTCTCCTTTGGATAAACCCAATCAAGAGTGTAAAGGTCCTTTGATGTGGTTCATAGATTCAGCTTCCCAGGTTGGTGAGAAGATCTGGAGGGGCAAACAAATACCTGGCGACATCAATAGTTAATGATTTTGAAAATATTTGTGCCTGATAACTAGCTATTCCACTGCTAAATATAGCTAAAGAAACTTTGTCACATGTATATAAGGACACATGTACAAGCATGTACAGTAATACTGTTGAGAATAAATCGAAAATAACTCAAAATTGTATCAGTGGGGGGACAGGTTGTTGTGATGGACATATGATGAAATATCATACAGCAGTTCAAAGGAATTAATTACATCTTTGCTTTTTAACATGGATGTATTGGAAAATAATATTGAGGGAAGAAGCAAATTGCAGAATAAGACAACATAAGTATAACCCTGTATTAGTTTGGAATACTTTTGGCACCATTAACAGAAAACCCAACCATAGTGTTTAATCAGAGAGGAGCTTATTTTTCTCACATTGAAGAGTTAGACTATCCAGAGCTGGTGCAGCTGCTCCAGGATATGTACAAGGAGGGTTCTTTCACTATTCTTAGTGTATGGCTCCCTTTTATGGCTTCTAGGTGTTTGGTAGCAGCCCCATATCTGTGCTTAAAATTATATCACTTCAGATTATTTAGCACATCAGTTAACTTGGATTTTTCCACATCTTTAGTGTTAGTTTTCAAGTAGACATGAAATGAGTAAATATTTTTCAAGTCAGGTGAATTTAATGAATAAAAACCTCAGAAAATATGTACCTTTCTGGTGGATAAACTCTGTCACCCCCTGTGGTGTGTAAAATGAGAGGAGAGGAGGTCCTCTGTGACTTGGGAAGGTAAAAGTGTATTAGGGCAGGTATCAAGCTGACAGTCTGACCACAACTGAGTCACACACCTCCTTACACCACCCAGTCTTCATCTATGGAACAGTAAGAATGCAAACTCCAGCTCTCTCCACTATCACAAGAGGGTTTAATAAGCTTGGCTTTATAGACAAATGGCTTCTACTTCTGACTTGTGGCTGATTGTACCTCTCTGTATTTGAGTATGGTACAATTTGTTAAAAAGGGCAAGGGGAAATAAAGGGAGTCCTATCAGATAATTTAACATCTGCAAGACCTATTAACTGCTGTCTTGTGGATTGTGAATACATCTGTCAGTTTAGACAATTTATTTTTAGTTATGTATCACTACATGATAGAAAATATTTCTCTCAAAAATACGGTCCTGGCAATTAGAAAAATCTGACTTTTTTTCTCATGTAGAGTATCATTTTTGAGTATTTAAGGCACTGTAATAAATGCTTTAGGTGAGTAATAACAGAAATTATACTGGCTACTATTTATTTAATGTATGACATATATTAGACATTGTAGAAAACCCTTTATAAGCCTTAGTTCACTAATCCTTGTAACAACCTTACAGGATAGGTTTATTAAAAAATAGGTTTTGTTAAATTAGCTAAATGACTGGCATACAGTAAATGCCCAATTAAAGGTAATTTTTAAGTATGATTATTATTGTTATGTTCATGTCACAGATGAAGAGGCAGAGACTTGGAGGGCTTAGCCAGCTTTCTAAAAGCTGCACTGCTAGTAGGGGGTAGAGCTGAAACTGGAATTCAGGTCTGCCTGGTCACAGATCTGCATTAATTATAAAACTCTACAACCCCTTCTATGTCACGGCATTTAACACTCTTAACAACCCTAGCTCAGGATAATCTTTATTTTTCAAATTAGGAAACTAAGTTTCAGAGAAAATAATGATTAATAATAATCATGTATTTCAAGACTTATGCAAGGCCCTGCTGGTGATAGCTGGGGTACTTAGGGTGCAGATACTGAGGTGATTAGCATACTGGACATTTCTTAGGGAGTGCTCTGGAGAGCAACACCTGTGCAAGGGAAGGGAGGAAGCAGGAGTGGGCAGAGAAGGGAGAGGGGCTGTGACGCAGCCTCAGTGAAGACCTCAGCCAGGCCTACTGGGAGCTCTGAAGCAGGGGAGTCCTTTAGGGTTATCTTGAGTTGGGACGAAGTCCCCTGAAGGACCCTGAGGTTGATTAGCCATCCCTGGAGAGAGCTTGGGGAAGCTGTTGTTTTGGGGAAGGCAGCTTTGTTTTAATGGAGAAAACTCTCAAAGAGACAGGTCTGCTCCCTGCACTCACAGCAGCTGGGCCAGGAAGTCCTTTACTCCTAAAGGGAGAAGATCTAGGAGCCACGTCACAGAAGGCACTTCAGGAAACAAAACCTTACTAAGAACAAAATTTGCAGTTTTTTTTTTTTTTTTTTCATGCTATGATGCTATTCCTATTTTATCTAGAAGCTGATTTAGGGACTTTGCATAATAACTTTAATTTTCATTTCCCCATTTTAAGTCCAGTCTTGGTTGGCCACAGCTAACCATAAGTATATTATAATACTGCCACTAATATAAAAATTAATTATAATATTACTCCTGACTAGAGAGTTACAGTATTACTACTGAAGATTCAATGGGTCTCATTTTAATTCCTTACACTGGGGGCAGGAAAATTTGTACATCTGCAACTCCCAAAATTGGTTTAACACTAGTGAGCCTTGAATCCACGACGTGTAGAAATTTACTTTAAATTCGGTCTAAATCTCTTCTAAAAGATCTCACACATTGGGAATTTTGCCGATTTTCCTTTTGTAACTGTTTTGTGGGAGGGCATAGTTAAGGTTGAGCCCTAACCCCCCAAAGGAAAGATAAGTCAGTCTTTCACCACATTCTCAAGGGTGGAAATTTAAATAAAGAAACAAACAAACCACTCGACCACACCCTTTCTTATGATGCAGTATTATGAAGTTTTAACATTTACATCCTTAAAATAGCAGTAACCCTATCATCTCTCTTAATAATAAAGTTTTTAGGTTTTCTGATCTCATATAAAATAAATAATGTATGGGTATAATGTCTTACACATACTAAGCACTCAGTAATCATTTAATGAGTTGAAGTGTCACTACTAGTAATTTTGCCAAAGATATAAAATTGGCAACAACCAAATATTAAAATCAGTTCTTACGCATTACATCTCTGAATGTGAGATCAAAAGCAAAACCACTCACGAGGGGTTCAATTTGCTTAGTAAACATTGATTCTCATAAAGCCTCTAAGGTTTTGCTCTAGTTTCAGAATTCCACGTTGGATCTATTTCTGAAGATGGCATTATTCTGAGTCAGTCTTAGAAATAATCTCTTTTACAGATGAGGAAATCAAGACCCAGAAAAAGTATACACTAATGACAACAGGGCTGAAACCTAGGCTACTTTCTGCTCTATCTCATGGTCATTGCAGACGTGATGGGCAGGTTAGCACGGTGAGAAGGAAGAGGTAGCATATAACAGTGACATGGATTTCAAAAGGGGGGGGAAAAAGGAGATTAAAGTGTTTGAAAGATTCCAGGAAGAAAATTCATGGAAACAATTATGAAAGATCAGTTGAAAAGACAAAGGTGATAATATTATCTTATTGAGAGAAGTCCAGAGATGGTGCCACTCCTGAAAACGTCCTTATTTTATTTTACTTAACGGTAAATAAAATACTGTAATGCAGTATTAAAAACTTGTTCATTTTGTTTAGAATATTGATAAGACAGTCTGAACTTACCGGTACAGAAATATAATAGAGCATTGCTCAAATGGTTTAGAATTGGTTTCTCTAATAACTAACAAATGTGTCACATAAGTCCAGTATAACATTTTTATTGGCACTTGAAATAAATGTATTACTCACTAGTGGATGTGCCAGAAAGAAAATCCCCACCCTATTTCCACCCCCACAGAGCTACAAATGATTATTTATTAAGCAGTGACAGAGTGACTTGGAGTGCAAAACAGAAGTCATCATGGCTATCTGTGTTCTTAAAGATTAACTTTCACATAGTGTTAAGATCAAAAAATGTTTCACTATAAAATCATCCCATAAAGGAAACCAAAACTCAATGCTTCTGGTGCTTGAAACTGTAGCTGGCTTAATTTCTTAGTGATACCCTTTTAGACTTTTAAATATCCTGTTTTCTATATTTACTGAATACAATGAATTTAAGTTAGGTATTAGCTGAAATACCTCCCACAGGAAAGTTTTCAAAATTGAGAGTGTAGCCTTGCTTTACCCATCATTTATCTAGCTCTAATGTACCCTAGTCAAACCTAGGTGGGTCTTTCCCTTGTTTCCAGTAGACTTGAGGTGCTCTGAGACTTTTCAGCATCCTATATTAACCTCGAACTGGATAAAGCTAACGTGAGAAGTATTTAGCTAATGTTTCTGGCTTCAAAAAAAGTCTTGTACACTCCTCTGGGCCATGCACTATGCTAAGTGCATAGCAGATACCCTAGAAATAATGGTGAAGGAGTTCCTCTGCCAGGATGGAGGTGTGAGGAGCAGCATGCTATTACTCCCCAGAGAAACAAGCAAAGCTGGAGAAAGCTATAAAAATAAAACCTTTATTTAAAGTCTCTGGAAAGAGTCCTAAGGGCTCAGAACCAATGAAGAAACATTTACTCAAGGAAATCTACTAAAACTTGGTAAGAATATTAAATCATAATCTATTCTCTCCCTCACCACCTGCCCCTTGCAGCCTCAAATCAGTTCAGCTTGGCAGAAGCTCCCCTCTGGGAGGACTGTGGCCAAGAAGATGGGCCGCCTCTCTCCGAAGCTACCAAATAAGGGTTACCGTATCTCATCTGAAGGACAAGCCGCCAGCATTTCTCATGCGCCCCCCCCACCCCAACTCTGAGCTTAAGTGGCCAAATTCTGGTGGGTAGCTGATAAGAGTTGAGGGCTTTCTTCTTCCACTGAGTCCCACAGGATAATGACTGTATTCTGGAAATTACAGGCCAGAATACTGGGGCCCTGATCTCTCTCATGCCAGCTCACTTACAGAGCAGACTTGAGAGAATCAGCCCAGAAGACCAGAGGCTACTGCCCTACCCAGCACTCCGAAAGTGGCTCAGAGACGTTGCCCAGGGGGAGAATCAGTCTGTAAGAGAGGAGAGCTTGAAACTTCTCCCCAGAGGAACTGACTTTATTTGAAAGAGAATGTGGAGAAAATCAAGCCTAAGGTCATCCTCAAAGACAAGAGCTCTTTTTAATTGGGAGCAACAAGCTAAACTGTAGGCCGCCTAGTTCACCGGGGAGAACCAGGGAAAGAGACAGCTAAGAAGGGTCCTCCCCTGGTCAGGATAAACCTCAAAATCTGACTTCAAAAACTACCCCTGTCCAAATTGAATTGTTAGACTGCTGGGCACTTCATGCCTCAGGGCATGCACTAAACAGTAGAGCAATCAACCAGTAATTAGTGGAACCTGACAGTTTGGTGTAATACCAAATGTGGCCGACAGCCTATCAGAAAAATCAGAAAGGGAGACAGTTAAAAAGGGCCCTGAAATTTAGTTATAAGTCTCAAGAGATTCTTATAAGTTAAGATGTGTATGTGGTAAGCCCTAGAGCAACCATGAAGAAAATAACTCAAAAATATGGTGAAAAAAATCATTAAAGAGGTTTTCTACGGGTCATACAGAAAACAAAAAATGGGTATTTCTGTTCAATACACCAATAATATATACCAATAGTAACAGTGAATATGAGTGGATTAAACAATCAAAAGGCAGAGGCTGTCCGACTGCATAAAAATTAAAATAACTCCTAGTTGTAACTCTGTGACCTTTGACTAGGCTTGTGAACTACAGGTTAGGGGACTAAATCTGGGCAACCACCTGTTTTTGTAAATAAAATTTTATCATATCACACTCACATCTATTCATTTATGTACTGTCTACAGGTGCTTCTGCATTACAATAGCTGTGTCAAGAAGTTGTGACACAGACCGCATGGCCTGTAAAACCTAAAATACTATCTGGCCCTTTACAAGAAAATCTGATTTTTTTTTTTTTTTAAGATTTTATTTATTTGTTTGACAGAGAGAGACACAGTGAGAGCAGGATCACAAGCAGGGGGAGAGGGAGAGGGAGAAACAGGAACAGACTTCCGGCGGAGCAGAGAGCCCGATGCGGGGCCCAATCCCAGGACCCTGGGATCATGACCTGAGCTGAAGGCAGACACTTAACGACTGAGCCACCCAGGTGCCCCAATCTGCTGACTTCTTAACTACTGGAAACTCAGTGTGGAAGTTCTTTAACTGATTCTACTCCCAAGGCCAGTAAGAAGCAAGGCCATCATTTAAGAGTGAGATGAGGAGGAGGTCTTAGAAGTTTGAGGACAAAGAATCTTAAAATAGTTCACCAGTGAAAAAGCTGGTAAATGTACTGGGGAAATGGAATAGAGTTGCCAGGTGGCACTAAGCCCCCCACTTAAGGAGAGCAGCAAGTATGCATGCTTATCTTTCTTTGAAAGAGGTGCTTAAAATGTATTATTTGGGTTCCAAAGTTGATTATAAGATATAGGAACATTTCTGATCCCAACTTATTAAAAATTAAATGCCAGTTAATTAAAAAAATAAAGTTTTTCTACTTTCAACTGCATAGAATTAACACTTGGTTTATATTTCTATCTGTGTGGTTTTAGAGGGATCACTGTGGAACTTGTTTTAAGAGAAGAAAAATGATTTGTACAATCTTATAAATGAATATACCAGAAGATAACACCCCTCTTGTGGTAAAGCACTGTAATCAAATCAAACACAGGAGGAAGAGACTTATACTCTAGATAAAATTACCATTTTTTAAATGACGAGGAAAATCTTATTTTGTTATGCATGAAGAAACAATTTTTTTTAAAGATTTTATTTATTTGAGAGAAAGAAACCATGAGCAGGGGGAGAGGCAGAGGGAGAAGCAGACCCTGCTGAACAGGGAGGCTGATGCGGGGACTCATTCAATCCCAGGACCCTGGGATCATGACCTGAGCTGAAGGTAAATGCTTAACTGGCTGAGCCACCTGGGTACCCCTGAAGAAACAATTTAATCACAACAAATGTTGCCCTATTTATTTTCAATCTGTAATCTGAAAACTATACTGTATTTGTCAAGGAATTAAAAATATACTCAGAATATGCAGATAAAATGGACTTTACGGTATTTCCCTTGAATGGCTAATTATGCTTGAAGTACACTGGGGTAGATCATTATTTTAAGGAATTCAGTAATCTCTTTGGAAAACAAGTATTTTATCAATTTGCGTTTTCATAGTTCATCCTCGTATTTGGGAGATGCATAAAGTTTGGTTTGATTAGAGGAAAAAAAACAGTGACTTATTCAGCCAATAGATGAAATACGATCATCTGTAAGATGAACTGAGGTGAAAGACTTCTGTTAAATAAACAGGTATTATGTCTGTTTTCTTTAAGAAAACTAACATTTATTGAACACCTTCTGTTTTCCTTGGTCGAGTGAAACGTGATGTGTGTTAGAAGAAGGACCTTTTCTCCTATCCTATTCTAGTTTGGTTCTAAGTCTTGAGCCCTTTTATATTGAAGGATAACAGAAAAAAGTTTTGCTATGGCACTTAGGATAAAATGTCAGACACCGGTCCCTTCCAGTGATATATGGTTGAGTACATTCTCAGAAAAGGAATGACGCAAGTCTTGCTGCTTTGGTATAACCAAGAGCAGACGCTGCCACTAATGACAGCTCCTTGTGCGATCCTTGTCTTCTACAATTTCTTCCTTTTGCTTGAAGTTTACCTTTCAACAGTTGTAGATCAACTGCATCGAAGTATGGGAGTAAGTGGAGCAAGATTTAATTATTACAGTCCTGTGAAATTGGGCCTCCCCTTTTTTACCTTTACTTTTAAAATCTGAATATCATTTTGATTTTGAAAAAAAAAACCAAAAGCGGGTGCCTGGGTGGCTCCGTCAGTTGGGCGACTGCCTTCGGCTCAGGTCATGATCCTGGAGTCCCGGGATCGAGTCCCGCATCGGGCTTCCTGCTCGGCGGGGAGTCTGCTGCTCCCTCGGATTCTCCTCCCTCTCGTGCTCTCATTCTCTCTCTCTCAAATAAATAAATAAAATCTTTAAAAAAAAAACAAAAACCAAAATCATGTATTACTTCTTTAGATTGATATGAGAAATTATTTGCCACATGCCACTCACTTTCATAACATCTTTAAGAATGTTACACATGGTACATGTCATAGTTCCCCTAGGTGCATTACATAAAAAATTTTAAGGTACTTCTGTGCTTTCTATACTATTGTCTAAATTTTCTTTTTAAATTTCCATTTTAAATATTTCCCTAGGTTTTTAATCCATAATTCAAAAATTTTACATTTTATCTTTATGCTTTGCATTCTCTGAAACAGTTTCAAAATTAATTTCCTAATGCTATATAACAAAAAAAAATTAAATAAGAAATTCCTTATAATTACAGAAGGGAAAAAATACGGACTAAAAGGGTACTGACTTATGAACACTTTACAAATTCTGTAAGATTCACTGTGACAAAGGAAGTTTTTTTAAAAATTATTTTATTCTTTTCATCATGATAAAGTGCCCTCTTTAAGCCCCATCACCTATTTCCCCCATCTCCCACCCACCTCCCCTCTGGTAGCCACCAGTTTGTTCTCTATAGTTAGAGTCAGGAACACACTGGTTTTAAATGTCAAAGAATATTAGATAAAACTTTTATTTTTTTTTAAAGATTTTATTTATTTATTTGACAGAAAGACAGAGAACACAAGTAGGCAGAGCGGCAGGCAGAGGGAGAGGGAGAAGCAGGCTCTCCGCCAAGCAGGGAGCTGGACGTGGGGCTCGATCCCAGGACCTCAGGATCATGACCCGAGCTGAAGGCAGCCGCTTAACTGACTGAGCCACCCAGGCGCCCCTAAAACTTTTATTTTGAATGTGATTTAGAATCACAGAATCAAACTTAAGAATCACTTATAATTTACTGCTTGATCAAAATTAACATAACAATATAACAAATTATGTTTTCAACTCAAACCAACAAACCATTTTCTAAAGAAACTTTCTGCTCTATGCTCTCAGAATTTCTCTCATGGAGTATCAGCAAATAATGTAGTTATACTGTGCCACAAATAGTTAAAAGCAACATTTGTAGGTAATTTGAATTATACATACATTATTCAAAAACAAATATTAGGGTTATTTTCTCTGGAAGCTTAGCTTGCAAACAAGAAGAAGAAACCCAAATCCGCAAACTGTAATAGCCGTCCTCTTCAAAATTCTACTATTCCACGTAGATACTTCTTCCATTAATGGTATATGAGTTGGATCATTTTCTCGCTCATTTTGCAACTAATATTTAGTATGAGAAAATGAAAAGAGTTAATGTACACTGAAAATATCTTTGATTTTTAAAAATATAATATCCATGTTAATTCAATTGATGTAGAGGCAGCCAATGCAAGATTTCCATGGAAGATTTAAAGTGAACACATATGTCTTAAAGGAGTTTTTTTCCCCCCAGGATCCTATCATGGTAAATTAGTTTCACATTAAGAATAAATGCTTTCATAGATTATTACATTTTAAAATCATGTTTTTGTATCAGGAGATAAAGGTCCTTGAATGTGAATGTATCAGGAGATAAAGTTCCTTGAATGTTTCTATTTTTACCTTACAAGCAATGACAGTTGTTATTTTTCCTTCTATATTTAAACATCAAATGATTTCTTACAAAAAAGTGAACCATTTTTATAGTACACCTACAATACATAAAATTTAACAAAAACTAGAAGATTTGATTCTACTGCTAGAAGTTTAATCCTTTATTTAAATATAATTATAGGAACAAATACTAACAAAAACTTAAGTGGTTCTTCTAGGACTTCTCAGCAATAAAGTACATGGCCCAGTCAGTTTCTAAATACTCATATACAGAACTCCATTGCTAAAGAAGGCACCCAACCACGTGTGTATGTGTATGAGAGAGAGAGAGAAGGGGAGAGAGAGAGAGAGAGAGACAGTTGATGGGGGAGGGGCAGAAGAGGGAGAATGAGCAGAAGCCAAAAGATCTTCAAAAGATAAAAAGAATCAGGCACATTTATAGAGTGATATATACTAGAAACATCCTGGGCTGGAGTGGTGACATAAATATTTTCAACATTAGCAAGAATAACTGCATCTAAAATCTACAGTATAAATATTTAATTTAAAAAGCCTGCAAAATTAATTTTAAATTTACAGCAGAAAACAGACTTCAGTGCCAATCTCATTAATACCGTATTCTTGGCCTAACTTCCAAATGGCTTCATTCAGTAACAGATTCCTTTTTGACACTGATGCTCCATTTATTGAATCCTGAGACAGCCATTCCTTTTATTAACCAATTACTTAGAATGACCCTTTCTGACAGGAGCCTGTCAGTGTGTTGCTTTGAAAGAGAGTGATGTGGTGTTAAAGTCTAGCCTTGACCTCTCCTACCCTCTCTCTTTGTTACCTCCATACACTTATCTATGGTAACTCATATTTTTTTTTTTATTTGCTTCAGTTATTACTGGTAAACTGAAGTATCATAAGCTTAGCAGGCATAATAGCATACTCCCAAATCTGGAAGCCTTCGCAGTTCTCTAAATCAAATCTCATTATGGTGATTACTACTTTACACTAATCCAGAAAAACCAATGTAATAGCTTGCGTAAAAATTAAGACTTTCCCGACCAAAGAACTGTTTCTGCCATTATTATAAACCAATAAATGTATTTTCAAGGCTAGTTCTTATATAGAAATGTATAAATTCAAGGTAGAGAAGGCCACAGAAAAAAGACTTTACGTTAGCTAAAGAAAGCTAAAATTTCTCCTTATAGGTATGCATTATTAAAATAAATATCATGGTACCTGACTGAATTATTTATGTTTCAGAGTCAAAGTCACCCCTACAGTAGTGCTTCTTAATTTCATTCCTTTAGGAAAAACCTGTCCTCTCGCTCTGATTTCACCTCGGTGAAATCTTCTCCTCCCTTCCCCCACCCCACCGCCCCAAATGTTTTTAGTTCATCTTGGAGAAACCGAATAATTACCAATCCTGAGGAAAAACTGTCTTGGGGAATTTCCTACACTAAACATTAAAGGATGATACTTTGCAGGAAGTATCTTTACATAGTCCTTCCAAATTTCCCCTGGATCTTCATGAAAAATATCATGCTAAGTAAAATCAATACCATTTTCCTTCACTTATTCAAGATGATGGAAGGTAGTGAAGATGAGTGGTGCTGTAATTCTCAGGTTGTCAACAAGTTCAGAAAGTAGAAAATCAGATTTTCGTACGAGAAAGTTTGAGGAGTGGTGTGGATTAAAGGAACACAAAAGTGGAAGGAGCATAGTTAGGAGATTAATGGGTAGCACAGTTGTCTGACATACAGCAGGCCTCTTATGCCTGTGAATGAATAAATGTCAGAGATAATACAACTTCTAAGATGCCTCTTTCTCTAGAAAGGAGGTATCTTCTACAGGAATTCTCAGATATACTGCCATTTGCCCCATTTAAAATTTATTCCCCTATTATTTTATAAAATTTGCTTCGTAATTTTCTGCTTACTTTTTAAAAAGACTCCTTTTAATTGAACACATGTTCATAGCTAGGATGACAAATTACCCGGAACATGTATAAAGGTGATTCTGAGAACTTTTTTCGATAAAATATTAATGAAAATATCAAATGACTTATTGGTTAAAGCTATACAAATTTAATGTATAATCTAACATTTACTGCAGCTATTTCATAAAAATATTATAGATACCAAAGATATTTATTAAATAGACTAGGAGAACTCAGAAGTGAGTTCTTGAGTCAAATGAAAGTGTTTTCCTTTATTACCTATCTTCAGCACAGTTCCCTATTTCAGTAACTTGGATCTTGTTATAGCCAATTTTCTTAAAGGGGAGAAAATCATCTGTCCTTAAATCCAGATATATAGTTCTATATGAATATAGAAACAACATCAAAAAATCCCATACTCTTTAAGAAAGTCTAGAAAATAGAATATTTCTTCTAAAAATCTATCTCATCAACAGAACTGATAAACATGTCATTTTCATAATTTCCCATCTGCATATTTACATGTAAATAAATTTTACAAACATAACTTCATACCTTTAACAAGTTGATACTTGATTTTCATTATTTTTTTTGGCTGCATATCATTGTAACAAATGGGTGTACCATAATTCATTAAATCATTCTCCTGGCATAGGACATTATGGCACATAAAATTTTGGAATCATTAAACTATTGAAAGATACAAATATTTTTATGGTCTTTGGCACATCTTGCCCAACTGTTTCTGAAAGGGGATGTGATACCAGTCTCACATGAAAACAGCTTGGTGAATAACCAATAATGGGTAGGATGATCATTCTACCTTGCTAATTTAAAAGATGAAAATGATAGATCTTGTTCTTTTAGTCTGCATTCCTATAATGACCCACAAAGTTTGTTTCTTATATTTATTCCTTCCTTCCTTCCTTTTTTCCACTTGTCTGGTGGGAGCTTAAGTTGCTCTTGTCAGAACTGCTTCACTGTCTGACATGTTATTTGTACATCATTTCCCCCCTTTTTAATATTAAATAAATACCTTCTGAATTAAGTCTTTTAGTTTGCAGACCTCTTCACTCAAATCTTCAACATTACTAACCAGTTCTTCACAAACTGAAGTAAAATTCCGGGGAGAAGCCCATTCTAGTACTATCTGTGAATATTTTCAAAAGTTACATTTTAAAGAATGGGAAACGACTTTTTACAACTTTGTATCTACAAAAATTATACAGTGTTCTCACCCATTAAATTATGTAACTGAAAAGCATTTTTTGTTCAGGATAAATTCTGACACCAAAAAGAAGTTAGTGATCAGTCACATCAGTTTCCTGAATACATTTACTAAATATATGTATGTATGACTTTATGGAGACTAACATTTAGTAATAATAAAATTTATGGTGAACAAATAAATTCATGAAGGTTTTAAGAATGATACAACTCCTATATTAGAGTTATATAAAAATCAGAGGAAAACAAATGCATTAAGATTTTTTCACGATAAACAAATAGCTAAAACCAAATCAAATGAAAAACTCTACAAAAAAGTTTGCTTTTACAGGTCACTTACACTTTAACTTTTCCTTCATTAAAGAACCTTATACTGATATGGTTTTTAATAACACTCAACACATTGTTTTGTTTCAACTTTCACTTGGGTCTCCTGTCACTTTATATTTTAAACAACTATATTCCCTTTAAGAACAAATGTTAAGTTCAGTACACAGATCAGTATAATTTTTGGCCTGACTCATTTTCCTTTTCCTAAGCTAGAACAGTTTTTCAAATAATTAGTATATAAAGGAGTAATAATTAAACATATTGACTTATTTACATTTTATGTGATTTTATAGATGAAAGATACAATTTTACCAGATCACTGTTTAGAGAATTATCAACTTATCTGGAATGTTCTTCAGCACTCATACTTTTCTTAACAACTTTTATAGAATACCTTGTGAGAATTTACAGGCAACTCAGTAATGATATTCTGTACAGCTGTTATTAAATGGCCACACTGTTTGTTTAATTTCAGAAGAAAGTTGAGGAACTCATCACCACTAAAGAGAGGAAACAAATAGGAATCACTAATATGAGCAAATTACTTCATTCTACTGGGTTAGTTACTCAGTGTCTAGTCATAATATTTACTAGATTCTTTAAAAATATTTATAGAATAGCTAATATGTATGAGCTATGAAATAGACATTGGGTATACAAAGAAAACAAGTCTGCAATCTTGAGGATCTCAAGCTTCAGCATGACAGGCAGACATACAATTATAATCTCATTATTCAAAGGGACATATAAAGAAGGAATATAAAAGTACCAATATTTGAGTATCTATTACATGAAGGCACTGCACTAGTTATTTTACATTTATTATTCTTTTAATTCTTCCCAACAACTCCCATAGGGTAGATGTTAACATTAGCTTATAGTTGAGACATCTAAAACTCAGAGATAATGAACTTAGTATAATGGGAATAGAGAATTCGTAATGCTTCACAGAGATGGTACTTGAATATAAATTTACACAGTCTTAATGAATAAAAGGAAAATACATACCTTTCTTGTGATGCATAATTTTCAGGGCCACTGAATATTGACAGGCATGTTGTAAAAATCACAACTCTAGAGTATGCATTCATCACATACTATGTGAATGGCTGCCTACTCCCCACCCCAGAGCTGTACAATATGCCTCCTGTTAGGATGTACCTTTCTTTACCCTGCCACAGGAGCCACATGTCCAGGGTGGGGCTGTTTCTCCAGCCTGTTCTCAGAATAATAACAAGGAGATCCACTTCAGTGCAGCCATGATACAGGTGCTCAAGAAATACATTTTGTTATTATAAATCATTTAGATTTAGAAGTTATTTCTTTTTTTTTTAAGTGTAGTGCTTTTATTTTTATTTTATCTTATTTTTAATTGGGATGGATTAAAAAGAGGCACAAAGGAACTTTCTGGGGTAATAGGAGTTATTTCTTACTGCAGCATGACATGGTGTAAACTAACTAGAACAACAGACCATGTTTTAAAAATGTGAAGTATTGGGAAAAAATTTATACCTTAAATAAAGGTACTTCAAATAAAAGATAAAAATATCTGGAAAAATTAAAACCAAAATTACCACTACTCTTACCACCTAAAGATAATGACTGATGCTATTTTCTTCCAGAGTATTTTCTTATAGCACACATTTTCTTCCAGTATTTTTCATATGCATATATACAACTGGCATTATACCTCTCATTCCATTTTATATTTGCCTTTTATACTTACTATGAGTATTTTTTCATGACATTAAGTCTTAAAATAATTTGAAGGACAGAACAGAATATATTAATGCAATGTAATTCAACCATTCCCCTGATGTTAAATATTTAGAGTTTCCAATTTTAGAAGGTTTATAAATAATAGATGTGAACAATACATTTTTACATAAAATTCTGTATCTTTTTCTTTTTGGAGGAGAAATAGTTTCCTTAACGGACACAGTTTTGAGATGTCTTTGATATACTCGAGTAAATGTCAGGTAGGCTCAGATAAAAGGTCTGGACATAAACTGCTGAAAATGTCAAGATATGGATGAAAGCTTACTGTTTCAGTTCAAAGTATCTCAAGGTAGTAATGAAATTGTTATTATTTTTAAACTGAATTCTCTAATTCTGCAAACTAGTAAGGCTAAGTGTAGAAAAAAGTAAATGCACTATGCATATGTGTTCTTGTAACAGACTATTTTAGAAAACTTAACACATAGAAGGAAAGTATCATAAAATAAATCAGTAGCTAGATTGTTGAAGTCACCTTACCAGAAGATTACAATCAATCAGTTCAACTTTTCCTGCTGTTAGTTTTCTTATGACTTAATGACTAATTTCTTCTTTAAAGAATGACTTTGAACAAATGGGAAGTAAAACCTTTTTCATAACAGCATGTAAACAGAGTCTGTGATTTAATAACAAGGTCAAATTCCTGGAATATATGTCTGCCAGTTATATTTTTAAAAAAAAATTCAGCAGTTTTAATAAGTGAACCATTCAGGATTCTGCACATTCTTTAAATCTATTAAATTCCACAAAGTAAATTCTTACAGACAACTCTGCCATCATATAAATAAGTTACATTAAAAATTTTAATTTCCAATTTAGTCATGTAGAACTTAGAATATTCATTCCTTCACAGAGACAATAAGTTAAATAAATTTTAAAAAGTAACAGAGATTCAAGAAGTTTTGCTGATTTTAAGTTCTCACACCTGAAATCCTTTTAAATATTTAGTGTTTAAATATTTAAAAGTTATAATGTTATTTTGAAACAGTGATGAGGCATTATTCTGAATACAGATCATCTTGTTATAAGGAAAAAGATAAAGAGAAATAATTTAATTTTGCAATAAGCTATTTAGAGAAATCTGGATCATTTAAATTATCCCATGAAAAGCTTCTCTAAATCCTAAAATGTTGTGGAAATTAATAATTTATTTAATTCATGTTTATTATAGTTGTAATGTTACTTTTAGATAGGATACATTAGTGCTGATAGTTCTGCATTTGTAAGAAAGACAGAACTTGGATGACACTCAAGGGAATTAGGATGAGTGAAAAAAGCCAATCAAAAAGGATACATACTGTATGATTCCATTTAGGTAACATGTGTGAGTAATATTATCAAGACGGATAACCAATTATTGGTTGTTAGGGATTGGGGGATGGGTGTGGCTATAAGGGAGCAGTATGAGAGAGCTTTATAGTAATGGTATGTTAAGTATACTCGTGGTAGTGGTTAAATGAAGATACACACATGATAAAACTGAATAAAGCTATACATATATGTACAAATGAACACATGTTTAACTGGTGAACTACAAATAAGCTATGTGGATTGTATCACCTATGTCAGTTTTCTGGTTTTAAAATACTGGGTGAGACTGAGTAAAGAATGCATGGGACTTCCCTGTACATCTCTTTGCAATTTCCTGTGATTCTATATTTATTTCACTTAAAAAGTTAAGCAATTTACTGCCCCACAAAATATTACTAAAATCAAATACAATTATTTTTAAAATAGGTTTTAGATTACTAATAATCAGTGCTTGAAAAGTTTATAATATTGAAACCGAACTTTATATACTGACAACATAATTCCTTAAAGAGTAAGGCTGAAAATAGAGCTGAGCTACACTGCAAATACTTTCTTATTGCCCTAAGTGAAAAAATTACCACTAATTTTCAACTTGACACTTGAAATGATTTAAAGAGAATAAGAGCTATACTACAAAAAGCATGGGATCTCATATAGTTCATTTAACAAAATGCAATGAAAAAATAAAAGTGTTTCTAAGTGAGTTAACAAGAAGATGCACTGTTTTGCTTTATGGTAAAATGACTTTACAAAAATTGATGTCGTAAAGTACCTCCCACTTCAGAACATAATATATTGTAAAATGAACTATCCATTTCCTTGGGAAAATGACAATATCAAGTAAAAAGACTCAGAAACTATCAAAATTAAACTTTTTAGTTCTTTTTTAAGAACAGCTGATTCTAAACAATATTAATGTTAATTTTACCTGATTTCCAACTTTGCCACTTCAGGTAATTCTCCAAATTTTATCTCTTCTACCTCTAGTTCTTTAAGAGCAGCCAGAATTCTCTGCTGATCTCTACTGGTAATTCCATTCTAAGTAGAAATAATTTTAAGGTACAATAGGACAGTCATACTTGAGTAATTTAATATTCAATATTACTAAAGAAATTTTCTACTTGATTAATTCACAACTTGAAAAAACAATTGAGAAAAATAAGAAACACTGAAAAATAGATGGTTTGCTTTTAATTGTGATTGATAAGGTTACATCATTAAGATGTTTAGATATATAGTAACTATAGCCAATTTTTTGCAAAATTGGATTCTAAAAGCAAATTACTAGATATTAAAATTTCCAAAACCACCATAGTAAAATAATTTTTCCTTCAAAGTATTTAAAATATTATCAGTGATTAAATAAGGATTATGTCTTTCCTTTGTCTTTACCCTTAGTGTTAACTAAATTTTCTCTCCTAGATTTAGCTAAGTAGTATGTTTATTTTGACTTGTAGTAACACTGAAGATTTCAAGTTTCCAATGTGTTCATGGAGGAAGATTATTACTTTTTAGGTATTCTATTAAAGTATCTCTAATATTTCCCAAGCTTATTTTCAAATTGTTACTTAATAATACTAGATGGCAAAATAATGGTCTTGATCTTTTTGAGAACCTAGCAAAACGCAGTATTTGGATGACACATACGCATACCTACGTACACAAAAAGCCACCTCTTATTTCTAAGTAACCTGTTTTACAAAACTATTCCAGATTAAGAAATGAAGCACCAGTTTTAGTTGCGATGTCATGATTAATCTGAAGAAAAAAAAAACTCTAAGTCTTTAAATGTTCTTAAAGCAACTTAATACTATAACAGAAGATTTTAAATATGGTTATAAATAATCGTATCTAGTAAAAAACCTAGCAAAAGGTCATTTACAGTCTATACCCCTAGGATTTTTAAAATAGAAAATAAAAGCATCCAGAATTCTTAAAATATGAAAGAATATCTGAAGTTTTTGAAACTGATACTAACCTTTGTAAATTCATCTTTCCTCATGGTCAAAAGGTGTCTTAAGGTTATATCCCTTTCCTGTAGAAAAGAAAAAAAATGCAACCTTTCAATATAAATAAGACATTAGAAAGGGAAGTAGGCAAATATCATAAATTAGTCAGTTATATACTACCCTCCTAAACAACTTTCAATTCTAAAAGGGGGTAGGATATGCAGGTATAGAACTCTACTACTGGGTAGACAGTACAGTGTCTTAATATGTATAATTACCTAAAAAAGTACAAACATAGCCAGTTTCCCAGATTCAAAGAAAATCATTACAACTTTTATTTCCTCACATAAAGGGAAAGATAGCTTTATAAAATTTGACAGAAATTATGTTTTATGAATATTTTAAATTTCTAACTGCATATTAAACAATCAGTAACTCAGTATTTCTCAAATAAGAAGTTTCAAGATTATACAATGAAGCCCAATTCTGAACTACCTAAACAGAATGTGCATATTCCTAAAGAGAGCCTATCTTAAATAGTGCTTTACTGCTTCATATCAGCTAAATGGCTGATAACTGTCATCTATTCAAATGCCATAATACATATCTGAGGTATCTGTAACAATGCTAGGCATATGATCTAATTTAATCTCTATGACAATCCTAAACTAGGTATTATCATCCTTATGAAAAAACAGATTTAAGTAACATTTCAGTTAATCATTAGAACAAGAATCTGATACCAGATTTGTCTGAATGAAAATCATGCTTCTAATATTCTATATGGGAAGATCAGCAACTGTAAAAAACAAACTAAGGGCTTAAATGTACAAGGAGGAGTTCTATGAAGTTTTAGGCAGTGAGTAAAAGCTGTTTATTCCAGCCAGATTCAAATTTATAGAAATTTCCAGAATAATAAATTTTTCAATTTTTAAGTTTAAAATGGGATCTACTACAAATTATGGAGGAAAGTGTACTTGGCACTTTTATATCAGCATGCTTATGAATTAATACTTAGTTAACAAATAAACATACATATGTAACTCACTGTGGCTCACACAAAATCTTACCTTTAATAAATCTGTCATATGTTCAAGTCCAAGACCGTGTAAAAATATTTCCAGATCTCCAAATGCTGTATATGAACTATACATATTTATAGCAATGTCAATTTCAGAACAGACTATAAATGCACAATCAACATATATTTATAATACAGAGAGAGAGAATAAGAATAAGAATGAATGTTCTATATAGATAGAACACAGATGCAAATTTACACACTAGACCTATGGTATATCAAAGAAATAAGGAAGGTTTCTTGAGTGAAGATCTAAGTAAACAGAAAATGATGACAATAAAATGTAGCTCATCTTTCCTAAGAATTAGTTGCCTATATGTATGTTCCTTGTGAAGTCTCTATACATGAAAATCTCTTTAACTGTAGGAAGTAAAGATTTAATAATTTTAAATGTGGGTAAGCAGAGAATAATTTTGTGGCCATGTACTGAACTGTGTTCAGCAAACAATGTATTTTTAATTTTAGCTTATAAAATCAGAAATCTGCTAAAAAGAATTAGAAAGCAAGATGCAGTCTAGTTTGTAGGGCACCTGGGTGGCTCAGTCATTAAGCATCTGTCTTCGGCTCAGGTCATGATCCCAGGGTCCTGGGATCGAGTCCCACATTGGGCTCCCTGCTCAGTGGGAAGCCTGCTTTTCCCTCTCCCACTCCCCCTGCTTGTGCTCCCTCTCTCGCTGTCAAATAAATAATTAAAATCTTAAAAAAAAAAATACAGTCTAGTTTGAACACTAACAAAAATATAATCTTTGACTTTTTAAGAAATAAATTTCACTGTTATTTAAAGTCAGAAATTATTCTCATTACTGTTAGTACACATATATAAAATTTTTCAAAAATTCTGGAGAAGAAAAGCATTTAAAATCCAGACATTTCTCAGTGATATTGAAAAATGCTTGTAAAAGTGTAAAATATATTTTAAATTGTCATCACATTTACTAAAACTTCTAAAAACATGCATATTTTTTGCTTATTTATAGGTATTTTGTCAAATAAAAACATGTTATTTACCTAAATATGTGATCTTTTTCTTTATCAGAATCCGTTGTCAATAGTTTACAAATAGTCTCTTCTTTAGTTAGCTGTTGAAGCTTTCCCTCCAATGGATTTAAAGTTAAAGAAAGAAAATTGAAGATCTGCAAAAAGTTAACAAGCCATTCAAATATAGTCAACATTATTATATACTATCACTTACACTTAGAATCTAACTTTTTAATAAGTCAGGATTATGTCACATAATCAGCCAGAACACAAAATCAAGTCTCTTTAAAAAACAATTTATTACACAAAATAATCTTTGATGTTCATAAATTTCTCATGTCAAATTCATTGTCATCTACCCTAAATTTAATACTGCAGTAGACTAATTAAAAGTTTCCAAATTTTCAAAGCTTAGAAGAAAAATGGTAAATTTCTTTTTGAAGTTTCCTAGGGCATTAGTAATTAGTAACTATTCTAGAATAATTTTGGAAGTGCAGATTTGAGTTAGAAAATGAAAGGCATATTTATCAGATTGCTTAAAATATAGAGAAAGTTATTTTCCATGCAGTAAAAGTGGCATGGTCTGATTATGTGATGGAACTTTTTGAATGTTACCATGCTTTTAAATTCAGAAACTCAGGTTTAGAAGCTCTTGAACTATATGTTAGTTTTACAGTTGTACTGTATTTGATCCTTGCTTAGAAATTACAGGCCTTTGGTCAAAAGCTTTAATACTCAGACTAAAAGTTTGTATCAATAAAGTGATTTAATGTATGGCAAATATTTATTATTGACTTTAATATGTAAATGACAGTAGATCATCTACCCAAGTATGTTATCACTTTATTATATGCCTTGTTACATGTATAGGAGTAATGTAGCTTAAAGGATTTAATTTTTAAAATGTTTACTATGTATTAATTAAAATTAAAAAACAACATTTTAATGTTCAAATTTTGGCTTTTTACTAGCTTTCTCAAAACACTAGTTAATTTTTAAAAGTCTGGACTAGTTTGAATTGTTAAATGGTCTATTACAATTTTATTTCTAGGGCCAGAATAAGACTTTATTATTTCCTTATATAGCTTTTAAATTACCACATTATAAATGCCTCTTATTTAGTAAAAGTGAATACTCTAGTAAAATAAAGTTTTCATTACCTGGCCAGAGGAAAATTACATAAACATTTAATAACAGCCAGATACACTATTATGATAGTTGTTAAGTTCTAACAAAATATTACAAAAGTTCTGAAATAATAATACAACATGCCATAGAAAAATTAATATATAGGATACCTCTAGATGTTTATTTCTTTTTGCAATCTCACTTGGTGTCTTTCCATCTTTGGTTTGTAGCATTTTATTAGCACCAAGTTCAAGCAACTTCAAAACTACATTTTTATGACCCTGACGTGCTGCCCATGTTAAAGCCTGTAAGTGAGGGGAAAAGAAGATTGTTTAAAGAGAGAGAGTGTATATGAGACAGAAAGGAAAACTTTTCAAAAGTATCTACGGCACAATAAAAGAGTGAACATGGTTAATTAACAGAATGAGGCAATCTCTTCATTTTACAGTATAATGTAAATAAATTTCCAAAGTTGTAATTGCAAAGCAGACTGCCATTGCTCACTGATTTTATAAAATCAAATAATGTTTTACATAGTCAAGTGATGTTATAGAATGAAATAATTTATCTGCTAATCACTGAACTGTTTTCTATAAAAACAAATTCTGTGTGTATTCTAGAACCCAGGCTTTGTTGTGCGTTATAGCTTCTTGTGTCAAGGGTGAGGAAAAAAGAAAAAAGTTCATTCCTTTTTTTCCATTTCAGCTGTTTTCTAAACAGCATTTCCATTTCAGCTGTTTTTCTAAACAGCAATTATAACCCAGTCCCTCTGTAATTTTTACTTCTCAAAAACTTTTTTGTAGACTACTGATAATGACAAGATATAAAAAGGAACATTGTGCAATCAGTTCTCACAGTATAACCATTCTCATCCTGGATATTAACTTCCGCTCCATGAGCAACAAGGAGAGCAACAACCTGAGGGTGACCATCTCGGGCAGCATACATGATTGGAGTCATAAGTCGCCTGAAGCGGAGGAAGAAAAGAAACATCTGTGTTAATGCTGCCATTAACAGCTACTCAGTTTCATGAATTTTACCATATCTAATACCAAAGTATTGTTTTGAAAGCAAAGGAAATGAAAGCTTTTAATAAATCAGATGATTTAAAAATCCAATTTCCCAGCAAATAAATGTGTAGAAGGTACTTTTAAAGTATTGAATGCTTACACAGCACCCTCTAGTGAAGAGATGTGTTTAAAAAAATCACTAAATAGGCCATACTTTCTAATATGAACTTTCATGAATTTACATATTCATATAGAAAACTATCAGAGTACCTACAATGCTTATTCTGGGAATATAGTGATGAATGACACAAATAAGGTCCCTATCCCCTCAGCATTAATGGCTCATACTTAAATGCTTATTATATTTTATTACATTTAATAAAAATAAAAGTTTAAAATGTTCTCTTATTTCTTAATGTCGTCCATTATGATTCTATTTTAGTTTAAGCCTGAAAGAATTTTACCCTGACTTGGAGTCCTACTCTAATCAAGAAAGAGATAGTTTAATAGTTTAGCCAGACTCTCGGAGACTATTTTCTGAGAAAGCACAGTGGTTCCCCTCTAGTGTATCATTTCTCGAAATAGAGATTCAATCCCTCTCCTTCTGGAAGTTAGTCAGCTTCTGGTTCTATTACAAAGGATAGCAGAAAGATTCTATTAGTTCTACGTGGGCTGAACTTAGTATCATGGACTGTTTTAAAGGAGGTCTGGGATCCTGGGCTCAATCTTCCTGAGTTGCCTCAAATATCTAATTTATATACAAAGAATTTCACAAAAGAACAGCAAATTAGATAACTTCAGAATTCTGTTTTAATCTGATTAAGGAAGTTCACCTTGGTTACTCACATTACATACATGACCTATAAATTTCTCTATAAGGTTTGTTAACATAAGGTATATCCTGAATCTGATCACTTCACACTAATGTCTTTAGCACAAAAAGATTCACACACTTCTCTCTTTCTTCTATTTCCTAGCATATTAAAATTTCAATGTTTTATTGGAAATTATATGCTAAGGTAGCTGTCAAGCATTGCCTCTTCTATCCTGAATATCTCCAACATAGTGGCTTCTTTGGACAATCTTTACAAAGTAAAGAGTGAATTGCCTGGATAACTTAAGAAAACATGGAAAATACATACAATAGAAAAAAATTATGAGTGAACTAGTCATTCAAATTCTCCACTAGGTTTAAATTAGACCTCTTGATGCCTTTTCTTCATCTCACCTTCCCTGTAACAGCCCAAATCTGGTCCTTCTAATCTTCCCTATTTCACAAAGCTACCATTAACCACATAAACTCAGGCCTATGACTAAGCATAATTTATGACTCTTCTCCATGACTCCATTTATGCCTTTTGTATATGGAGTCATACACAAGTCATCATCTGGTCCTACTGGCTCTACCTTCATAGTATGTTCTGAATCTAACCACTTTGCACCATCTTGTTAGCCACTGTAAGCAGTCTAAGCCATCATCATCTTTCTTCTTACCTATATTATGGCAATAGCCTCATAATTGCTCTCCATGCTTCTGCTCTTGACCACTCAGTTTATTCTCTATGAAAATGCCATGTTCTTCCCCTTCTAGGGACTATGCAAAGGTAGTTCCCTCCACCTTTTCCTAGACCTTTATAGTGCATACTCCTTCACCTTATTCTGATCCTCATTAAGAGAACAAAATCAATAAAGTTGACAAGCATATAACCAAATTGATCAAGATAAAAAGACACAAATTACCAGTATCATGAATAAGAGAGGTGACATCAATACAGATTCTCCACAGTTTAAAGGTATAAGGAAATATTATGAACAAATTTCTGCCAATAAATTAGACAACTTAGATTAAATGGACAAATTTCTCAAAAGATTCAAACTACCGAAGCACACTCATAAATAAAGAACCTGAATAGTACTATATTTATAAAAAATTAAATTAGTAAATAAAAACCTCCCACAAAGAAAACAGCAGGCCCAGATGGCTTCACTAGTGAATTCCACCAGTTAATGAAAAGAATAATACCAATTCTACTCAAACTCCTTCAGTAAGTTGAAACAGAAAGAATCCTTCTCAATTCATTCTATTAGCAAGAATTACTCTAGTAACAAAAACTAGAAAGACATTACAAGGAAAGAAAACTATAGACCAATAATCTTAACTGGGCATAGATGAAAAAAATTCTCAACAAATTTTGGCAAATAGAATCCAAAAATAGATAAAAAGGATAAATATATTATAACCAAGTACAATTATCCTGGGAATGCAAGATTAATTTGACATTTGACCAAAAAAAGAAAAGATTATCTCAATAAATGCAGAACAAGTATTTTACAAAATCCAACATCTTATGTAGGAGTAGAAGAGAACTGCCTCAACTGGAAAACTTTATAGCTAACATCATACTTAATGGTGAAAGAGTGAATACTTTCCTCCTAAGATCAGAAACAAGACAAAGATGTCTGCTCTCATCACTTCTATTCAACACTGTATTTCAAATTCTAGTCAGTGCAATAAAACAAGGAAAAACAGGCATCTAGGTAGAAAAGCAAATAAAATTGTCTTTATCCACAGATAGCACAGTCTATGTAGAAAACCCGATGGAATCTACAAAGAAAAGTACTAGAATAAATGAATTAGCAAGGCTGCAGGATACAAGATCTAATGGAATACACACAACATTAGTTACAATTATTATTTCAACTTGCTGAACTCATAATATGCCATCACTGCATGGAATTAAAATCAACGGGGCAGAATCATTTCTTTCTGATTTACAAAAGTCTAGTTCATACAGTTCAACCCATATAAAAAACAACTTACATGTAAACACCAATTTAGAACACAGAATCATCAAAATTTGGTAATCTCAGCATTGACTATTAACTTGGAGAAACAAAATCATGCAGGGCTAGGCAGTTACCTTATTCACTGCTCAAGACCAACCTTACAAAGCAGAAATTATTCTCACTTTAGAGATGAGAAAACATGGGTTGGGAAATAAGTAATTTTTGCTGAAAGATCACTGTTGGTATGTTATTGAAGTAAGATTGTGTGCTTATTCCCCCCAAATCTCCTGAAAATTACTTTTAATAATCTATCCTGATACAGAGAAATTTAAAGTTCTTTTTCTCTAAATTTTTATGTATTTGATTATGAGATATGGGTTAAATTTCATAAACTCACTCTACAAGATGGCAAAATTGGAAACCTAAACAAAGTAAGTTGGCTAAAATATAATCTGAAGGAAGTGACCTCTGGCAGAGTATCCAAAGAAGGTGACATGAAAGTGTGAGTGTCCCATTTGCTTGAACTTTATTACTGAAAATTATAAGTGAAATTTATGATTTTGTACTGAAATTTGTTCTGAAATTGCACAGAAAATTGAAATTGTTGTTTGAAATATCAATTTCTCTTAGAATCTTGGAAACCAGCAGAGATTATAATTTTTGGTCAATTCACATGGACATAAATTGCTTCTTGGAGATGCTTACTTCCCCCTAGATAAGTACCGGACCAGCACAGTTTGCTTAGAAGCTTCAGATTACTACTGAAAGATGTGTTACAAAAGTGTTGCATTGGTTTCTTCTAAGAAAAGTTGTATTTACTGAATGGAACAGCAAACTCTTATAATAGGGTCTACATTACTTAGAAGGTTTATAACTTAGCTTCTAAACAGTTATTAAAGTTATTGATAACATCAGTAATGTTGCATGACAATTTTGAGAGGAGAGAGAACAATTCTTCTTGTGGTTTTACACCTACAGAAATTTGTAACATCTGTAGTTTCCTGCCTGTTACTGATTAACAAAATCTAAATGAATTATTCAATCTTACAAACTCTTATGAACAATCTTAAGAACTCTTCAAGGAAGTTATAAGACTTTGTAATAGCTGGTCTACTCAGGTGACATGGTAACAGTTTGTGCTACTGGTAACTTTACTTTCAGTATTAATTTCCATCTATGTCCTAAGATTTACCGTAGAGAATTCTTTACTTCCAATTCTCTCTTTAAATCGTTGCAATTTTGTTCTGTCTGTCCCTTCTAACAAAATAGCTTTGGCAAAAGTCAACAGTTATTTGGACACCTTTTATTTTTCTAGCACTTAAAAGTATGTATTTCAAAGGCTTCTATTCTCAGTGCTTTTCCCTTTTCACTACATTAAACACCATGCCTAAATGATCTCACCTACTCTCTTAACTTTATTGTCAACACACCAATGGCTGCTGAATCTGTCTCTCTAGGCCAGGCTTTGCTCCTGAGCTCCAGACTGAATCTGCCATTGCCACATGGGTATCCTAACCAAACACATATCCAACACATATCCCAGTCTGAAGTCACCATCTTATCTCTAACACACAATTCTCTTATTACTTACCTCTGTGAACAGCATCACAATTCATGCACTGCCCAACCCAGAAACCTGGAATTTATTCATGACTCCTCATTGTGCTTTCATATCTAAATCAGCATTCCTGTGAATTTTACCTCCTTTCCACCATTTTTATCTGTCTACTTTGCTCTCTCTCGTTTCATGTGTTTATCATTTCTTACATGAATTACTGCGTTTCTAGTCTTTCCTCCACATTTGTGAATCTTGTCAATTCACTGTTTAAAATTTTCAAGGTTACACCTATGATATGGTAATTGTATCTTTGATGCTAAGCGCTCTGTCTGCCATTTTAGCACCTGCAATCCTACTCCATCCTAATAACAGACTTTGGTCATATCTGCAGGGCATGAATTTCAGTTTCTCTCTCCTCTGGATGTCCTATATTCAGAGCACTCTGGATGAAATGTCTTTTCACATCTTTGGTCAACAGGCTTACTCCTAATCTACTCCTAAGACTTCATCTTAAAAGCCAACATTCCCCAGTTTTTTGATGCCCTACCTCATCTTAGATAGCAATCCCTCTCTCCTCTATGTTTTCTTAGCATTTTGTGTTCAGCTATCAGGCCAAAATGTATCTGTTCATCTCATCGATTTTTTTCAACTAGACTATAAGCTCTTTGAGGATAATGACCTTAATCTATCTCTATCCACCCCCATTCCACACAGTAACTAGTATAATCGTGTGTTTGTTTTGTGTCATGCTTACATTTAATACAGGCAGGATTTTCTCCTTATCTACTCCACCATTACATGTGTATTGATTGTATTTTTTAACGCATTATGTCCTTATTCATTATAGACATATTAGATCTGCCTATTGAGAGCTATCCGTTGAAATGTCCTGCTATAATTCTATTTTGATCTACATCTTCTTGAATTTAATAGATTTTGATTTATGGATTTAGTGGCCATGTAGTCTAGTGTGTACAGGTTTATGCTTGTTGTATTTTCATTGATTTTGCCTTTTATTGTCAGAGTTCTTTATTTACTGTATTTACTATTAATAATATCTGATGTTGACAATCTTGATTTCTGTGAGTTTGCCTTCACTTGTGAAGGGTTTTTCATATTCCTTTCTCTTCAACATTTTTTTTATAAATAGCATTTAGCCATCTGTTTTTTAAGCCAACATCTCAGTTGATAAATTCAGTCCATTCTCATTTAGCGTAATGACTGACAATTTCGTTGACAATATTTCTTTTTTATTTTGTTGGTTCAAACAATTGCTATTCACTACACTTTTCCTCCTTGAAAATCTGATGATTCTGCTTTTCCTTTTTTTTTTTCTTAAAGATTTTGTTTATTTATTTGACAGAGAAAGAGAAAGAGCACAAGCATGGGGAGTGGCAGACAGAGGGAGGGGGAGAAGCAGGCTTTCTGCTGAGCAGGGAGCCTGATGCGGGGCTTGGTCCCAGGACCTGACCCCAACCAAAGGCATCCGCTTAACCCACTGAGCCACCCCGGAGTCCCTGCTTTTCTTTTTTTTTTTTTTTAATGTCATTAAGCATTATCATCTTTCTCTGCTCTTACTAAAAAACATATGACCCTGTATTTGTAAGCAACATTAAGACCTATTTCTCCTAATGAGACTATGGTTTCCTCCACCACCACGCCGTAATTCCCCTATGCTTCTACTCTAATAGGATAAGATCTTTTGAATACTCTTAAGTTCCTCTTAGGAACTTTATCAATCCAAACTAAAACTCAGGGACTTTTCCAATATGCAGTCTTTCTTTCAATATGCAGTCTTCAGAGTTTTCAGCTCAGCAACCATTTTTTTTCCTAGAATGTGTTTATTACCAATCTTGCATTTGTTCCTTTTTCTTCCCTGAATTTTGAATTCAAATACCACATTGTTTTTTAAGTTCCAAGAGATCTTTTTTCATGCTGCATTTAGATCTCCTTATGTGCTCTTAATTTTTAATTCAGGTATGCACCATTCTCTGTCAGCAATTTTATTATACTAGGCAAGCAAAAATTTTAATTAATAATCCTTTCTCTAGCTGCTGGGAAGTTTTTTCTATTGCCTCTTCAAAACTCAGATCTAGTTGTTGGAATATTCTTTTTATTTAATTTTTTCATCATGATAAGCATATTCTTTAATCCCCATCACCTACTTAACCCATCTACCTCCACCATCCCTCTGGTAACCATCAGTTTGTTTTCTATAATTAGAGTCTGTCTCTTGGTTTGTCTCTTTCTCATTTTTTTTCCTTTGCTCATTTGTTTTGTTTCCTAAATTCCATGCGAGTGAAATCATATGGTGTTTTTCTTTCTCTGACTTACTTTGCTTAGCATTATACTCACTAGCTCTATCCATGTTGTTACAAATGGCAAGATTTCATCCTTTTTATGGCTGAATAATATTCCATTGTATATATATATATATATATATATATATATATATATACACCACCTCTTCCTTATCCATTCATCTATTGATGGACACTCAGGCTGCTTCCATAATTGCACTATTGTAAATAATGCTTTAATAAACATGGGGTGCATGTATCCCCTTGAATTAGTGTTTTTGTATCTTTGGGGGTAAATACCCAGTAGTGTGATTACTGGATCATAGGGTAGTTCTATTTTTATTTTTTAAAAGATTTTATTTATTTGACAGAGAGAGACACAGTGAGAGAGGGAACACAAGCAGGGGGACTGGGAGAGGGAGAAGCAGGCTTCCACGGAGCAGGGAGCTCGATGTCGGGCTTGATCCCAGGACCCTGGGATCATGACCCGAGCCGAAGGCAGACGCCTAATGACTGAGCCACCCAGGCGCCCCCTATTTTTAATTTTTTGAGGAAACTCCATACTGTCTTCCACAGTGGCTGCACCAGTTTGCATTCCCACCAGTAGTGCAAGGGAACGTTCCTTTTTCTCCATATCCTTGCCAACATTTGTTTCTTATTTTAGCCATTCTGACAGGTGTGAAGTGACATGTTACTGTAGTTTTGATTTGCATTTCCCTGATGATGAGTAATGTTGAGCATCTTTTCATGTCTATTGGCCATCTGGATGTCTTCTTTGGAGAAATGTCTGTTCATATCTTGTCAATTTTTTTATTAATTTGTTTTTGGGGTGTTGAGTTATATAAGTTCTTTATATATTTTGGATACTAATCCTTTACAGGATGTGTCATTTGCACATATTTTATCCCATTTGCTAAGTACCTTTTAGTTTTGTTATTTCCTTCACTGTGCAGAAACTTTTTATTTTGATGTAATCTCAATAGTTTATTTTTGCTTTTATTTCCCTTGCCTTAGGAGACAAATCTAGATAAATTTTGCTATAGCCAATGTCAGAGAAATTATTGCCTGGGCTCTCTTCTAGGATTTTTATGGTTTCAGGCCTCACATTTAGGTCTTTAATCCATTTTATTTTTGTGTATGGTGAAAGAAAGTGGTCCAGTTTCATTCTTTTGCATGTAGCTATCCAGTTTTCCCAACACCATCTGTTGAAGAGACTGTCCTTTTCCCCCTTTGTCAAAGTTTAATTGACCATATAATTGGGGGTTTATTTCTGAGTTTTGTATTCTATTCCATTGATCTTTGTGTCTATTTTTATGCCAGTTCCATGTTGTTTTAATTACTATTACTTTGTAATATAACTTGAAGTCTGGAATTGTGATACTTCCAGTTTTGTTTTTCTTAAGATTGGTTTGGCTATTCAGGGTCTTTTGTGGTTCCATACAAATTTTAGGATTGTCTGTTTTAGTTCTGTGAAAAATGCTGTTGGTATTTTGATAGGGATTGCATTAAATGTGTAGATTACTTTGGGTAGTATAGACATTTTAACAATATTTGATCCATGAGCATGGAATGTTTTTCCATACCTTTGCATTGTCTTGAATTTTTTTCATCAGTGCTTTATACTTTTTAGAGTCACCTCTTTGGTTAAGTTTATTCCTAAATTTTTTATTGCTTTTGGTGCAGCTGCAAATGGGACTGTTATCTTAATTTCACTTTCTGCTGCTTATTAGCATATATAGGAATACAAAAGATTTCTGTATTGATTTTGTATCTTGTAACTTTATTGAATTCGTTCATCAGTTCTAATAGTTTTTTGGTAGAGTCTTTAGGGTTTTCTATATACAGTATCATATCAGATGCGAATAGTGAAAATTTTATTTCTTCCTTACCAATTGGGAGTATTTTTTTTTAAAGATTTCACTTATTTATTTGAGAGAGAGAATGAGAGAGAGAGAGAGAGAGCACATGGGGGGGGGAGAGTCAGAGGGAGAAGCAGGCTCCCCGCTGAGCAGGGAGCCCAATGCGGGACCCCAATGCGGGACCCGATCCCGGGACTCCAGGATCATGACCTGAGCCGAAGGCAGTCGCTCAACCAACTGAGCCACCCAGGCACCCAACTGGGAATATTCTTAATAGCAGAAATCCTTACAGATTTTGAAAATCAAATAAATTTCTTGCGCGGTAGGTCCATAGTTTAAAAGCAGGCTATTCGCTCCCTCCAGAAGTACCTGGAGCATTCTCCCTGCTTTCTTATCTTCCCAAATTCTCCCAACCTCACCGACAGAGCCAATTCAGCTCACTTGTTTAGCTCCAAGTCTTTAGGATTCTGGAAACCTAAGACATTCATGCAGGATCAGCTTCACCCCAGGTCCATATATCTTTTAATATCAAGCTTTTATGGAATTATAGCTGCTCTCCACCTAGACTTACCCCTGATGACTTCCCACCATTTTGCAGGGATAGGAACAAGAGCCTGAGACCTCATCAGTATCCAGCTGCCTTAAGGTCTTAGGAGTCTGAGGCTCAAAGAAAGGCAAGCAGCTTAGAGTTGAGAAACAAGAGGAAGAGAATGATGTCTTGGTAGCAATTTCCCAGATATCCTTGTGTCATGTATATAAGGGCCTTTGCCAATCCAACATATATTCATCCACATTTTCATCTAGTAATTTTTATTATTTGTGTGGCTCTATAGTTTTTAGTATTTAAATATCTTGAGGCATATGAAATAATTTTGGTGTGAGGTTTAAAACCAGCATTTTTTATTCCTTCAAACAGCTATGCAAATCCCCAGCACTAAAATGATCTATTTTCTTCCTCTAGTTTGAAATGCTGTATTAATCATATATAATAATTTCAGATGCTCTTGAATTCCCTTACATTTTCTTTTCTGTTTTACTTCTAGGGATCAGCAATAGACAGTTTTCCACTAATTCCACACTGCTTTAATTATTGTGATTTATTTTTAATATAAGGCTAAATCTATACCATTACTCTTTAACAAGATGTATTAACTTCTAAAAATTACTTAATTCAGGGGTGCCTGGGTGGCTCAGTTGGTTAAGTGTCCAACTCTTGACTGGTTCAGCTCATGATTTCAGGGTCATGAGATGGAGCCCTATGTTGGGCTCCGTGCTAGGCATGGAGCCTGCTTAAGATTCTCTTTCCGTCACCTTCTGCCCCTCCCCACCGCACTAAGGTAAATCACTGATATGAGTTGGCTATCTTTCCAAAAATAAATAAATAAATTTTACATTGTATAAACCTATGTAGAAAAAAATGGCATTTTTTAACACAATATCATGCTGTTCATGCAATGCTTTGACTTGCCAATAAATGAATTTAAGACTCTTAAATTCCCTGTGAGGATTGCTTTGTCTCAATCACACAAGTTTTGATATCAAGGCTTCAATTGCTCAGGTCCAAGTTTTACCACTTCTCTTTTGGTTTCTTCTTTAATCTACAAATTATTACAATGTATAATTTTAAGTACCCAATTTTATGTACTGGAGAGGCTTCTGGTTGTAAAATTCTAAATTCATTACACTGTGGTTAGTGAAAGTGTTCTATAAGAGATCACTTCTGAAAAGGAATTTATTAAGGCTTCCTTTGTGGCCTAAAATATCACATTTTGAAAGCAATCCAAATGTATTTGAAAAGAATCCATATGTGTGAATTATGTTACAGTTAGAATTCTAGATAAATATCAATTAGATATATTTGTTAAGTGTTTATTTCCTATATCTTTACTTTTTTGCCTACATTATTTTTTTCTGACATTTTTTATTAAAATCTTCAAATATGATTACAGATTTTCTATCCTTTTAAAAAATTCTAGCAGTTTCATTTTATATATTTTAAAGCCATTATGTATTGAAACTATTTTGTTAAAGTTTTGCTTTTTACCCCAGAGGTCTTTTTTGTCTTGGGATCTACCAGGTATAAATACTTGCTAAATGAAGGATATAGTTTTTGATCATTTTATTTTCAACCATTATATATTATTTTGTCATTCTCATTGGATTTTGGTTTCAGCCAATATGAGAGTTACTATATTTTGGTCACTGAGTTTTACCAATTATATTACTTTTCTGTTAATATGGTTAGACTTATATCTGACATTGTGCTTTTTATTTACCATGTTTCCATGGTAAATACATGCTTCCATGTCTCCTTTGCAGTCTTATTAAGACTGACCAAATTCTATTTATTCTTTTTTAAAAAATTTATATATATATATATTTTTAATTTTATGTTATGTTAATCACCATACATTATACATCACTAGTTTTTGATGTGGTATTCCATGATTGTTTGCATATAACACCCAGTGCTCCATTCAATACGTGCCCTCTTTAATACCCATCACCAGGCTAACCCATCCCCCCACCCCACCTCACTCCCCTCCAGAACCCTCAGTTTGTGTCTCAGAGTCAGTCTCTCATGGTTTGTCTCCCCCTCCGATTCCCACCCCTTCATTTTTCCCTTCCTACTATCTTCTTCTTATTTTTTTTTTTTTAACATATAATGTATTATTTGTTTCAGAGGTACAGGTCTGTGATTCAACAGTCTTACACAAATTCTATTTATTCTGTCTACCCCTTACTCCCACTCCTAACCCCTTGATCTGAAAGCTTATAATATCCTTATTTTAGTACCTATTTTTAATTCCTTCTCACCTTCCCAACACTCTTAATCTTACCATTTAACAAAGACTAAAGTTAATAACTGTGGTCTCATCTGCAGAGAGAAGTTTACTTTTATTTTGCTTCATTCTCCCCTCAGCCACCCAAATTCCAAAACTGTTGGCATGGAAATTTAGTGTAACTTGTCATTTTATTATAAATGCTCTTTTCTTTTAAAGAGCTAGTAGTTATTTAGATTTACCAATGTTTATTAATTTCTTTGTCCAACATTATTTCTTGCATCCCATTTCTTCTGGCTTTATTTTTCTTTTTGCAGCTAACTCTTTAGATGTTATTTTTAACAGTCAGAAGAACAGTGGTTCTTGGCCAGGAACACTTTTCTATGATATATGTGGAAGCATTTTAGCTTACTAAAATGACTGGAGGGAGCTACTGGCATTTAATGGGCGAGGGCCAAGGATGCTAAATATTCTGCAATACACAGTACAACCTTACTCAAAATGTCAACTGTGCCTGTACTGAAATAACTAAGTTTTTATATTCATGAAAATGTCTATTTTGCTTTCACTCTTGAACGACAGGATAGCCAAATAAAGAATTAAGGTTCAAAGTTTATTCCTCAGATCATTTATCTTCTTCCATATACAGTTGTTAAGCTTAATATCAGATGGTCATTTCTTGATAGGAACTGTCATGATAAACTGCCTTTTCTACAGGTATCTTTTATGATTTTTGCCTTTATTCTTGATATTCTGAAGTTGTGATGTGTCCATATATTTTAATTAGAAATATGTTGTATATCTTTATCTATTTGTGTATGTGTATAAATCTTGTTTTCAAAGATCTTTCAATACTAAGGCTTTGTGTTTTCAGTTTGAGAACATTCCATTCTGGCTACTATTACTTCAAATATAGTCTCTTTCATTTTCTCCTTCTGGAACTCTTATTAGATAGATGTTAGAACTTTGGTGAGGTTCTCTGTCTCATATCTTTTCCTTTGTAACCCTTTCCTTAGAACCCTAGTCGTATTCTAGGAGATTTCCTTACATTTATCTTCCAGTTCTAATCAGCAATTCAGCTGAATCCCATCTGCTGTTATTCACATATACTTAGTTTTAATATTCAACAAGTTTTTTTTTCCATAATTCACTGTATTTGTTTGATAATGTCTGTTATTTAGTGGAGGCAGTTTCTTCTTTTATTGTTCAGAAGAATAAAGTCCTTTTTAAATTTTTTTCCCACTTTCTCTAGGCTAAGTTATTCATTTGTTGTCCGTTTTATGATGCTTACATTCTCCAGATTTTGATGATTTGTGATTGTGCACCATCTTCTGGCCTGAAAAGGCTTCTCAAGCATGGAAGATTCAAGCCAGCAACCTTGGTCTAGCTGATCAGTACTGTAGTTCTTAGGGATTGCCAGAGAGGGTTCCCATCTGTTTCCTTCTTTAGGAAGTTACTTCTTTTCCATTCCAGAGATTATTCCCTTTCCTGTTTCAAAAAGAACTTTACTAAAACTTTATGGATATCCAAAATTTGTTGTGGAACGGGAAAGACTTTAGAATTTGTTCACTTTAACATCTTCAAGTCATAAACCTATTCTTCAGAAAATTCTTGGTCTTTTCTTTGGTCATGTTTTTCTCTCAGATTTTGTAAAATCATTTCATAAAGTTAAAACAATCCTGGGGCGCCTGGGTGGCTCAGTCATTAAGCATCTGCCTTTGGCTCAGGTCATGGTCCCAGGGTCCTGGGATCGAGTCCCACATCAGGCTCCCTGCTTGGCGGGAGGCCTGCTTCTCCCTCTCCCACTCCCCCTGCTTGTGTTCCCTCTCTTGCTGTATCTCTCTCTGCCAAATAAATAAATAAAATCTTAAAAAAAAAAGTTAAAACAATCCCCTTGGCACTCTGAATGAGATGTTTAATTTTACAGACTAATTTACATAAAAAAACAAAATGTTTTTTTTTAATGCTGAATCATCCCAGCCAAGAACATGACACATCTATTTAATTCAATCTCCTTTTGTTTCACTCAGTGTAGTTTTAAACTTTTCTTCATTTGGATCTTTCACATTTCTTGTACACGCACTTTTAGATATTTATGTTGTTTGCTCTTGACACTGGGATCTATTATCTTATTGGATTCCCAAGCTGGTTATTATTTATAAGTTGGGAACCAACTTTATTTTGCCTATTAGTATTTGAAAAAAAAAAAAAAACTACATTGGGGCGCCTGGGTGGCTCAGTCGTTAAGCGTCTGCCTTCGGCTCAGGTCATGATCCCAGGGTTCCTGGGATCGAGCCCTGCATCGGGCTCCCTGCTCAGCGGGAGGCCTGCTTCTCCCTCTCCCACTCCCCCTGTCTGTGTTCCCTCTCTCACCATCTGTCAAAAAATAAATAAAATCTTAAAAAAAAAAACCAACTACATTTTATGATTACTACTTCTAATAGTTTCTGGGTTGATTATCTTGGGGTTTACCATGCATATAGTCATATAATCTAAAATATTAGAATTTTATCTCCTCTTTCTTAATAAAAAAGGCCTAATAGTTTGATCAAAGGTAACATAGGTTAGTGGTTTAAAACAGGATTTGGCAAAATTTTTCTGTAATGGGCAAGAGAGTAAATATTTTAGGTTTTTAGAGTATACAAAGCTGTGTCACAGCCACTCAAGTCCATGGCTGTAGCATGAATATAGCCACAGAAATACGTAAGTGAACGAGCATGGCCCTGCTCCAGTCAAACCTTAAAGGTTTGCGAACTCTTGGTTTAAAGTAGAAGTTGTATACTTGTAAGTATAGTCATTCTGCCTAAGTTCAAATCTAGTGTTCAGCATTTATTGTCTGCGTAACCTTAGGAAGTTTCTTACACTCTTACTGCCTCAGTTTCTACAACTTTATAGGGGCATTTGTGGCTCCTATTTGTGGTATTATCATATCTGTGGTAATGACGTAATAATGTTCTATAACCAGAATAGTACTAAGCATGAAATAAATTATCTATCATCATTAGCTATTTTTATTATTTGTATCTCTTGTTTTCTTCTTCCGCATAACTGAATTACTCTACAATTCCTAAAACAACGTTAAGACAAAAAGAGAGCTTATGATAAGCATCCTTGTCATCTTCTTGGCACCAGTGCAAATGCCTCTCGTGTTTCTCTGTAAAGCATATGACTTGTTTTGGTTTCAGTTACATGTTTATGAAATTAAGGAAATATTCATCTAATCAAATTGTACTAAGGTTATGAAAACTGGAATGTGATTTGAACTTTTATAAAAACACCATTCTGGCCATCTATTATGATGGTAACCTCCCTTTAAAAAAATCCCTTGACCTATTTATAAAATATATTTCCCTAATATTGAACCATTTTTTGTAGTTGACATGAATCCCGTATGATCACTGCATGTTATTTATTTAATCTGCTGATAACATTTCTTTTCCTGATATTTCATTTAAGATCTGGGATTTTTCTATTTATATTTATGATAGATTGATTTATAAAGTTTGTTGGAGTAGATAATTTTTTTTAAAACTGGATTTCAGAAATCAGTTATGTTTACTTTATAAAAAAGAACTGAAAGGCTTCTCTCTTTTTTTTTATACCCTGGAACTATTTAAATTGTATTAGTGTAATCTATTCCTTAGAAATTTAAAAGTAGTAGCTTGTTTTAACTCTCTGAGCCTAGGACTTTTTTTTGGAAATTAGCTTTCTGACAAATTTTCTCAAAAGACAGAAATCACAACATAAAATTTAAAACAAAAAACAGCACAAATGAAAACATTTGTTTTAAACACATATAACAATAAAAAGCTAAAAGATCCACTATACAAAAAGATCTTATAAATCAGTAAGAAACATGTGGACCACCAAATCGAAAAAACGGCAAAGGTCATAGGCAATTAGTAGACAAAGAAATATAAACAACTCACAAATATGTGGAAGACCAATCAACGAGGTATTACTGAAAAGCATGCAAACTAAAATGAAGTATCATTTTTACACATCAGATGGGACAATTAAGAACATCAAAAATATCCAGTGATATCATGGTGTAGGTCCTCTCAAATACTGTTGGAAGTAGTATAAAGTAACCAAATTTTTCAGACGACAATTTGGCACCACTTATCACAATTCTAAATATAAATATATCTTTGAGTCAGCAACTCTACTTTAGGAATATGTTCCATAGAAAACCTACCCATGTTTCTAAAGATGTTCACTGTAGCATTTTTTGTAGTATTAAAAAAACTGAAAACAATCCAACTGTTTTTCAGTAAAATATTAGGTTAAACAATGATAACACATCCATACAGTGGAGTATTATGCAGCCATTATAAAGAGAGAACTATAGTGATCATACTGGCAGTAGAGTGTCTGCGAAACACAGATCAGTTGGAAAAACAATTGCAATGCAGTATACAGCAAATAATCCCATTTAAAAACAAAGGAAAACAAAAGAAAAATGCTAACACATGGAAGAAATTCTTTAAGAATATATAATAACCTATTACAGAGTAGGAAAAAAAGACTTTTCACCTTCTGAACTATTTTTTAAAAAAATTTTAACAGGAACATTTTGTGATTAGAATTTTAAGTAAAAATACATTTTGATAACTATTAAGGTATAGTGGAACTAATGTTTTTCAAATTCAGGCAAAATTACTTGCTATTTTCAATTCTGAATATATAGTCCATGGCTCTGGCGAAAGCAACAGTCTTTTAACTGGACCTCTTGGCTCCAACTGATCCTCAACCTACTGTCAGAATAACCTTTATAAAATACTAATACATTCCTTTTTCTTAAAATTGTTCGAAAGCTTTCAGGATGAAATTCTTATTTTCTAGCATGGATGACACAGATTATTATCTAGCCACTGCTAAATTCTGACTCATTTTCTACTCTTAATACCATATGATTTGGTTATATAACTTACAATTGCCTGAACAAAATGTGTCTCTCTTATCCTTCTCTGCCTGCAGAAGTACCTCCCTCTACATTGAATATTATTTTCTATCGTCTTCATTTGACTGCCTATTCATTCTTCAAGTCTCAATTCTAAAGATAAAACCATAGGAATCTTTCACTTGACATCTTCATCTCTGTTAAACTCTGTCCTAAGGTTTCTATTCCTAGAGAAACCCTCTATTACCTCTAGTCTTACTATATTGTAAATGTCTGTAATCCTGTAATCTCTTCTACTATATTGTCAAATTCTTGAGGCAGGGAATGAATTTGTTATCTTGTATCTCCTAGTGCTTAGCATATATTGTTTAACTAAACTCAGTTGAATATACTAGTGATATTGTTTTTTCATCTACCAAAGTTCCTCAAAAATTGTTAACCATCAAGAGTTGATAAAAAAATTAAATGTACATGTTATTATTACCATAATTAAATTTTTTCTTCTGGATGATACAGAGCCTTTTATTCATCTCTTTGTAATTATTTCAATAAAACTTCCACTAGAGGGCATACAAGGAAAAGTAGAAGCAAAACTCTTAATCTGACAGGGGAAAAAAATGTACCTTCATAATGATATATTTATTACTTCTCTGTACCAAGGGCAAAATGGTTGGTTTGTCTGCATGTCACATTTTTACCGTATAGTTCAGCACTATCTACTGTTTTTGCTCTGCTTTAAGCAATCAGCTTTTAGCTGGGGGCTTAATGAAATAACTATGAAAAAGGAGATGATGATAAAATGCTATGAATCGGACATCCATTTCCAGCTATCAAGAGTAGTTGTATTATATTAACCCTCCCACTAACAAAGGCTGTAAAAGCTGACAAAACACAAAATATGTTTGAAGGCCTGATAGAAAACCAAGGCAGCCAGAACATGAGAAGCCAGTATCTTGGGGAGAAAAGAGGCATCTGTTGAACTGAGTACTAAATCCCCTGTCACTTTCTCTCTTAAGACATTCACCATTCCTTGGTAGCATACTCAGGAAACAGTACCTCTAGGCCTTCTTATGGGGATAAAGACACAAAAATTGGGGTTCAAGGCTACCAACCAAGAACTTCAAGGATTAAGAGTCTGGAAAAAAGGGAACAGCAGAAAATAAAAGGGACCCTGCAGAGAAGTGATCTTCTGCTAGGCTTTTATCTTCAAGGCATATGCAGATTCCTAAGATACACAAAATATGTGTGGGGAGGAGAGAGGAAGACCATAAAACAGATGCTAAGAGGCTGAAAAGGTAAGAAGAGCTTTTAGCATTCCCATAAAACTGAGGAGACAAAATTTATCATTCATGACTGTTGGAGGGTGAGTGGCTCAGGTAAAATCCCAAGTTTGAATTGAGATCACTAAAGGGCTATAAGGGAAAGAGATTAATACTGAAACCCAACCTGAACCATCATAATCACTGATCAGACCAAGGTTCTAACTCCCAGTCAGAAGAAAATATTTTCTGGAAGCAAACAGATCTATACAAGTGTTTATACATTAATACCTAACATTCAATCAAAAATTACTAGGCATTCTAGGACACAAAACAAGTGACCAAAGAAAAGAGAAAGAGACAATTAAAAAAGACCTATAGAAACATACTTTAAAATAAGTGTGATTAATATGCTCCAGAAAACAGAAGACCAAGAAAAAATTTAATTAGAGACCTTTAATTTTAGGAGAAAAAAGAGGTAAGCAGAAATTCTAGAACTGAAAAATAGGATTACTGAAATTAAGAAGTTAATAGATGAGTTTAATAGCAGGTTAACTGCAGCAGCAGATTAGTAACCTGGATGGAGGTTAGAAGGAGGCCAGGAGAAAATACCCAGGGTGAAATATGGAGAGGAAAAAGGATGGAAAATAAAGAAAAGATTGTTAAGAGACATATGTGATATGAGTATAATGGTCTAAATCTCAGTTGGAGAGACAGAGAGAATGAGGTAAAAGCAGTATTTGAAGACATATTGGCTGAAAAACTTTTGACTCACAATATATATCAAACAACAGATTTAAAAAGTTCTATAAACCCCAAGCTGAACAAATTCAAAGAAAGATATACCTAGGAATATTACAGCAAAGTTGCCCAAAACAAGAAACAAACAGAAAATCATGAAAACCACCAGAGGATAAAATAGAATACCTTCAACAATAAGACTAACAGCTAGCTTTTCAATAGAAACAAAGGAAGCCAGGAGACAGCAAAATGATAGCTTTAAAATACCAAATGGAAATAACATCTAACCTATAGTCTATGCTCAATTAAAATGACTTTCATAATTAAAGTTTTAATAAAAAGGTTTTCAAACAATAATAGACTTTGTCACCAGCAAATACACTAAAGAAAGGTTTTCAGAAGACAAATGATCCCTGATTGAAACATGAAAATATAGAATGGAATTAAGAATATCAGAGGGAATGAATATATGATTAAATCTAAATAAGAGTTCAAAATAACAACATAATTGGTAACAATAATAAAATGACAATTATGTGCTGTGGGGTTTAAAATACACAGAGATTTAAAATATATGACACCACCACCACGAAGGAAGGAGTGGGATGAGCAAATGGAGTTAAAATGTTCTAAGATTCCTAACATTGTCCAGGAATTGGTAAAAGTATTAGTATATAATGGACTCTTATAAGTAAAAAGTACATGCTACAATCTCTAGAGTAGCCACTCAAAGAATAAGAGAAGAATGAATAGGTAGCAAGATAGGAAACTGAATAAGAAAAAGATTAATCCAAAAGTAATCTTGGGGAAAAAGAGCACTACGAAACAGATATATCAGCATGTACCCTAAACGCGAGTGAACTAAATATTCCAATTAAAAGAAAACTATTGTTAATCTGAATTTACAAAAGATCTGTTGCTTACTTTAAATAAAAGCACACAGAAAGGCTGAAAGCAAAAGGACGGAAAAATATACTAAAAGAAAGCTGATACAGTCATACTAATATTAAACGAAGTATATTATAATAAAGAAGCATTATTAAACGTGTAGCGGAACATACTTCATAAAAGGTTAATGCATCAGGAATATGATGACTTCAAAAGTTGATCAAAATAGAAATCACAGTAACTGATAGAACAAGCAAGCAAAAAAAATCAGTAGTCATTGAGAAGGTTTGAATAACAGAACAAATAAATGTGGTCTAATTAATATACATGGACCATGAAATCCAACTATTGCCAAATTATTAGTGGACGTGAACATGGAACATTTGCAAAAACTAACCACATTCTGGGCCATAAAGAAAATCTCAACAAACTGTAAAGATCTGAAATCATGTACAGTGATGTTCTCTGACCACGGTGGAATTAAGACAGAAATCAAAAACAAAAAGAAAACAAGAGATTAAAAAAACTGTGATATATTCAAACACTGGACTATTTATCAGCAATAAAAAGAAATGAACTGATACATAAAACATGGATATATCTCAAAAATATTATGCTGAGTGAAGATTTCAGATACTAAGAGTATATAATGTATGATGCACTAAACAAAACACTAATCAGGGTAGAAAAAAAATAATAGTGGTTGCCTCTAGGGTTCAGAGGATTGTCTTGGAAGGGACCTACTAGAACTTCCTAGGGTAATGGAAAAATGTTCTGTATTTTGAAAGGGATGTGAACTACATGGGTGTATTTATTTTTCATTCTCCAAACTGTACACTTAAGATCTGTAAATTTCACATTGTAAATCGGATCTCAATGAAAAAATGGAATAAAAATGTACCAAATGATATAATTTTTAAAGATATATGGATGGATTACTATATGTAAGTACATGTGGATGATAATCAATCCAACTTGGGCAGGAAAAATACATACAAATTACAAGATTTCTTACCTCTGGGGAAGAAAGAAATGAAATGATTATGACTGGGGAGGATGCACAGGGGCGTTTAATCATAGTGTATTATTTTAAACATATTTAAAGCAAAATTAGAATCAATTAGGCAAAAGATGCTTTTTTCAAAGACTATATGAGTTACAGCTTTGATATGCAAAGTTTTATGTTTTTCTTGATGTTTTAATAAGTCTAAATTGGCTTTAGTAAGGGCCAATGGATATTAAAAATTAGTATCTTGACAAGATGCAATAAATTCTTGACTCGGTAAAGGTCCTAATTAGTGCACAGTTCTACAAAGACATATTAACAGGAGATATTAAACTTTTCCAACAAAAATGGATTCACTTCTGTGTATAGATATTCATGAAGTTGTTGCCATAAAGCATTATGTAGGAAATGTCGGAAATATTTTCGGAAGGAAATATAACTGTAGCAGTATGCTTCTTATTGACTAAAATACCATCTATACGTATACAAGATAAGCATAATGGAGAAATAAATCAATTCTTTTAATCTTATGCTTCATTACATCAGAAATCCATCCTTCTTTAGCACAGACCATTAATATGTAGAAAGCAACCTATTTTGGTGGGAACCACTGAAACAGAGTATATTTCTTTTTTTTTTTTTTAAAGATTTTATTTATTTGTTAGAGAGCGAGAGAGCGTGAGCATAAGCAAGGGGAGTGGCAGGCAGAGGAAGAAGCAGGCTCCCTACTGAGCAAGGAGCCCGATATGGGGCTCAATCCCAGGACCCTGAGATCATGACCCTAACTGAAAGCAGACGCTTAACTGACTTAGCCACCCAGAAGCCCCACAGAGTATATTTAAGAAAAAGAAAAAAAAACTTTCATTTTTGAAAGCTATGAAATCATGAGAGAAAGCTTAAAATGTTATTTTTACACTGTTCACTTCTTCCAGGACTTCTAGTACCATTGGACAACCCTGAATACAAAAAATATAAGCCAAGACAAAACAATTAAAATAGAGTAACAAATCTATATTTCATTTGATCTATGACACCATCAGTTTTTGGAGGCACACCAATTTCAGAGATGCAAATATGTTAAAAAGATGTGTCAGAATACATGAAATATGGTTGGTTTTTATTTCAAATTAATTTTAATCTTTTTCAGGAGTGTTAGACAAACTAGAGCTTCACTTAAAAAAAAATATTCTTTCAGCAGTTAGAACAGAGCTTAAAGACTAACTGCTGAAATCACAGTGTATCTAACTTTCCGAAACATTTAGCTAATATCCTCTATCTTTTCTTCCTTGTTAAGCTACTGGAAAGGGTAGTTCATATCCATTCTTTTCACATCCCCAACTCTCATTTACTCCTGATCTACCACAATAATAATCCAGGTATATGTCATATTGAAATATTTAACCATTTTTTAAGTTCAAAAGAATAGACTTACACACTTATGTACATTTTATTAACATGATAAAAATGTTTAAAGAAAAATAGTATTCTTATCAGTTTAATTTTATAAATCAGTAAGAAATATGCATTTCAGAAATTGTGCTCTTAAAATACAGCACAGGAAATATCATCAATTTAAGTAATGTGACATTTAGTAAGCATGTATTATGAAATGGCAGCATGTTAAGTACTTTCATATTCATTATCTTCTTTTAATTCTCACAGCTACCCTGCTAGCTAGTTAGGTATCACATCTTTCAATCACTGAAGAAACTGAGCCTTAAATATTTCAAAAAGACTTAATGGCTACATTAGCTTGGGCAAGTAGGTGAGATAGTATTTGGACCCAGATCTTTAGCTTCTAAGTCATGTTTCACGTTTTCTGTGGTATTAATTACTTCATAAATAATATGTTTCAGTTAAGTTTTGCAAATAAAATAGATAAATGATCATTCTATGTCAAATCTATTAAAGTCAATAAAAATTTGATAAATATCAAATCAAAGAACTGTGAAGGAATCGAAAAATATGTAGTGCCAGGATAGTCAAGTGGCTTACAGGGAAATCAAGACTTTCATACAAGAAAACAATGAAAGGACAACACGGGAACTGAACAAGATAATCACCCATCCAAAATCATAGCTTCTGAACAAAAGTGCTCTTGTGGCCTTAATAACAAAGGAAAGCACACAGACTATTAACCTGGCACTTGAAGACACAATTTCAATGCACAGTGAGGGAAGAAGATATTCCAAACTGAAGAATAACAAAAGCAAAAATATAGAGGCAGGAATGACCGTGTTATCTAAGGAACAATGCTGAAATAAAATGAAGTCAGACTTAAGGAAGTAGTGAGAAGTCATTAAGGTGGGATCAAATTACAGAGAGGTTTGGCTTTCACCTAAAAGACAAAAGGAAGTGTGTTCTACAGGCAACAGCACACAAGACTGACTAAATTACATACATAGTGCAGTCAAAACTATCAATTAGGAGGCTATTAAAGTAGCCCTTAAGGTAGGATTATAGGGCGCCTGGGTGGCTCAGTTGGTTAAGCAACTGCCTTCGGCTCAGGTCATGATCCAGGAGTCCCGGGATGGAGTCCCACATCGGGCTCCCTGCTCAGCGGGGAGTCTGCTTCTCCCTCTGACCCTCCCCCCTCTCATGCTCTCTCTCTCCTCTCTCTCATTCTCTCTCTCAAATAAAATCTTAAAAAAAAGAAAAAGAAAAAAAAAGGTAGGATCATAAATATCAAAACTGCAATGAATTTAAGAGATAATATAAAGAGCAAATTAGGGACAAAAATTTTTTTTAAAGATTTTATTTGAGAGAGAGCGAGAGAGAGAGAGAGAGACAGCAAGCAGAGAGGGAGAAGCAGAGATACAGAAAGAGTGCAAACACAGAGGGAGAGGGAAAAGCAGACTCCCTGCTGAGCAGAGAGCCTGACATGGGGCTCCATTCTGATTCCAGGACCCTGAGATCATGACCTGAGCTGAAGGCAGACGCTTAACCAAATGAGCCACCCAGGCGCCCCGGGACAAATTATATATAAAAGTAAATGAAAAGTCTGAGATAAATACCAATTTTTCTTGCTACAAATTTATGTTCAAAATTCAAAATTAATTATTGCGTTAAGCATACAGTTAAGAGAAAATTATTGTGGCCCTGAAGAAAAGGTATTTAAGGTGACATGGTAAATCATCAGGGCTGTCCACCCAATATTGCTGATTCTCCTGTGACATAGTAAGATTATACTTCCTCACTCCTTTGAAGCTAGATATGACCACAATTAACTAGAAGAAATGGTATGGGTCTCTTCCAAGTGAAAGCTTTAATAGCCAACACACAACTTACCACTGGTGCTAGACACCAATAGAACAAAGTCAAGTCAGAATTTGTAAGTTATTTTTTTATTTGTTTTCAAGCCTTGGTTTCTGTGCATGTGTTTTCAGAGATTAGTGTCAAGGGCTTTCATAACTAGCTTTTCTCACCTCTGGTCTCTCCATTCCGTGTTTTCAAAAGGACCAAGTAGATTTCCAGGTTTATGAACAGCAATATTAATGCCATGCCCTAAGTATGCAAGGTAACACTAAGGTATTTGTCACTGTTTGCATACATGTAAAACTGCTAACAAAGATAAAATCAGCTCCTATATGCCGATAAAGAAAACACAGGTAAATAAAAAGATGAGCAAAGGGTCTGGATAGGCAATTTATAAAGACATATAGGAAGAAAAAAACCCACAAAGTAACAGTTTCTAGTACTGTTTTCTAAGTAAGCTATTTTTAAATTCTTTCTGAAAATATTGTGACTTCAGCCTATGTTTTCAGAGCAAAGATATGCCACATATTTACTTATGACTAGAAAACAAGTTAATCTTGTAATCCAAAATTACACCTCAATCTACCAAATGCTCCAGTGACATTTACAAGTAAATTTATATTCTGAGAAAGAAAGTAACATTTTTCCCAGAGTATTTTCCATCTATTAGAACAGGCAGTAACATTCAACAAGTTAACAATCACACAATGATTACGTCAAAACCTTGGATATCAGTTAATGTGTGCTGTCTTATCAATGGTAATAAAAACATCTATTGAAATTAAAATGCCACATCATTTTACAAAACCTTTATCTCATGTCTGAGCAATCTGAATATAATAAACTTCTCTGCCAGGAAAACTGCCTTCTAAATGTAAAAATATATGTATCTTTTTTTGATATAAGAAAGTGTTTCAAAAAAAAGAAAAAATGTTTCAGAAAACCTGGAGAAAAGAACCTACACAATTCCTAAAACCAGAAATTATAGGGGTGCCTGGGTAGCTCAGTCAGTTAAGCGTCTGCCTTCGGCTCAGGTCATGATCCCAGAGTCCTGGGATCAAGCCTGCATTGGGCTCTCTGCTTAGCAGGGGAGTCTGCTTCTCCCTCTCCCTTTGCCCCTCCCCCTCTGCTCATGCTCTGTCTTTGGCTTTCTCTCTCCAACAAATAAATAAAATCTTAAAAAAAACACAGAAATTATAATTATATATACTTTCTGAAAGCTTATTACTTTAACAATAAAAATTTCAACTCCAAATTTAAGACTAGATTGAAGAAGTTTTCAAATTTTATCATATATCCAATCATCTAATACAGAACTTTTAAACTTTAATAATTTATAATGTCATTGGTTACTATGTTATCAATATGAAAAGAAAAATAATGGTTGGTAAGTCCATACTATGGCACAACTGCCAAGTTACAATAATCTGGTTACAGGCCACCTTGTTTTCAGGGCTAAATATGACTAAGCTACATTAAAGTGATAATATTTTTGTGTTCACATACTTTCCTTTGACATCTGTAGACTTTTAAAATCAAAACATTCAACTATCTACAATAATTTAGGAAAAAGAGAAAAAAAAATCCCAAGATATAAGGCAGGTTAACACAAACATGTGTTTTGCAACAATTAGGAAAGACCATGTTGTTTAAACTGGTTGTGTTGAAAAATCCTAAATATGGACAAGAAGGGAAACATAAATACATTCCGATGGTGGATCCTGTTTGGATTAAACTGTTGTAAATTCCTTTATCAAACCTGTGCTACATTCAAAGTTTTAAATACTTGACAGCCACTTTTCCGTTCTGTAAAAAACACTACCACGGGGGTCTAAGGATTATATTAGAGAATTTATTTAAGAGCAATCAACACACTGCCTGGTATACAGTTTCATTTAAAAACAAGCTAAAGAACTAACCCCAGAAACAAACCGAAACCAGTACTAAATTTGCTAGACACAGTATACTGTGCTAAGGATTGTCAATAGCAAAGTCCAAGAGAAACATAAGATGTGATTTGTGTCAACTTAAAAATGGCTTTCAAGTTGTCAGTTTTTTTTTACCATTTGTCCCACAGGAGGAAAAATTAAAATAATTTTAAAAATTAAGAAAAAATAATAAAAAAAACCCAAGGTAGGTCTGTAGGTAGTAATACAGAGAGTTCATCATTAAATATTAAATTAGGGCTATTTTCAATAAGATAGAAGTCTGTATGGAATACAAGGAATTAAAGAATTAACAGAAGATCTGTAAGTAAAAAACATTTAGAAGATGCAGGTTTCTACTTCCATTAATGCCAAGCTAATTTGTATCAAAATTGTGAAGGTATCTAAAATAGCTAAATGAAATTTTGTTCTAATTTCTTAAAAACTGAAGGACTAATAAAATATTGAAGAACCACTAAAACAAAATCTAGATGGCAAAACCCCAAAGAGGTAAATAAACATAGCATTTGTGGTTGCTTTTGCCTTCAGGGCATTTGCCAGTCCAGAAGAACCCAATGGGAAAATAAGCTGTGGTTTTGGAGGCAGTGAACACAAAGAGGAACAAAATTCAAAGTTCTGGGCCTATATAAAGTATAAAATTTACTAAACCACACTCAACATACATTAAGCTAGGACTCTAAGGACTACACCTTCAGGGTAAGGATGAACCAGAAACAAACTAGCTTTCTTGGTATACATCACCAAATGATCTAGGGGAACTTCAACCCCTGTACTTAGTTAGGTTACATAAGTCCTGGAGTGATGGTACCCAAGGCACATTTTAGAAACATAAATTCCTACCTGATGGCCTCATATTATTCCGACAAGTAAGTTTTTTTTAAATCTAATGACTAGTACCTAGTCATGAGTCAGAAGCATGAGAGGCTACTGCTAACAGAAACAAACCCACCAAGATTTCAAATATTGTAACTGTTACTTCTAGACTACAGTTGACCCTTGAACAACATGGGTTTCAACTGTATAGGTAGACTTATACAGATTTTTTTCAATAAATACAGTACAGTACAGGGGCACTTGGGTGGCTCAGTCGGTTAAGCATCCAACTCTTGATTTCAGCTTAGGTTATGATCTCAGGGTTGTGGGACTGAACCCCACATCAGGCTACATGTTCAGAGTGGAGTCTGCTGGAGATTCTTTCCCTCCCTCTCTCTGTGCCCCTCCCCCATACATATTCTCTTTCTCTCAATAAAATCTTTAAAAAAATACAGTACAGTACTGTATCTTCTTATGATTTTCTTAACATTTTCTTTTTTCTAGCTTACTTCATTATAGGAACACAGTATATAATACATATAACATACAAAATATATGTTAATTAACTGTTTATGTTATTGGTAAGGTTTCTGCTCAACAGAGGGCTATTAGTAGTTAAGTTTTGGGGGAATCAAAAGTTATATGCAGATTTTCACCTTACAGGGATTCACCTTACACCCCTGCATTGTTCAACGGTCAACTGCATATGTTTGCCATATTAAAGAAGTTCTAATTTAGAGCTTGAAAATGTTTTCAGGGAACAAAGAGCTATAAAAAGTGACACTGCTAGGGGCACCCGGGTGGCATAGTTGGTTGAGTGTCTTACTCTTGGTTTTGGCTCAGGTCGAGATCTCAAGAATCCTGGGATCAAGCTCTATGACCAGCGCCATAGCCAGCTTGGAGTCTGCTTGGGATTCTCTCTCCCTTCTCCCTCTGCCCCTCCCTGTACACACATGCACGCCCTTCCTCTCTCAAATAAATCTTAAAAAAAAAAAAAAGTGACACTGCTGGTTTTAAAAAGAATCAAACAGAATTTTCAGAAAAAAAGTAACTGAAATTATGAACTCAATTGATGAGTTTTAACAATAAATCAGAAGCAATAAATTAGAAGTGTGTTTACAAGATAATAAGTAATTGGAAGGGTAAAGGTTTTGCTTTCTGTAATACAGTGCAAAAGCAATTAAAAAAAAAAAGAGCATCAGCAAAAAACAATTTCCCACTGAACCCAGAATGGCAAATCTTATCATAAGCCACTTCTCAAGGTAAAAATTACAATTATAGCACCCATCGAGGCTTACTTCAGCTAGATGTTTTGGAGTCCCCAATTCCAAAGTACAGCCAAATCCAAAAGTTATACCTAACTAGGGATTATACCATATATGACAGAATAAACGTTCCTGTGAATTGATTTGCTAAAAATTTGCAGGTAGTCTTTCCAGATCTTTAAAAAAGCTGTTTGTTAAATACTGATTATCCATTCTGTAAGTCCTGACTTTTCTCACTAGTTTCTCAACCTGGGCACTATGATATTTTGGGATGGATACTTGTTTTGAGAGGCTGTCCTCTGTACTGTGGATGTTTAGCAATATCCCTGGCCTCCACCCACTATGCCAGTAGCATACTCTAAGCCAGAAGAATCTCCCAGGTGTGACAATCAAAAATGTTTCCAGATATTACCAAGTGTCCACTGGGAAACAAAATAGACACCTGTTGTCTAGCTGTCAGAGAAATTAAACTAAATTAGGGAAAAAAAACCTTCTAAGGTCAAGTATAGTTATTTCTATATATCAGGCATTAGATCATTATTATTTGAATGAAATATGAATAATCTATTCACGCTAGACATATTTCAGTTGGATAGCCTATTTCCTACTCTATTCATTTTGAAGATTAAATAAAAGACAGAGCCAGATTAAGAGAGATCAGTAACAGAAATTTTAAGCTGATTCATTTTTTAAATTACTGACATTTCAACAGATCCAACAAACAGTTACTGCTTGTTTTCTATGCATCTAGACACTATTACCTATATGATATAACATAACTGGAAAAGTCTTAGGAAAAGTAAAACATTTCAATATATTATTTTGGAATTCTTAATATTTGTGCAGAACTGTTTAGCTGGTAAATGTTATACAGAGAGCACAAAGAAGTTTTACTATTATAGCTTAATCATCTTTGAGTGTATGATTCATAAGAAATGATATAGTTTACTGTCTTCCTTTCCCTCTCATTTCAAATTATTAGAACATTCCTCTAAAAATTGAAAGTTGAAGGACTACTTTTGTGATATGCCCTTCCTCTGATAATCTTATAAAATTGGAACCATGACCTTATGACCTATTTTCATTCCTCAACTATATGGCCAAGTAAACACACTGTTTATGATTTTTAAAAAATCATGCTATCAAATGTTTAACAGGCTAATAAAGAAAAATATCCATAGTTTTTAATAGATAATAAGGCTCTTACCTACAAGCAACATTTGGATCAGCATTTCTTGAAAGCAGTAGCTCTACACACTTTAAAATCTGTTCCTCTGAGCCACGTGCAGAACATGCAGTTATCAAAATAGTCTGCTTATCTGTAGTGAAAAGAAAAGTGAGGAAACGCCTCCACACACATCAAGAAGGTATCTGACTTTTTTTTACCATTCAAAAGATTCTAAATTTTTCCTGTACTCTTAAAATTTTATAACCTATTCTCAAATCTCTTACTCTTAGTAGATACCTTTGTCTACCTGTCTACCTTCATCAAAAAATGAGATTAGGAATGAACCGCCTTAATCTCCAAAATATATCTAGGGGCACCTGGGTGGCTCAGTTGTTAGGCATC